>NW_020451027.1:2064865-2169080 GCF_003343035.1 Apteryx rowi | reverse complement strand
CCAAGTTTGCTTAAATGATCTCTAACCCACTCCTCCTGGACCAAGGGAAAGCCTTCCTTTCTCCAGACTTTCTCTCTTGCCTCCAGGATCTGGGGTTCCTGAGGGCTGGCCTGACCAGTAAAGACTGAAGCAAAGAAGGCATTCAGTAWCTCTGCCTTCTCTGTATCCTTCGTCACCAGGGCACCCACCCCATTCAGTAGGTTTAGTTTGTGTGTGAGTTCTTTTTAAGCCAGTTTTTCATCTGGTCACAAGTACCAATGCCTTTTGTCATGTTTTGAAATTCATCAGTTGAGCAGAAAGTAAAATTGTACATACAATTTGAAAAAAAAATTTTTTTAATCCATTATTCCAAACTCATTAGGCTTGAATAGCCCTATGAAAGCTTCAGGACCCAGACTTTCTTCTGTGATCCATTCATTTTGGCAACCAGGCAGCACCAAGTCAATGGATTCAAACATAAGACACCATTGGATAATCCAGTTATAAATAAGAATCCCCAATGACATACAGCTAGTGGGGGAGATGACAAATTACAGACTGGAACAATTAGGAGTGGGCGTTGACACAAGGGAAAACAAATCTCTAAAAATGCATTCTTAGAGGTGCATACTTATCTAAAGAGAACTTGCAAAACTTTCTACATTAGTCTGAAATGATCTTTGAATGCCAAGAAGCTCCATGCAATCTACAGCTACTAATTTTCCCTTTTTTATTGCTGTGAAAAGCAAAAAGGAAAGAAGAAGGGGCCGTGCAGTCTCCTCTGGTGGCTTGTAGCATTGCAGGAAATATTTTTATGCAGATTTAAGATGTCTTTCATTTAAAATTATTTCAACTTTTAAMACAGCAAGTTACTTTTGAAAAGAAAAGATGACCTTGGTGACCTTCTACTAGAGCATTTGTGTTTCATTTTTAGCAGGAAAACGTCGCRCTGTGACACAACCCAAGCTGCACCCAGAGTAAGACTTGCTCACGGATGCATGAATGCGCTTGTCTTCTGCTAGTTTTGTGCGGGTTGTCATGGCAGTTCTATCTAACATGGCCTCCATTTTATGTAACCAGGACTGCCTCTTTTGGTGTCTTAGTGGAGAATTTTATAGCCAAAGCCCCACATTGATGTTCTCTGTAATGCCACAGCTGGTGTGCTGTTACTCAGCTTCCAGGACATCCACTACTGACACAGTGAGCAGACAATTCCCACTCTCCTTCAGAGTGACTACAAGGATCGGGAATGTCTGCTTGAATATATTACCTTATGGCAAATTCAGAGTGGCAAAATCTGAATCTCTCTCGTGTTCATAAGACCTAACTTCTTCCCTGTAACTGCAGCAATCTCTTTAGCATTTGGAGAAAATTAAACTAAATACATCTTGCCAATGGCAAATACTCAAAGGACAACTTTTATTTTAATTACTGTAGACATAGAAAAAGGAGTTCTTTAAGAAAGTCTGTCAACTAAGAGCTATGTATAACTCTTGGGGAATTCCTTAGTGATTTTCCTGCTTAAACAGATTTCCTTAAAAATACATTTGTTTGCTGCATAGGCTGGAATTATTGTAAAATCAAATACTCATTTTTCAAAAGTTTGATCTGACTTGTAATGCTAACACAGCAGATAGTAAACACACATCCATTGGACAGTTTAGGTTTGTTGTATTGATCTTAAAAAAAATGACTAGGCATTACAAAGCTGAAGTTTTTATCTACAGAGGAATGGGCCAGAATGTAGTGTGAACTGCTGGAGTTAAAGGACTGCTCTWTCTCTCATTGATTTCAGTACACATTTTTCCAGATCCACAGCCTTTMTATTAAGTTCAGCAGTCTGTAGTCAGGTCTGTGATATCTATTGTAGCCAAAGAACAGCAAAGCTCATCTGATCTTTTTTGAGACTTCAGTTTCAGTTAAATAACCCAGCGGACCATTCTCTGAATTAGCGCTGCAGAATATGTGCTAGCAGAGACGGTACTACCAAGCCGCTAGCTATCTGAGAGGTGCTCCAGAACAAGGAAAGCAACAGACTATGCAGACTGCATTCAGTCCTAATTTTGAGCTATTACGAAGGAAAGTATCTTTTTACCCTTTCTTTTCTTTCCATATGCTGGGATGAGTTTCTTTCTTTCTTAGCTTTACATTCCCCTTACTTATTTCATAATTTAGATATYACAAGAAAAAAAGCTTTAGATGTTTTCATGCTTAATTTTGAAAAGAGTCGCCCAGTACGTATTTATAGTGGTAATGTTACTTTCTGTTAATGGCACCATACAGTATCTCATGACATTCTGTGAGGCTGCATATCACTGTTAGCCAATCTGCAGCATGGTGAGGATCAGCAAAGGGCCTGTGAATAGACATGCTTTGGGAAGAATTCAGAGGYGCTGGGTGCCACAAATTGAGGAAAAGGAACCCTGAGTCTTTGTTAAGATAAATCATGAAAAGAGGGAACAGAAGAGGAAAAGTAGCTAAGTAAATGGTATGTAACAGCTAATCTAAAGCACATTTCTCTCTCCTTCAGCACACACAAAACTTTTACTGGTTTCTTTTAATCGTTACTGATTGCCGACATTATCTGAAGTTAGAATTTACAGGACTGAGTATTAAACCCTAAGTTTTAAAAATAGGCTTCATTATAAAAATATTTATTAATCTGTAACCTACACCGCTTCCTACACTCCCACTAAATTCATCCCATTGTCTCCCAAGAAGAATACCATGAATGTACACCAGCCACAGAAGTGTATTTGATACACTTGTACTAGAGTAACAGTGCTTGGCTACCTTCTATTTCTTGCTACTTTTGTTCTATTTTAAATTTGTGTGTATGTTTGCTCAGCAACCAAGCTTCTGAAACAAGAGAAAAAATATTAGTAACTTCTACAGCTGTGAAAAGATTTCGATAACAGGAAAATCTCAATAGCTCTTCATTCAATCACTTCCTTAGTGAAAACAGCTCAGGATTAAAGAAATCCAGGGAAAGAGGAAAGATTAACCTAGAAAAGGCAAATAGACAAGTCCAGTGAATAAAGCTGGACTTGATTATTGCTTCCCACCTCCACAGAGGAGTCCTGTGAGGGCTGGGCCCCAGTGCCACGGCTTTCGGGTGCGTGGTGGGGGTAGGCAAGGTGCCCTGCTGGCCACCGGCAGATAGGTCAGGTGGAGTCAGCCAGGGCAGCAGCGCAGGCGTTTGGAGGAGGAGGAATTCGCCATCCCCAGGAGCACAGGGTTGCATGTGCTCTCTGGCATCTCACGGCCAACGCACAGAGCGCCGGAGCCAGCAGGAAGCCACGGCACCGCGATGGACATAAACAGCTTCCCAGGCCCACTGGAGGGAGCTGGGAGCCAACACGTCCTTACCCCGGCCCCAGCGGCTCTGTAAATCTGTCCCTGCCAGGGGAGCTCGGGGAGGTGCGCAGCGCCGGTCGCCTCCCGGGAGTCAGTGAGAGTTCAGGTCCTTCCTGTGTCATCAGGCTTGACCTTCAGATGCAGCACCGCCAGGGCGTTTGTTTTCCCACAGCAGTGATTGCTTCAGTCAATTATTATTGCCCACCCTAGAGTGCAAACACACAAGGACTTGATTTACAGTGCAAAATATACATCCTGAATTTACTTCCTCTTTTGTTTTTTGGCCYGTCGTAGCATCTCCAGCTTAAAGAGATGACAGCAAATTACTTCGTAGGTAAATATATCTATGTATAGGGACGGATAAATATCAGTCATTCAGGTCATTCTGAGATGAATGTTCAGTATAGCTTTGGATGTGTTGTGTCAGACATGACAATATAAAGTTTTTTGCTTTTTGTTTTAAAGATGGTATGTTTTCCGCTCCTCCTTGAACAAAACATCGTTAGCAAATTTGTTCATTTGACAATCTAATCTTTAAATCCAGTTTAACACAGATTTTAGATTGTACATTCAGTTCTTTAAGCAATGTTTAGGTATTACCAATATACTGAAAGATAGATGAGACATCCTCATGGTAATACAGCTTTTAACCTTTCCTCTCCTCTACCATGACGGGGGAGAATTACAGTAAATGATGGTTATCTTGTCTGCAGTATGGACAATTGATTTGACCTCACTGCATCTGATGCTCTAATGGACTTTGTGGCTGAATCCCTGGAGATATAAAATATGTCCAAGTGAATTGGGGCAGGTTAAAGAACGGACCAGCTTTTCATGGCTGGCTCAAGCTATAATAGATCTCCTGGTTGTTCTGAGAGGAAGATTAAAAATGATCAATATCCAAATCATTAAAAAAAAGTGGTAGCTTCTGTAAATCTACCTTAGGTATTTTTTTTCCTGCCAAACACTGGGGAAGGGGGGAGTCTATGTTGATGGCATGAGTTTCTATAACAAACGTTTGTTACTGTCTGCTCTCTTGTAATGTGTTCCCTCTTATATTAAGAATCAGACACTCAGGTGGCATGAATCAGCATTGCTTTCCTGAAGTCATGCTTGTTTACACCATGATGACTCTGGCTTTAGGTTTATATAATACAGTTAAAATAACAATATTATAATATTTCCTGGAGCAGAAAATAAAATCAAGGACAGATTGCTGAGAATGATGGTAAGGAACATAACTGTAAATGTCATGACAGCTCTGTGGGCCACAGGGGCTAAGACAAAAAAATAATAATAATAATAATTTAGTGAGTAGGGAATAAATGGTTTTCCTTTGGTACTTTCAGTCCCTCATTTTGCATCTTGTTTAACCTTTTATACCCTTGTGAGTATGTCCATGTTCTTTCCCCACCAGCACACAACTGAGCTCAAGGTGAGAATGGGACTCTCGGTATCTTGGTGCCACAAGGAGAAAAGCTTGTAACACCCCATGACTGGCAGTTCCTTCAGAGACTTTCCTCTCTACAAGGAAAAGTGACAGGCCAGGCAGCTTCAACGGGATTGTGTATATAYGTTTACTTCATTTCCTGTAGAACCCAAGCCTCCAAGAAGACAGACAGACAACTGTTCCAAAGGTAGCACACACATATTAGATGATTATTTAGCAAGCAGGCAAACTTGAATTATAGGGGAGCCCAAATTCTTAACCTGCAAAGTCTGAAGATGTTTGGATCTGGCATTTCCATTTGCTTAATGACAGAAATAAGAACTAATCCCAAAGTCCATATCTGAAGATTTTCCTGATTTTGAGAAGTGTCAGCATATAGGTTTTGGACTGACCTATCTCAACTGCATTAGATTAGCTGAGTGAACATGAAGAATCTTCTTTTAAGAAGAAATGAGATCTCAAGGTCAGGACCTTTCCACATAAAACTTTGGTTTGTGTCTACATAAATGGCATATAAACAAATTAATGTAAAAGTCCAACAAATTGCAAAAGTTTAGGATTTATCTTATCCAGTTGTTTTTTGAATAATATTTTTATCTTTCACAGCTTGTTTGTTTAAAAATATGAATGTGTAACAATGCCCTCTGAAAGGTATGTTTTATTTAACTTAAGGACCTATGTGTAGAAAAGTCAAGGCATTTTGCAAGCTCTCCGCTCAGGCCGCTCCATCAGGGCTCTGGGGCTGTCACTGCTCTGGGGCCAGGGCTAAGCGGCGTGCCTAGCAGCCATGGGTGGAAGAGGGAACAACTGGTGACCCCCCGCTCTGGCTATTCTTGTAGCTGGAAACAGAGTCAGGTGCTGCGAGCATCAAGCCGTATGAAAGGCCAAAGTTGAACGCTACGTTTTTGGAGTAGATGACACCTTATTCTTATTCTTCAGCAATTCTAACAACTTACAGTCCTCGCTGTCCCTTTATGAACACAGATGTCGTGCTGACGGGGGTACRGCCAAAATGACAAGAGGTGACCTGTCGCTGAACTCGGGAGCAGGTGAGGCCTGTCAGCTTCTAATTTGAAACTGGTGTCAGTCCTGAGGAATGGCTGGTATAATCACATTTGTAACTGATACCCTATAAACTCTGCAACCATTCACAGTGCGCCTGCTATGGGCGATATGAAATTAGCAATTCATGTTTATGACACTAGACACCAACCGAATCAAATAGATTTCAGTAACTGTATCAGCTCCCTGGGTCTTCCAGCGCAGGGTGTCAARCTACTTCAGTCAAAGCCAAATTACTGGGTGCTTATGTTACAATAGGCATTGTACTTATTTTGAAGGCAAACTTTTGTAACTAGGTGTAAAGCAAGGACCTATGGAATAACTCCTAGTTTAAACCATTCCATTTAAAACTGCTTTCACTCAAGCCCAGCCTTTAAGACATTTGTGATTTTTCAGGTAGAGTTTGGGACCTAACAAATCACATACTGTATCTCAAATTTTCTGAATAACTGAAGTGAAGGCTCTGTGTAAATCTTCTCTCTCAGACACATAAATTACCAGCTGCATGAATACTGCCATTAAGACATGCAGACAAGTGCAAGGGGTGGGGATAAGGCAGGATGCCCGAAAGAGGTGGAGTTCCAGAGAAAACAAGACACTTGCTCACTCAGTAATTTATCCTTAATCTGCCCTCACTGTAGCTGAGCAAGAATGAGCATCAAGAGTTAGACTGTCGGGCTCTCTCACATTGCTAGCATCAGGGCATTTTTTTTTATTTTTATTTTTTAACAAACTAGGCCTTTTCTTCCTCTTTCTGTGCTGTTTTACTGGGGGAGGGAGGGGAAGAGCAGTTAAAATTGCAGAACATGAAGTTAGACAATTTGAATTAAAGTCAAATTCAAGGAAAAACTGAGGCTAAACTGCCTTTCTGATTCAAAGACAGCAAAATCTCTTCCACAATTACTTCAGCCCAAACTGGCAGAAATCCTGTCAGTTCAGTTCCTCTCCYGATTAAATTGATGCCAAGCTAGGCACATAGATCAGAAGCAAGTTCCTTTCCAGGCGTGCGAAGCTAAAGACGGACCAGAAAATAGATACATTTCAACTGTTGCAAAGGTATGGAACTAAGTAGTAAACTCAGGTCCAAAACCCAATTAGCTGCTGGAGCTTTCTAAGCAGTGAAGTACATCTTCACAGACACTCAGCTGCTGGCCTAGAACAGTACTGCCGTGTGGTAGGCAAATATGACTTATTCCCATTTTCCAGGAGAGAGACCTACATCACGCAGAGCTTCAGCAACGTTGTCTYGGCCAGGTCCAGCGCTAGAACTGTGATCCGAGCGCAGGTGTCCCTTGCGCTCTGTCTCAGCACTAGCGCCCCACACCTCTTCTTATGCTACATAGGTCAGGTTCCTGGCAGTGAACACCAGCTAATTACCAGAGGACTGGCCCAATTGCAAATACTCATTTCAGGAGAAAGTAAGTCAGCCCTAATACCACCAGTGAGTCCAATCTACAAAATCACACATTAATCTCAAGTGCATCGGAAAAACACAGGAGCGCTTTGTGTTGGTACTACCCTGAATCTCCAAAGCTCATCCTGGCAGCTGTAGAACTGGCTAAAAATAACCCATTATCTTTGAAAAGCAAATGTCCAGCTCCAACCTTAGCAATCACCCTACACCACCCGGAAACTCACATCCAAGCATCAGTCTTGATTGCTAAGAGACAGGACTACGGACTGTGCACACAGCCGTTGAGATAGTCACCTCTAGACTTATAACACAGCAGGTCACTTTAAATCTGATGGCAAAGCATAATTGCTGGGTGTTTGGATAGGGCACAGAAACAACCAATTAGTCTTATATAAAACCTTGATAGAAATGACATCTATTCAGGCCTTTTCTAGAACCCAGTGAAATATGTTTTCGTTTTCCTCCTACTTATATGGTTATAATTCAACACATGGTTTAAATAGAGAGCCTGCCGTGGTGGAACGAAGCCCAGAACAACAGCACATGTTCCTGTTGGTTCGAATCAGCACACAAGTGTGGCTGCTGAGCAACGTGCACCTTCTCAGTAAGGTGACAGCGAGTTAGAAAGGACATAACTTCACAGCTGAAAGCCTGCCTCGACGTGGATTGTGGCGGCAGGGTTGTCTGACTCGTAAGATTCTTCTGAATCTCTTTTTTTATATAGTGCTTCTCTGCCAAACGATAAATCAGTTGCATTTTGATTATCGCTGCATTTTGATTATGATCGGCTTGTAGATGTGCATTATCTTTTGATTCTCTAGTAAATCAAATGTATGTGCATATTCACCCTCTACAGCTTTCATTAGAGTAACACTAAGATACGGCATAAGCCCAGAGTAGAGTAACTTAAAATTATTGCTAAAAACTGATCTTAGCTCACCCCATGGTGCTCACTGAACCTCCTACAGCATTAGCAGGMAAAAACTTCCAACAGACAAACTACCACACGTCTGGGAGGCCTCATTACCCCTTGTGCTCCTAAACGAGGGCAGAAGTTAAAGGATGACTGCCACCATTTAGCTCAGCCCCTCACCAGGCAGGTTCACTTTGGACACGTCGCACTGAATTCCCTTTGCAAGGTGCAGGTAGGACACTGTTGCTGGCAGGTGACGCCAGCCCATCCCTCTCGGGGTGTTGCGTGCTTCATGCGAGAAGTGCCTCCTGAAGTCCTGGGCTGCACTCAGACACTCGGCCCATCTCGTCCTGTTATTATGGAGAGGGAAAAGGGGACGGAGAGTTGCATGGCCGAGCACGGCAGCACTGGGCAGAGCAGCCCTCTGGTCCCGGCCTTGCCAAAGCCCCCCAGAGCAGGGCCCTCAAAGGCAATGCACACATGAGGCTGTCCCACACGCACCACCATGCTGGTCTTACTGCACAAGACTGGGATGTCCTTTTTTTTTTTTTTTAAACCAGGAAGCATTTCTGTAGAATAATTTCTGAAGGTTTTTCACAGCGACCAGGAAACCAAGAAAATGAACTAGGATCCCTTGTGGAAGGGAGAAAGTAAAGAAATGGGACTAAAAGCTTTGGGGAGATATTCAGAGATGATTTTGATCCTGAGATTATTCCACCTATGTGCATGGGAGGAGCGACAGAGCACATTTGTTCTTGTGATGTAGCTGATGATGTTTTCAATAAGCAGGGCATGTACTCCCTTTGACCTCACATCACCACTCTGCATTACCACAATTCGTTTTGGGGCATCCTCAGTTCCTACCAGCTTTAGTTTAGAAGTTAAAATTGCTCCTTTCAGGGCAATCTTGGACCTGCCTGTCAGACAGCAATGCAAGGTGGAGAATTTAAAATTGGGCTTAGCAGTGAAGAGCAGTAGGAGGCAAAAATGGGAATGCAAATGTACTTTCCAATTTTGAATTCTATTCATTTACACTAACATAATTACATTGGGGTAGACAGAAACAAGGAATTCTATTTCACGAAAAGATTGAGAAATTTGGTTTGCTTCTGTGTCACACTGGACAGAAAACATCACACGGAGTCTCACTCGCGGGAGATTCCTGTGCTCAAGACTTTCCTCTGACTAATTTGAATCAAGGACTTGAGCACAATCATCCTGTGTCTCGACCAGATACTGTAACTGCTGGATTATGGGTGTTTTCTCCCTGACTTAGTGAATTTTTAATTCTCTCTACAAAATGAATTGACTCTAACAGGATATACTGAGACCATGAACCAATGATCAGGAAACTGTTCTGGAAAGCAGGACACTCAGGTTCAAATGCTTGCTCTGCTTGATTCCCTCTCAGGCTCGGTGACTATTTCATAAATCACTGCTCGTTGCTGACTGCGGGTCTCCCATATGCGTGTGCCCTAAGCACTGAAGAGTCTTTTTTTCTCTACACAGAAACTCCATCCTGTATTTGAGAAACTTTCCCCCTAAAACCAGTACATGCACAAGATAAGTTTTAGTTTCAGTGACTCAGTGTTTTCTAAGAAAAGCATGTTTCAGTCAAAAATCTGCGAGCAGCTTGGGGCTGGTTTTCCCTAGTGCCCTCAGCTGCACGGTACCGTGTGCACGGCCTGAGGGAGAGCTCCACCACGGAGGCAGTGACCCAGGGAAAAGCCTGGGAGCAGGAAGGCAGCATTAAGGGCCCCATTAAAGACATCCATTAAGTCGTGTTTACATATCCTGCTGAGGTGAATTACAAAACTCCCCAGAAGTATTTGCAATTTGACGGCTTAGGAAAGCCACCTGGGAACTGTACCTCCGACACAAGACTGTTATGCCAGTAACAAAATTAGTGACTCTATCTCACTCTGAAGCCTGCCTTCTCCTCTTAAATCCCCAGGAACCAGAGCTGCAAAGACAGGGAGGGAGGATGCCCATGGCTCACATCCTTTCCAGCTTCCTCTCACTGGTACAAGTTTTCAGCATGACGATGTGGATTTATTCGAAGGAGACAGTGTGGAAACAGACCTGGATGCATGTGACAGAGCTGGAGGGATCCCAGTATGATTAATGAGTAGTGAAACAAGTAGGCATTTATGTTGCACTTCCAATGAATGGGAATTAGTCATATCTCTGATTCATGGGCTGCTATTTATGCTGCTTATCTGATATTTTAAAGGAAACTGCACTGAATATTTTCTAGTCCAAAGAGGCATGGGTGTGTAAAACAAGAACTGACCTGTGCCTTTGATTAAACCTTAGGAAAACTGGTTTCCAAGTTTGGAAGTGTCTAAGTGCATTTTTCAGTATTTATCCTTTCCCTGCGTTTTCCTGGCTTCAGTCAGGAGGTGAAATGCCAGAATTGCCCACAGAATCTATATAACCAGACTGCTCCCCCATGGGCACCGYGGCTCGCGGGGTGTTTTTCCAAACTACCCCTGAACTCTGAACCTTCAAATCGCTCACAGATCTCTTCCACTCTGAGATGTCCCTGCGTGACTTTTAAAACAGGAGTGTGGTGGAGAGCCCGGTTCAGCAGCGAGACCCTATTTGCAGGTCAGACTAGGCTGGACCTAGTCTGTGACGGTAGGTATGGTCTCAGGTGTCCTCCCAAGCTGGAGAGGGGGGTCGTGGCACCTGATCTCTGTGTCACACCAGTGCAGGATGCTGGTAATTGCTACAGGGCTAAGCACAAGGTAATCTAGACCTACAGTTACCCAAAGTAAACCTTCACCCATTCTTCTCATGCTGGAACATGAATGGAGCTCAACTGGCCAAATCCGACTGTGAGAACCTGAATTTTCCATTATAAGCACTGTCTGATCTGATTGTATTTTTTGTTAGAAACAAAAGCCTTCTGTCCCTGGTGATAAGCTGGTTTTTATTATGAAATATAGCAGTTATATTGTAMATGACTGTTCTGTACAATGCAATTTACAGGGTTGTCCTACTGACTGCTGTCATTGACAGGGTGCCCTTTAAAACAGGCCTTGTATCTCTCTGAAATTTTCGTGATTCTAAGGGAGGAGAAAGAGAAATACTTCCACGGTTGAAATTTCTGCGAGGTAACTATTACTGAAGCGTGTACAAGATTGCATGTCAAAACATTTTTATTGTTAGCTGGTAAGAATTACGCTGACTGACAGCAGCGCTTTAATAACGGAGGCGCCGCGCAGCGCTTTCGGCTCGGTCCCGCACAGCCCCCCGCTGCATCAGCCCGGCGCGGCGCTGCCCGAGGCTCCGCACCCGGCGGCGGCGGCGGCGGCGGCGGCCCGAGGTGGCGGCGGCCGCGAGGTGGCGGCCGAGCCGCTCGCACGGGCGGCGCGGGGCCTCGGGGCGGGGCGGCGCGGGGCCTCGGGGCGCCCTGGCCGGGCCCGGGGCGGCGCCAGCTCTGCTGCCGTGCGCTGCGGTGGCACCCGCACCCACGCTTGGTTTTCGCACGTTTATTCTGCCTTTATTCCGATCCCGAGAAAACGTTTCGTCAATGTTTTTGCAGCTTACCTCAGCATAAAGATTGCAGCTGTAAAACAATATTTGAAAGTTGCAGAAGTGTTTAGGATGAGAATCTTCCGATTAAATTGATTTATTCRTCAGTTTGTTAGCACACGTAACGTTTTATCGAGAAAGGGACGTTAGCGACACTGCCGCCGTTGCGTTACGCGCTGTTAACTTGCTTCCCGCCTGTTCCCGTTACGGCGCTAAGCAGCTGCGTGAGGCTGGTGTGCCAGTGCCGCACACCCTGGCTGCAGCGCGCGGCGGCGATGCTGGGGTGGCTGATTGCGTCTGCATTTCTCCTGCTGTAGTGCCATGCTCTGGGAATTCCCACGTTTGAGCAYGAAAGCCTGCTTTTTAACAGCTGTCCCATTTCCGACATATTCTTGCTTTATGTTCTTTTAAATTGTTTCTCAGTTGCTGTGTACAGAATAAATTGTAATTACAGGGCCTAATTCTAGATCTAATTAGGCCAGAATTACTACAGGGTAATTTGCAGCTGAGGCGCTCTCTATCTCCCACGCCATAGCCGGCATGACCTAGGGATGAGCCTGGATGCTCACCTCAGATCCACAGATGCCAGCGCTGGTGATGCCCAGGAAATGGTAATCCAGCTTTCAGAGCTCATCTATTGGCTTTGTCCCTGGTGAAACCAACACTGTAGAGCCAAACCTCTTTCTTCACTGTTCCCTAACTATTTTGGCATAAGTTTTGCTCCAGGTCAAAATCTGATGGTTTTGGCCAATGACTATTTATTTCATGCATATCAGGCTGTCACAAAAAACTTGGGKTTTTTTGTCTCAAAAAGCAGTGCTAGTGCTCAGTGTCAGGCACTGGAAACTGAGGCATTTGGGGACTGCAGTTAACCTTGGATTCACAACATTGCGGGCAATTGACATCACTATAAACTGTTAGCAGAGAAGGTATATAAATATAAAGGAAAGGGAAAAAGAAAAGAGCAAAAGAACAATAAGGAGCAAGGAAAAATTATAAGAGAGTATTATATGGTTGTAAGGGACTGGTCTTTATTTTTTTATTTGTGCATGTGTGTGCATGTGTCTGTTACCTCATTTTATGACTGTTGTAGCTCCTGCTGGAGAAAATAAGAAATAAGAATAAGAAAAGGAAGTGTGGAAGGAGAAGGTGAATAGAAAAGGAAAGTGTTTTAGAATACAGAAGCCTGTCATTTTTTATTTGTCTTTGAAGACTGATGGACTAATTTTAAGCTTGCATAGCTTCCACATGGAAGAACTGATTGTTTTGAAAATGAATGTGAAGATTCGCTCCTGGGTAGAGATATTTCAAAGCAATAAAGCAGTTAGCTCTTTAAAATGTTCTGAACATTAACACTGGTAAAGTCTTAATGGTAGCAGCACGAATAAGGCATCATTAATGCATTCAGTACTTGCTGGTAAATTACTGCTGTGCTTTTGAAGTAAAAATTTCAAACTGTCTTTGTTTGTTTGTTAGGAGTTCATCTCTCTATTTCTTTTAATTGAGTGAGGTCTTGTTTTTTCCTATTAGTTTGAAGTAGATAGAGATGGAGAAGAGGGAAGGGCCCTTGTGAGAAATGAATTTAAGAACCAAATGGTGCCCACTAGAAACAAGGAAGGTCCTTCTGCGCTGGCAGGGCCCTAGCACAGAGCTTGGCAGGTTGTTACCCTGCTTGCAGACTTCTGTGTTGGCCAACTCCCATTTTGGCATCAAAGGTAATTGGCCCCTTTTTTTAAAATGTTCTGAAGTTCAGAGATTTGAAAATCTGTCCATAAAAGTCACGAGGAGCTGCTGGATGGTGGAAGCTTTTAGCTGTCTGCTATCTCATTTAGGTCCCTAAGTAAAAATTAACACCTTTTATAAATCTTTCATCCGTGCTGGTTGTCAAGCTGTGTTTTAGCTCCTAARTTCTGTTCAGGTTTTCTATTAGAAAAAAAACAAAACAAAATCCTTTCCTTTGAGTACTGTCAACACCTGTGAAGCTTAAACTGAAGTGAAATATTTAATTTCAGGTCTGTTCAACATCAGTCTGCCTGAGTTTCCAGGATGCCTTGTGGCCCCTCTCCTCAGCAGGCTGAGCTCCTTGCATGAGCTACGTCTTGTCATATTCTAACAAGATGGGCTCAACTGAAATTAAACATTGTGTTATAGTGTCTGCTCTCTAGGAAGAGTGAGGAGCCAAGGAGACATACCTGGAATCCAACCATGGCTTCTGCGGTGTCACTCAGCCTCTTGGCAGCACGACTAGCCCAGTGCTGCACAAATACCCCAGCACATGMCAAGCGGCTGCCATGAAACTGGCCTGGGAAACACATGGAGCAGCTAGGAAGTCCCATCCAGCTCTCATCAKCAGCATTTTCAGCAATGCACGTTGAAGCCTGTCTGCTCCAACTTGCACCAAGAGACAGTTCAGTTTAACCTGCCTGGAAACAAGGAGAAGCTTTGCTAGTCCTTTGCAGCAGCACAGAAGTGGAGTATGGAACCATGAGGAGGACGACTTTTGTCTTATCTACAGMTGATCCTAACACCGTGCTGGCAAATGCCCTTAATCAAAGGTAGGGACAATAAATTCTTGGACTTTATTTAGCCATCAACACTTACGTGTTTGGGGCAAACTGTTTCACAGAAGCGAAGGCATTGATTTATCTTTTGCTACCTCTTTATTTTTTTTGTTTCAAAATAGGACTTTTCTTGCATGAACTTGCATGAACTGTGTATGCTACCCATTATTAACCCTAACAGTTATTGTGGCTTGTCTATCTTATATAAATGTTTGCCAGATACACAGCATGCTCTGTGGTCTGCTTTCACAGCATTCAGAATGTGCAGCTGCATATGGGAATGTAGGAGGGGGTAGCGTCGAGCCGCTTCGGATTTAGCATCGCCTATTGGAATCCCAAGACTAAAAATGAGCAGCGCTCTTAGCAGATACTCATGGCCAATGAGCAATTCCAAGGATCCAGGTCTGATTTCACAATTGTACTCATGCACCGCTGCAAATCTTTTCAAAATCTGTAGCAATAAATGCATAGGCATCTGAAGTTGGATTCAGATCTGAAATTAATACTTCTGTCCATGAGGAGTAGACAGATGATCAGTACCCGAACAAAAACAGAACTTTATCCATGAATTTGAAAAGTTACATTTGAAGAGTAACACAAGGTCTGTAAGTGTATTTAAGTGCCTCTAACTCTCACTGATTTAAGTATAGGCACCTAAACTGAAGTTAAGTGTACAAATGCTTGTCCCTATTGTATTAGTTCTGAGGCAGAATTCTGTTCCTGTTAAGATTATTGCTACTGTAACATGAAACTGTGTGACATCAAGTAAATTAATATTGCAAAAAAAGTCAAAATGTCCATGACAAATTTGTTCATGATTTGCTCTGTCTTCCCAATCTTTTGCTTGTTTGCTTGCTTGTTTGTTTTTCCTATTATTGTGATCTATTTTGGTCGCTTTCAAGAGGCAAACCTCAYTACAATAGGATTTCTTTCAATTCATGCTTATCAATTTAATTTCAGGCAGAAATTAAACCTTGATTAGATTGGCTAATTCTTGCAGCTTTTCTGATTTGAGCTCCAGACACTAATGTAACAGAAATATTTAATAGTATTTTGTAAATTGACTTAGTAGTAGGAACATAAATTTGAAACAAACGCTGAACTTACGTGAGTATCAGCAAACACTAATCAAAAGCCTACAGCAACTTCACGATCATGAGTATTTACACAGTTAACTAGTTCGGAGAGTTTTCATCAGCCGGTTGGACGGAGAAACAGGCCACCCAGCTCCTGTGTCTGTCTGCTTGGGGGCTGTTTTGCAAACTTGGAAGACTTGCCACAACACTCCCAGTAATCACTTTAGCACCAGCTTCTTGGACAAGCATTCATCAGATAGCCTCAAACCACAAAAGAAGCCCTGATCTTTTAGTCAAAAAGCAATTTCCTTCTTTTCTCTTTTCTAGGAGCTAAGTTCTCTTGTGCAAATTCTTGACTATGAATAGCTCACCCTGCCTCGCTAGCCCAGTGGGCTAGGGCAGTGCTGCGAACCAGCCCCCTGTAACCATCCCCACACCGCTCTGCCGCTCACCYGCTGACCCCAGCACTCCCTGCTATTCCATCAATGTGATACTGTCTTCCCAGCCCTACTCACATATTAGGCAAATTCATCTTTTTCTTTTTTTTTAAYGTCACAGATACATTCTCCATTATTTAGGTGGAGAATAATAGACATATGTTTATGTGGACTTAAGTGTCTGAATCATTTCTGAATACCTCAGCACACCTCTGGGTTCTACAGATGCCAAATAGTTCGTCAAAGTTTGAGGAAAATCTCTCCCTTTGCATCATTTCACTGATTAACTGTCTGGTCCTTAAGTTTGTTTTCTTTTGTGAGTGCAAAATGAAATGGGTGTAACTGGGTCACTGTGAGGTCCTGTTGGKTTCAGGGTAGTCAAATTATAATAGATTTATTAGACAGCCTTGACTGACTCGGAGGTGAGCAGGTTGGACTACAGRTTAAGCGTGGTGCCAGTTCCTATACCAAAAGTAGTTAAATAAATGTCCACCTAGCAGAGAAGTCACCCAAATTGTTCAGAAGTGCTGGGGGTGCCAGCTTTATTAGGAGATCCAGTTCAGAAGCCTGGATTTAGCTCCCCTTGGGAATTGGACGTCATATCAAAGCATGTCACCCTATAATATTTCTGTCATTCGTGCAAGTCTTGCAAATTTCTATTTGCTTGGAGCCAAGCAATAAATATACCCCAAAATACACCAATAAATATAATCTTACTGGTAAATAAAATTCCACTAGGCTCCTGTTATACTGTCATTGTAAAGGCTGATCTTATGACTGGGCTAGTAAATGCTCATGATCATTTTGCAAGGTTGCTGTATAAAGTATGCAGCTTAGAAACCTGATTGCCAGTCACAGGCCCTACCAGTGATTTAATATTTAGCAAGAAAATGATATGTGTCAGTCATACCCTATTGTAAGTTTATGCAGCCATATTTCCCCCAACTATATGAAGTCGACAGATACCATATTAACAGCTCCACATGCCTCCTGGTATTTTTAATCCTTTTCCTCCCCACCCTGTTCTTCTGTCAGGCAGTCAGCTAAGGTCAGTCTCACCTCAGTGGCTCAGCACAGCAGTGTTACTGCATTTAGAGGCAGAAAATCTGAATGTTCGTACTGCTGACCTTATTGTTTTACAGACTATTGATTGCAAGACATCAGGTTTCAGCAGTGCAAAGGGATCAACCTCTGGAAAAGAAAAGCAGAAAGAAGGAATGAAACCACATACAGGACCAGGGCACTATTGCAACTGAGCTGACAAACCACATTAGTCTGATTTTGTGTAATGTGAGTAAATAGTAATGAAAAGAGGTTCTCTCATCTATTCTGTACAGAAGTGGGACATAGCTAGCCAGAAATTTGCTGCACATCAGAGCGCCCGCATGGCCTGCAGAGAAGGGAGTGACGGCTACGATCACGACAAGGGCCAGGTGAAACGGGTGTTCGCCCCATGTTCCCCTCCCAGGGTGTCCAAGTGGAGAAAACAGAAGAAGCCCTGTCTTTCTGCCCAAAAAGCAACTCTTTCCAACTTAAGCTTTGGTCCAGAGGCATCACCTAAACCAGAGATGGGGTGGGCAGGGTAACGGGGTAAGGAACAAGCCCATCAGCCCTGTGCRGGAGGCTCTGGGGAGGGCACAGCCATGGGAGCAGACGCAGTGCCTAGGAGGGCTGCAGGCTGCCGGGCAGCGGGGCTGCTCCCCGGCACCATCCAGCTGCTGCCAAGCACCAGAGAGCAGGAGAGCAACGGGAGCAGCTAAAGCCTGAGCATGACAGCGGTGGGCTGAGGCTGCCTTCTGACAGACTCTGCCTCGCTCTTCCAGACCCAAATGCCCTGGAGGAGAGGGGCAGGTGCTCAACACTTCTCTCTGGCTCCAGTGTGGTGCAGAAGAAGCCATTCAAAACATTTAAAACAAAGATGGGAAAATAACATGTTTGACTGGAACACAGAATTTGCAAAATTTCTATACTCATCACAGGGATTTATTTAAATATTAGGTTTCAAAAGTTGCATAACAAGCAAATAGATGCACATAATTTTTATGCAACTCATCAATACTACAAACAAGACCCATTTTTCCAATAACCACAATAGTGAAAATATGTTTCCTCCCCTGAGATACTGATAGCCAAGTTTGTCAAAGGTGGGGGGTTTTTTGAATTCTTCAAGCTCGGAATATTTAAGACAACTTCCAGAAGATCCTTGTCTGCCTTTTGCTGTTCTAAGTCTCCTGTGATAAATGTATTTAATGCGATCCCACGCAGGACAAAATGAGACCACTCATTTCCCAGAAGTACTCACCTACTGCAATGCAGTCATATTCTGTATTGCTCAGTACACAATCAGTATAATTGTAGTGGTAGGTGGGTCTGTACAGACTATTTAGCTCTGCTGAGAAGCAGCATATATTAGCCAGCTGGTCAGCTGAGGTATAGCTATGTGTTAAAACCCTCCACTGTATAGATGTAGCTACAGATCTGTTCTTATTACTCCTGTGTGGTAATTCAGAAATGTGGCAACTTTTGTGTGCTCTTGCAAACATGAACTGCAAGAGACCAGTCTCTCTCTCTCTCCCGCCCCCCCCGCAGCGGGACTCGGGGATCCCCCAAGGCTCCGGCCTTGCTCAACAGCCTGTGCCACTCAGCTGTACCTCCTGGTCTTTCTAACAAAGTATGGTAGCAAAATCTAATTTCTTTTTCCTCTGTTTAAATTGCAGTTTTGGTTTACCCTTTGTTCCCCTTCCTATTGGATGGCTAATTATTGTATCGATCTAAACCTTTGAAGCAGATGTCTAAAGTACTACAGCCTGAACGAGATTAAAGGTAACAATCAGAAATGCAGCTGAGCAAAAGCCTAGTTTGAGTCTTCYTGTGCTTGAGCCTGACTCTTCTGTCAGCCTGGAAAACTTTTTCAAAGAGAAGCAGTATAATCCCAGCCAAAATAGGAAAACRGCAGGGATAACTACTTGGGAGCGTGTGACCATATCCTCCTGTTCCTCACTCAGAGCTTTCAAATTCTTATCTCACAGAGGGCAAAGTCCTTTTAGAACATGTGTGGCAAGGAGCTCTCTCCACCTGATCACCATGCCTTTGCTCTGCACATGAGACACAGCAAAGGTAACTGTGTACATTTCTACCATTTTTTTTTTTGAGGGGGGGAGGGCAGAGGGTGCCTGTTTTTCACAGGCTTGGCTTCTTTTTCATGTTGTAGTTATGGAATGAAATGAAACTGGAGATTCTAACTTTCATTCTAATGGAGATTATATTTCCCAAGAAAATGATTTCATTTTCCCTAGAAAATGGCTTCATTTTCACAAAAATGAAAGCTTTGGCTCAATTAAGCTTAATTTCTGAAGTTACATATTACTTACCAAAGTTTAAACAACAGAAATAATTTGGAAAAGTATACCTTTATGTTTTTATATCCAACTGCTGCTCTTCTATCCTTCTTAATAAGTATTTTGTGATACTGCCTGCAGTAGGAGGAATTTTAAGACATGCATTACAACATGGCACTCTGATTCAGGATGTACCATTTGATATTAGACTCCTCAGGCCTTTAGAACATGAGTTGGGCTGTGGATTTCAAGTGTATATTTTGATGAACCATTTGCAAGTGAGAAGTATTCCAAATGTTTGCTCATTTAATTAGAACATAAAAGATTTTTTCCTTTGACTGGACCTTGCTTCTGACCCTTCTTGCCTGTGTGTGGTTTGTATTGTTCTTGGCTAATGAGATATAGGATATGTACTAAACATTTACACATTAAAGGCATCCTTCATTCAGCATGAAGGTGTTGATACATCAAGGATACCTCAAACATGCTGAGATTCCAACAACTTGTCAGACAAATTAGCACCTTACCAATCGGGGGTAAAATTGAGTTTCACATTTCTCCCTGGTGGGAAGAAAAAAATCAAAAATCACTGTAGTTAATGCTTTCTTTGTAAATACGAACACAAAAGGCTTTATCACCTCTGTAGTGTAAATTATAGCCCTCACCAACTATCTGATTTTTAATTCATTGGTTTTAAATGATCCCAGGCAGTTCAGAGCGAATCCATTGTGTCATCCCTCTCTTAGGACAGATACTTCCCCTCTTTTAAGTCTTTTTCTTCTACAGTTATTTAAAATCCACACCTATATATTAAAATGGAAGGAAATTGAAGTCTCAGATCTGTGTCTTCCACTAGCATTAACTACCAGGGTTTTTTTAGCCCAGATTCTAAGGAGTATGTAGAATCAACGGACTGCATGGCAATGAAAATCGGAAGGCTAAATTTTTTTCAGGTGACTAGTGATTCTCAGTTCTTCAGGTTGCTGGCACCCTGCATGAGACATTCAGAGCATAAGGAAGATTTACTGTCAGATAATCCAGCCTAATAAAGTATCTAGATTGAATAACTGAGCTGAGAGTAAGGTTAAGGACAACCATAGGTGCTACAGCACTATGGCAGAACCCACTGCCCAATCTGTGGCTCTAAGTCACAAATTATTACATAATATGTACTGGGAAGACCATTAGCCATATTGTCACTTACACAGGCTTTAGGGAGAGGGGGTTGCTATCATATACCTCTAGGACTGGAATTATTTGTGCATCCAAAGGGTTTTCTGCAACTGACATTGCTGAAACATCTAACTCACCATGATCTCATCACAACCACACATTCTTCAAGATTGTGAGGACAAAAAGTCATCCTATAAGCAATGCAAGAGGGGGTCTAAGGTCTTCTAAAAAGATACTGTACCTGTAGGTCATTCCTCACTTTTCTCTTGGCAACTTTCTCATAGGCTCAAATTCAGTAGGCTATTTAAAAATACAGGAAAGAAATTTGTGGAGGGCCTGACTGATTTCAGTAGCTTTCAGGAGTTTCAAAACGTCTTCCAGGAGTTTTAAGAAATGTCATCATACCTGAATCTGAATTCAATGTCATCTGTGTTTTATCATCAGCCCCTCTTCCTTTATCCTTAAACCCTAAAAAAGTGTGAATTATATTGGCTCAGATACCACAGTATCTAAACAAAACATACATACTTTTTTGTTCCACACCAGGCCATCTGCTGAATGTGACTGTGCTGCTAAGTTCACAACTTCCCCTTACCTATTTGTGTCTTGTATGCAATTGTTTTTGTCCAAAGATTTCAAGAACATATACTATACCTTAATAAACCCATAACAGAATAACTGCCTGGGACARGACTGTTACCAGAAGTAAGTATTAAATTCAGAGGATGCCAGTTCCATTTTTGGTGTGTGTTTTTCCGAGTTCTCAATACAACACAGTGAGTAGGGGTATTAGTTAGTGCCCAGCACCGTAACAAGGCAGACAAGAGACATAGCAGCTGAAGCAGAGACATGGGATTGAACACTGACCATATTGGTATTGCACTGGTATGTCAGACTTGTAAATCCCTCTTATACCAAGAACCACATATAGAAATCTGGAGAAAATCAAAGATTTATACTGTTCATGGTGTATCTCTGTATGGAACTTCAAAGCAGGGCTGCTGCTTAGTAACATGTATTACCTGTATTACAACACTTGTACACTTTTTTGCCTTGCAGAAAAAAAATACTCCACCCCTCAAAAATTGATTAAAAATTTTAAATCCTTAAGAGAGAAATAAATTTTGTTTCCCGTATATATAGCAATAAGATCTATTAAATATGCACTTACAAGGAACTGATTCTTAAAGAGGATAATAAATCTATAGATAAGTGTTGGTATTTGACTAAAACAGTAATGGCAAGCACTAATTGCATGTGGTCTGTTGCATGGCTGCTGGAATCAAGTAGTAAAGAGATTCACAGTTCCTTATTAGTTAGGACCACCTAGAGTGATGGAAAGCTTGAATGATCAAAGAGAAGATATTTTTACGTCGAAAATGTTGATATTCTGTTCAGCTTTATAGCATAATTTAAGATCTAGTATGAACACTTGCCATACTAATTCCTGAACAGGGCAATGAGTGTAAAATTATACTACAAAAGTTTTGTTTGYTTCCAAAGTAAGAGAATAATATTCAGTGTTATTTTCCTGTTTGCTTTTGTATCACAAAATAGATCTGCATTAGTACCAGAGCTGAACAAATAATTTTTGCCTACCTTAATCAAGAATAAATTAGCCATTCTTTTTATTACAAGAACATGAGAGATGCTATCCTTTTCTTTCTCTGAATATCCACTGCGATGACTGGGTAGCTGGGTGAATAGTTTTCAGGTGATAATTTTTTGGAGAAATCCAAAATAATCTACTGTGATTATTTGCTTCATAATCTTCATATTTACTATCATAATTTGTTCATCTTAATCCCATGGGATTGTTTCCGTGTCTTGATTGACTAGCTGAAATGTTTTGAAGAGAATAACTTCTGGTGTCTATGGCACGCTGGTCATGCCTGAAGTCATATAAGGCACAGTCTTTCCTTAAAACACTTCTGTGAACAAAAACCTGTTCCCAAGATTGTCTGTAAATACAAACAAAATACAAACATGCTTGAAACAAGCTCTGCATTGTAACTTAAACACACCTGAGGAGTGAGGATTGTCTTGCAGATTCACTTGAAGAATTCAATTAGAGCCACCAGTTCAGAATTGCAGACTCTAATTAATATCAGCAGCTTTTCAATTTTTTCACGTATACCTTATGTTATTTTGTTTGTTGTTGTTGAGTCTCCTACCTTCAGGCAGTACAATAGGTCACAGCTTTTGATTTTGTTATTCAGCAAACAAAATCTACTCTGTGAATTTAAAAAAGCCTTCTGGTTCAAGTGAAAAGTGGTGGCTTGAGTTGAGAAACCTTGAACATTCATTTCAAATTCTATCCTATAAATGTATCAGCTTAATTTGTCACTAAATCAGAGTGTTGACCTCCTCTGAGAAAGCTTTCATTTAATGTAGCAGAGGGACATATGTAGGAGATGATAAACACATTCAAATAACAACCTGATGCTTCCTTACTAAACAGTAGGGTCTGGTTTCACTGAATACAGTCAAGAGTGGTTCATCTTGTGCTTGTTGCTGTGATGGAGATCTGGGAAGAAAGAAGATGAAATGAATGGTAGGAAAAATGGTGATTTCATCCTTCTGTGATTGTCACACACACAGTGCGAAAGGCTGCAAGACCATCTGCTCTGGTTTGATATATTTATTTGCATATGCTTATGACCCAACCATATGTATTTTTCAGCCACTCAGGTACATGCCAAAGATTGGCCAGTTTAGAGTTTCTCTCTGAAAGCTCTCCACAGGTCTTGGCCTGACCACTTGTAAAAGCTCAGTACAGAAATGCCCCAGTCTCTTTTGTGTTTGCTTTTTCAGATCAGTTAATCCTTAATCCTGTGCAACACTATTAGAGAATCATGAACAAGCCTAACACCTAAATTCAAAGTGAAATGACTTTTTCATAGGCATAGAAATGACAGCCCTGGTTTAAAGTTCAAGTAGAAAACAAAATATCCTTTGGGTGGTCRTATTTGCAGTATCAATTTAACCTTTTGGAAAAAAATAGAGGTTGAGGCTGTCAGCTTTGAACCAGTCCTATGTTTAAGGTTCAGATCTCTTTAGTTTTGGCTTGGAACCCTCTCTAATTACTAGGAGAATTTTCTCAAGTTGCACTTTAGAAATTCATCTTTTCTATAAACTATAAAGTATTCATAAAAAGCTAAAAACTGTGGGAAAATTAGCATTGATGGATGTTTTCTTACCCTCCATCAGGAAATGATGTACTTGAAACTCATTACAGATCTTCATAGAAACTCTGCTGAATGTGCCTTGGGCTTTGTGCTGATCAGTACACACTGAGCTTACTGCATAATTCATATCTCTTGTGTCACATTTAATGCATAACATGTATTTCCTGTTAATTATGAAAATAAAAATGCGTCCTTTCTTTTAGAAACATAATGATGAAATTGCTACAGAAATTAAGAAACATGGAGTTATATTTTACCATTTTACATGAAACTTTTGTTTTCCTTTAAGTTGTTACCTCCTGCGCAGAAAGAAAAGAGGAAAGCATTGCTCTGAGAACTCACCAAAAGGTCTACGTTTCTTCTTCATGCACCAGGTGCAGCTTCTCCACTGAAACCATWCAAGGAGTGGTGAGTGGGATCCCCGTCGTCCTGCCTGTCCTCGGGSCCCCCTTTCTAACTGGAGCTATGAGTGGGCGTAGGGTGCCCATAACTTTCCTTCTCAGAGTGAGGGTTGGATGTTTTTGTGTCTCTGTTCATGGATGTCAATGAAATATTAGGCATGCTGTATCTCATTTTCCTCATTCAAGGTTGAAGATTATTCAGTAATATTCTACTTCACTTCACCCATCCATCTATATGAGTCTGCTCAGCTTCCCTTACCAAAAGGATGAAAAAACAAAAATCCAGTCTCAGCATCCTATCCACACCAATTTATCTTATAAAGTTATATTGTCTGCCACCCAGAAAGAGTAGGAGAAGGAAGGAGTATAGAAATGGAGCAAGAGAAGGAAAGGAGCAACACTATAAATCTGAAGATTCACCATTCTTAGAATAAAAAGCAGAGTGGGGGAGCTCTTCAGGTCAACACAATGGTACATTCAGCCCCCATATTTCATTCATACACTGATTATTATACTTTGGAGAGGATACTGTCTTAATATTGTATTCATAGTTTACTCTAGCATTAGACCAATACTGGGTTTTTAAAGGGCTTTACTAAATACCAAGTCAAAGTTGAGTCAGATCCAATAGACGTAGAACGTCTGTTCTAACTGTAAGGTTGTGTTGCCTCCCTTGGAGTACACTCAAGTATTACAGTGTACAACAGCCTGAGGAAATCGGCTGTATTTTGTGCTCATAGRTATGTGTGTTATTTTTGGAAATACAACCACATGTAACTTGAAGTCAGCTCAGATGCTGCGGCTCTGTACCAGCTGCAAGACACATGGGCTCTGCAGAGTAATCTGAATGGGAGGAAGCAAGATGGCAGGGGCTGCAAAACCTGCTTGTGGAGGAAGCCAGGCCTTGTTCCTCAAAAGAGTTCAATGGGGCCCTTCGAGACCGCGTGTTCTCTCTTGCTTGTGAGGTAGTCCTGTAGTTCTCCCTTTTAACAAGCTTTCTGAGACATATGATAGTCCATTTTGACTCTTGGCCACACAAAAATCTTGGTTCATAATTGCTAAGGTCAGGAAAGTTGACTATCTGCGTATTACAATATAAAGTTGCAATAGTCACAGTGACCTCTAGAGAAACAACTAAGTCTAACTAAAGAGATGTAGTATTGGCAGAGGTGCTCAGAAGCCAGGATAAATTTCATTTTCCCCAGTTGCTGGAAGGGCCCACAGCAGAACCCTGTCAAGACATCTATGCAGAATGAGACTGTGACTTTGGTTGCTTCTACAGATGGTGTTGCTGTTCCTTGTACAGATGTGAAAATGAAATTTAACAGCCAGAATGATGGTTATAGGGACCTAACTGTAAAAAAGAAATGGAAAATGGCCAGGTAGGGGGGAGGGAAGGTTCCCTTTTTGCAGAGTTGATCTCTGAAAGAACCCAAAACAGGGTTGGCATAAAGAATTTAATTCTTTTTAACTTCCTCCTTCAGGGTGACATCTAAAATCTGGGTTAGAAAACAATACACTGTCTACAGCTACTATAATCTGTAAATTTCTTATGGCATACTTAAGCCTCAGCTTCTAGACTCATGTGACTAAAATCATTTATTGTTCTTTTAAAAAATATATATATTCATGATTATGGAGAAAAGTTAGAAAGTAACCTCTAAAACTACAAGACCTGGAAGGTTAGATGTGGCAAATGTACTTGTTTAACTTCACACTCATGGTTTTGAAGCCAATCTCATGATTTCTAGATGCTTAAATCATGTTTCTTGAAAGTGCGGAATGGCAATACTGCAAGTGTTGTGAGATAACTTTTATCAGCCCAAAACCAAAAATACCTCTTAAAGATCACTGGTATAAGCAGTAACTCCTGCCTTTATGGATAGCTAAAGAGTGCTGCTTCAGCTTGTTTAGGAAGTGAAGATGTAAACCATTTCTGAATAATGTAAGTGAACATAAAACAACCTGTAAAGAAAGAAGATCATGAAATATTCTTTTGTGAAATGCAGGGATTTTACATAGTCATCTCACAATAAAAGCTTTTCCCATCACCTTAGCATTTCACCTCAGGGCAAGTTCATAGATTTTTTTCAAGCTATTGATTCCTTTTCATATCCTAAATTAGATTTAAGGAATAATTCTTTTTATTTTTTCATTTCTAGCTCTCAGTTTTGGAGTGCATTGTTATAGCACTGCCCATTTCATTATTACACTCTGCACTTGTTTTATGCTTCTTGTATACTTAAGGGTATTTTGCCATTAAAGGTATTTGATTTTTTTTGGCACACTTTATCTGCTGAAAGTTGGTTAAAAGGTTAGAAAAAAGCAATAGAGTAAATACGAATTCGATGGTGCATTCCATGCTAGAGTCCAGCCGTTCCAAATGCTAATCATTTTTCCTTCCAAGCCCACATATTTCATGGAACCTTAACAACTTTGGGATAACATTTAGGGGGGGGAAATGATTATTTTCAGCTCAGTTCATAGAATAGTTTGATTTTTATAGTTTTGATCATTCAGAAATTTGGCAAATCAAATTGAATCTGATAGATCAAAATGTACTCCTTATTAGTTTTGCTGAAGAAAGACTCCACTAATGTCTAAATTTAAGAGGAAAAAGAAGTCTGCCCTCTCTGTAGTGTTAGGTAGCTCTTTGTGTCCCAGCCTTTTAAATGTAAGAATCCTTAGCCAACAGAACTACCTTGCCCTGAAATTAATATATATAATGTAAAGTTTCTATATAGTGAATGGATGAGGTAGTTTTTAAAAGAATTTGGTACACATGCTTCTCAAAATAACAATTTTTCAACATTCTCCAAAATTTCTGTCAGTGTATTTAGCAGTATGATTGAAGACAAACTCAGAAGAAACACAAACCCCAAACGGTACCATCCTAACAGCACTTCAGAAATGTGCTGATTCAGTTCTCCATAGCCCCTGTATTCTCTTCTAGCTCCAATTTAAATTTTCCATTAATAATCATTACTGAGATGAGCAAAGGTCTGATTCTGAATCCATCCAAGGTTTAACTCCATTCTTTTCAGCAGAACAAAAGACCATAAGGATAATGGTACTGGGCCAGATGCGAGGGTATCTTATTCCTTGTCCTGCTCCAGTGGTGAGCCACAGTTGATCCCCATGGAAATGCCCATGGAAAGGCCTTTTTTGGGTCAGTTTAAGGTAAGAATCAAAACTATCCTTTCAAGATTATCCTTATATAGACTAAAGATAGCTGATAAAATCATTCACCTCACCCATACATAAAGCACTGTAAAGATTATTCATGCCACAGTTTTCTATCCAAATTATTTCACAAGCTGTTCAAAGACAGTATTTTCTCCATCACTATCATGAACAGCATTTTGCCAAATTTTCTTGTTCCCTGAAAGGGCATGTTGCCTTAACAGGCAACTGGGTTTTTATATGTTTGATAACACTGCTGCCTTTCAGTGTGACTGCTTTGTAAAACAYACAGCAAAGCAGATCTCCTAGATCCTTAGCACCTCCAGATTCCTCAAACCCAGCCCCTCCAGTTGGGTGAACTGCTTTGCCTCCACATCACAGTCACATTGCCTATATGCTTCTCTTTGGAGAATGACAAAATGAACCGGAGGAGGAACATTGCTGATACCTGAAGAGCCAGCCTCAGTCAGGGTGGGAGTCATTTCCTCGACAAATGGTCTGCTAGTCAGAGGCCTAATCCAGCAACTCTTTTAGACTCCTTTACTCAGTGGAGAAGTACCTCCAGAGGGTGATTTAGAAGGCTGGAGCTGGATTAGAGGAATCCCAACTTCAGTATCATAATATATAACCACAAACTAATGCCTCCTAGGCCAGATTTGTTCTTCCTCTTGGAACAGCACGTCACTGTGCATCATGGAAGTGAAATAGCAGATGTTTCCAAATATAGAGCAAGATTCACTGTGCTTGTCAGCTGTCTTCCTGGACTACAGACATACATTATAACTGTATGCAGAAAACCACTTCTAAAGTACCTTACAGAATTGGGGAGGAGATCTAAAATTTTAAATAAGTAATTAGGATATTTGAAATCCTTATAGCTGTTGTTTGAAAGACCCAGAGTGGGGGAGGTGGGCCTGTTAATAATATCATTCCTCCAGCAAGCCTTACAGCTAAATCCCTGTAGAGGGGTCCAGCTGAATGTCTGCAAAAGAATTTGACACTAACTTCGATGGTAGTCATTCAGTGGGTACTGGTTGATGAAAGATATGGAGCTCTTAGAATAAGAATCCTATTGAAAACCTGTGGCAGCTTTGAAAACAAAACCCGGTAGTGGTTTCTAAAAAGGAGCAAACTGTGTTGTGAACTTGATACTCCTCTCAATTTATAGTTGATCTTTAATCTGTGAAGCCACCCACAAAACAATTGCTAGTTGCTTTTCATTTTATATCTTGATGAAACAAAGAAGGAAATTGGTGATATGCACTTTCTCTATGGTAGAAATAGCTGTGTAAATTAGAAGTGGTGGAGGGAAGATGTCAGCTGGTTATTTAGGACCATCTGTATTGTAAACAAATGAACTTATGATCTCTTCAATGTACACTATATCTGATTAGTGTTTATTTACTTAAGAGATTTTCTTTTCTTTATAACCGATGGGTATACTGCACGTATATTCATGTTGTTCAGGACATACCAGGACAGAGAATAAATTCTTTAAATTAAGATTCATGGTAACAGAGACTAAAGCGAGAAATGGTATTGAAAGTACAAATGGGCCCAGCCTCAGAATTTGCATGGATACAGAATTCAGGATTCCCCTGATTTCCAAAATGTATATCTTTGTGGCTCTTCAAACTGCTGTTTTGACCAGATGTGAGGTTAAATGATAATCTCTTAGTTCCAATCTGATGAGAATAATCTCCTCATTTTTCATTAGAGCAAAAGCCTCAATGGGACACCTTCTATTAAGTGACAGAGCCTACTGAGAAACAGATGAAAACACAGTTGATACTGGCAACAGAATCCTGCCTTCTTAAGACAGTGAAAAGAGAAGGTAAGTCCAAAGAGCAA
This sequence comes from Apteryx rowi, assembly GCF_003343035.1. Classification (NCBI taxonomy): domain Eukaryota; kingdom Metazoa; phylum Chordata; class Aves; order Apterygiformes; family Apterygidae; genus Apteryx; species Apteryx rowi. The sequence goes on along the minus strand of NW_020451027.1, from coordinate 2,140,157 downwards.
GTCTGACTGCAAAAGTTGAATGTTTTATTTGCATTGAGTCATTTCTCAGACAGGATACACTGAAAAACAAAATAACCTGTGGAATGCTCAGGATTACAAAGTTTCTCTTGAAAGAGAAACACTCACTCTCGTGTAAAGGACCATAATCTCTTGTCATTTACTCATATGCCTGCTCAAGGAGATATGTTGCCCACTTTTACTAATATTATGTCTATTTCCTCGCTTTTGTAAATTTATTTTTTAGATCTTAATTGAAATTTCAGAAACGGGAAAGTCTTTTGTTGTTCTTGTTTTTGTTGTGCTCATTCCACAATGGAGATTTAGCTTTTATTTAAACTGGATGACCCAATACATTCAGTTCAGCTGCTAGATTGACTGTCACTGAGTTGTCAAATGCCTGTTATGAATAGTATACGGAAGAACAAGYTGACCTTGAACTTGCTAAATGTTTTATGAATACTACCTATTTCCAGAAAAATATGAATATCTTTTCCAGATTTGCTCTTTTTGCTTTCCTTAAGGCTGTTCTCAGTAACAAATGCCTTTCATCTTACGGAGATGCTTGTTACATAGAAGGTTTGGGAAGGGGAGAACAACATTTTAATGATGAATTTAATGCTTGTGGATTGTAAAAGATTGATTATATTGTAGACTGAATTCCTGGACTTAGCCAAAGGCTATGGAGAATACTGTAGCTATAATGCTAACATTGCTTCCTAAGACCTGTCAAATTCTTTTTTATAATTTTCCATTACTGGGGTGATTTGGTCTTGGTGACTATTCTTTCCTTATAATTGGCTTTTCTATTGTTAAGCAAAGTCATATTAGATAATGCTGTTTAAATAGATTAAATAAAAGCAATCTTAGTTTTGATCTGTCCAGCACATGCAAACCTTTGCATTCCTTTCAAAACACAAGAACGAGATCTTAGCGCCTCCAGCTGGTGTTGGAAGCACTAATTCTCATGCATATGCTAGAGAACACTGTAGGGAAGTGGGGCAGTTAGTAATATGGGATCCAGGTCAGAGAATCCAGGTTGTAACCAACAGAGAAGCACTCTAAATAGAATTAATTTAAGACACTTGTGCTCAGCACTGGATTTTGATCAAACACTTCAAAAGTAAAAAATAGTGTCTAATTTACTCTGTCGTGAAATATATTGGTTCCTTTTCAAATACATTGGTTTCTTTTCAAAAGCTGCTTTCAGCTCTTTCAGAGTTTGTAGACAAAGTGGTTTCTAGCTAATATATAGTTTTAAATGCTTTTTTGAAAGCCTCTTGCATGATAGAGTTCATAGCAACAGCTATGACCTAGAGAGTCCTAGCTAGACCTAGCTAGAGTTCATAGAACAGCTATGCTCCTGCTACTGCTTTAAGAGCACAATAAGGTTTAATAAGAAGGATGCACTTCAGCTCATAGATTGCTTGTTTTCTGCTTTACTTTATTCATCATAATCTTTACCTCCTCTTAGTTTAAAAAAAAAAAAAAAAAGAGAGAGAGAGACAGAGACAGAGACAGAGAGAACCAAACCCCAGAAATAAAAAAGCCAGTGACCAGTATTGATCTTCCCTGTCCCAAAGCAGGTTCCCTTGATCTGGATCGAACCTGTCTCTGTCAGTAACAGTTTTTCCAGGAGACAGTTCTATTTAAAATGTTTCACAGGGCATCTAGTTATTTGTTCATTTGTTAGGAATGGTGGAAGAGACTATAATAGACAAGCAGGCTCAGCTGGCTGCTGAACGYAAGACTAGATCCAGTCATATCGCAAAGACAGAATATACTTTCTGTGCACTGTGGAAAATAGTTTTATGATACATCTTGACCCAAGACTTATTAAAAAACCCATTATCCATATTAATTGAAATTCAAAATGCCCTTTGGAATTTCACTGCAGACATTTTTACTTTAATATTAGTTTTGGTGTTATGAATAAGAGGTGAGTGGCATGGGCTGCAGTATGGTATACATGACAGCTATCAGTTCCACACTGGAAGCTCTATTTTCTAGTCACATGTAAAAGAAAGTATGTTTTTCTGCAGAGCAAAGCCCCCATCACATACCATATATTCATGTAAATTTGGGAAGAGGACAGAGCTGCTTATTACAATCTTCTTGTCTTTTCCTAATGAAAATTAGCTCAGTCTTTGACTCTGCTTTTAAAAGGCTTCATCTGAAGGACAGCTTCAAATGAACACTGATTACAAATAGTAGAAAAGAATGTGAGGTGTAAGTGTAGTCCAGACTGTCCTGTGTCACTTGTAATATCAAAGACCACTAATGTCACTTAGAGAGGCAGTTGGAGTGCCTGTYCTACACTAGACATGGTGAGAAGAAACCTGAGACCTGTTCCTTTTCTTTTGACACACTTACAAGACAAACACATGCTCCATTAAAAATAACACAGCTCTGCTATGATATGTTTCCCTCCCATGTGTCTGACTTAAAAATATGCCTCAGTTCACAGTGTTATGCTTATTAAGATATAATATTACTGCTCTGCACTGAGCCACTTCACAGAACACAGCAGGGAAGCCGGCTCCCATTGTGCGAAAGAGGGCAGCCCCTTCCAACTCAGTGCCGGAGCAAAACACCCTCCATTTGCAACACTCTCTCTTTTCACGTCCCGACTTTATGTTTTTATTTTTTCTTCTTTTTTTCTTTTTTGCTATTTTCTTGAGTCATGCYGGTTCCACTTCTGAAAAGCTGTAGTGACATAACTGACACTCCTGGCAGCTGGGGCTGGGAGTGCTAGAAAGCAGTGTGATATATTTCCTTTTTTCTGCGTAGGTCACTGAGCATCTAGTCTGATTTTAGCACATCTTGTTGTGGAAAGCTTTTAATGCTAATTTGTTACCATTATTTAAGAATAGTCTGCTGATGGGGAGAATACTAGCACACTGCCTGAACATTAGATATTATTCTGACCTTGCTTTATTCCTGCAGTAAAATCTAATTGCAAGTTGCAAATGCACACTGCTATTCATATGTTACCTAACAATAGGGGCAACCTAGATCATAGCTGGAAGAGGAGGATGAGGGTATGGAAATGATGTAGGATTTTGTTTTCTTCCTCTTTTTTTTTGGCTCAGCTATATAAAGGAACTCACATGTGTCACTGATTTTTTTTTTTTGCATTAAAAATGATACATCAAAATGTGTATAAATAATGCAGAATGCTACTGTACATGTGGGGCTGAATGGAGGGCTTGCGGTTGAAACACTAAAGAGGTTAGTTGAAGTGATTAGAAATATGATTCCAAAAGACCTTGATTAGAAAACTATTCTGCTTTGTATCTTAGTAATAAAGATGGTTTTCCCAGGTTCGTTGCATGGCTTTTTGAATGAGCAGGGCACAGTATATCCTGGTTTGGGAATGAAGAGCTGCCAGTTTTCCCCAGCAAGTTAACCAGCGTGGAGACTCCATGCGCTAAAATCACCACTGAAGCAGCATGACCCCAGGGACTGGATCAATGTCATTTGGCGGTGGTTGCAAACATCTCAAATATTTAGCACTAACACATACATTAGCTCTTCTTAATTGTTTTACTTTAAAATGCCTGCAGAAAAGGGATTCAGTGAGCCTGTTTATGTTTTAAGTGTTGCAGGCATTTGGGAAACTTCTTTTTAAAGACTGTATGGGTCTGCAAATTAAAGGATCAGTATAAACTTCATTTTCAGAGGAGAAAGTTTGTCACAGATTAAGAACATTTATAAACCTTTTTTTTAATATGGCTTAATATGGCTTAATCAGCATCGCTTTTCTCACTCCCAGCCTGAATTAATATTGTGTCTGAGCGTCTCAGTTTAGGAATGTTTATATATGAAGGAGAATCTTGCATTATGAATTATAGCAGCTGAAGCTTTGACCTGTGTATTTATTTATTCATTTATTCATTACTGAATCTGGCTTCCCATCTCAGCTGAGCATGGGCTTTAGTTTCAGTCTCTACTTGAGCCACATTTTGGAGCTAACCTGTGATTTCTAGAAATGTTGTTCATTTACTTCCTTTAGCTTTCCATAACTATTGGTAATATGATGCAGACCTCACACATCCATTTCTTTCTCAAATAAATCAGTCATCTAGCCTAACATCTACAGATTGATTCTTTATATCTTAGATTTCAAACCATTAGAGAAAATGGTCATGTCTCCTTCAAGTCCATTAGTCTTGGACATGAAAAATAATGTGGGACTGAGTTTTTTCAGGCTGCACCAGTAAGGATTCACACAATGAACTGTTACATGAATTCATATATTTATACACCTAATCAAACCTTTTCTCTGGGAAGACTTCAAGTCCCACAAAAGGACCTAAAGATTTTGTTGTCTGTAAATTATCTCAAATATTTGGTCAGTAGGCTTGATCAATAAGTAACTTTTCCAAAGCTCTCTAAATACTGTCTGAGTCTTGGCTTTATTTCCTTCCCCCCAGAAATATATTAAGATGATTGGTTCAAGTTAAACCTGATTACTTGGCTGCCAAAATTTATGTATTCTCAAAAACACATATCTAATTTTGTTTTGAAATACACACTAAAATCAAAATTAATTTTAAGAAAATCTGTTTTTATAAAGGATTAAAATGTCCACATTGTGTATATGGAAAAATTAGCATATATGCATTCTTTCATTTTATTTTAGAGTGATAAAATACCYATATAAAGGATACCCACCATATGGGTATAGGCAGACATGAGAGTCCAAACCTCTCTCTTCCAGCTTAGACAAATCATTTGGACAGTTCTCAATTACTTTACCTGTGTCCAGAAAAATTGAAAATTAGAAAATATATAAAGATTGAGGACAGTATAAAGAAATTGAGGGATAGTGGAGGGCAGAGGGTACAGAAAAAATGTTATTTTCTATTTCTCAGTGGCAAAAGTCCTGATAAGGTGGATGTTTGTTTACATTCCCCAGACTTGCCCTCTGTCTAACATTGTGAGTCTTCAGTAAACACTAGGACTGATATGACAGGCATCTATTCAGCTTTCTAATTTTGTAAGTACAAATATCTACGATTTGTTTTTTAGCAATTTCAAACAGTAGAAATGAATCTGATAAGAAAGGAAAAAGGTGAATTTTTACATTAAAATTCCCTCAGGGAGCAGGGGAGGAGAATTAAGCAGAGGTATTTATGATCTTAAAGGCAAACTGGATGACATTTTGAAAGATATCGATAGAAACAAGGAAGTGATTAATAGAGGTGGAAGCGAAGTTTTCCTCAGAGTAATTTAAAACTCTTTTTTTTTCTCTTTTTTTTTTTTTTGTTTGCTCATCTTTCGTTCAAATCATTCACAAATGGTAGGAAAAGCTTTGTATTAAAGACTCTGTTTTCATGTCATTCAAATGAATGTGTGAGACAGCTTTTAGGTCAGATCCAGGGGTGCATGAAGAGCATTTTCCAGTCAAAAATGAGGGGGGAAAAAGAAGGGGAACTTGGTGCCTCCTCTTCCCTCCCACGCGGGTGGTGCCTGGCATGCTGATATACGTGTCCCCATGGATGCGCACCCTCCTGTGCCCAAAATGCCTGCCTTGACACGAAGATTCACTTGGCAGATGTTTACTTGTATCACCGTCGGGCCCCAGTGAGTTACCTTGACTGAAAGTCAAGCCAAAAAGATTCAGTGTTTGCCCCCTTCGGGTCCCGTTCTGTCTCCTCAGCAGCAAACTACTCCACTCGGATCAAAAATCAATTTAGTTGCAAGGTCATATGGAAATACATCACAGCGTGAAAAACTTGACTCTGTCTTAGCGGAGGCCTTTGGATTAAGCAGGCAATTGACCACCTAAACGCTTGGGCCATGCTTCACATGCAGCGGACTTTGTGTCTATCTCCTGTACAGCCAGAGCATAAAACTTCAAAAACTCTTTATGTCGCAATCAATCAGACTCGGCAGGACACATCCACCACTGGCACTCCAGCGGGTTGCTCTCTCCTTTCATTTGCAGCAGGTCACTAATAAAATATGATGGCTTGTATGAGAAAAACCTCTGAATTATAAACTGCCTTTACTTATGCACAAACGCGTTCACATGATGTTATGAGTAAGAGGAAAATCTGTTTAAGTTTTTTGAGGTTTTTGCCATTTGCTTTGTTTTTATTGGTTGTTAGGTTGGGGGGTTTTTTGTTTGATTGATTTTTATTGGTCACTTATTTTATTTCAAGTTCTTTAAAAGCAAGTATTTTCCAAATAATTTATGAAAAATGTGAGGATTTGTGATGCTGATCTAGTGTGATGATTTGTCAAAACATAATCACATAACACAACGCAGGCCGAATTTTAATTGTGCCCTAATTGGAACCCTTATACCCTTAAAAAAATAAAGAAGAGGGGATTGTTTCACTTGCACCCGTGGGCTACAGACATAATAAGTGGTCCTGTGATGAGCTATYATCAGGGAAGGCCCACCAGATGGCAGGCACTGAAACATAAATGTTGTTTATTTCTGCAATCAAGCCAAAGTGAGCCAAAAATCCTAGATGAAAAACTTTCTGCAGAACTTTTACCCAAAGATCAGAGACTTTCTTGGGACGTACCACCTGGGAATTTGTGCTCCTTGTTCCTACCACAGTTGTATAACTCTAACATCCCACAGAGCTGACAGACTTTGACACTAACAACTGTGCAGCGAGTAAAAGAGATTTACAAGTGGCAGCGACCTTTTCATCAAGGGAAGTAAAGCAGACTTGATTCCACCGCACCCTCGACTCGCAGGCCTGACAGCATCATTCAACATACAGTAGGAAAACCACTTCAGCAAAAGTTTATGAAAGTGACATTGACACAGCGCAGTGCGTTAAATTGATCCCGCCAACATGCCGTAAGTTTTAAGCAGCATCTCCTCTTTTCGGTGCGATTAGAAGTGTTTGCTACTTAGATAGTTTAGTGCCATCCGTTACTCAGAAGAGCCAAATAAAACACTACAGTATCAGCACCTTTTGAATCGGAGGCATATACATATTTTGACCACCCTTCTTGTAGCAATTGAATACTGAACATTGTCGCTAGAGACTCTTTCTCATCTTAGCCCCCCTGATTCTGTGCTGTGTGGACAGGCCTTATTCACCGCCTCCTGCCTTGTTACCGTGGCAACTAATAGCCGAGCTGCCTTCGAAAAAATAATAGAGGTGGCCGCTCTGGTTTTTAAAGGAAATTGGCTGCTTTAAAACCCAGTGAACACAGGTTTTAATTGCACTGTTCATGGCTGAGAATCTTTCTCCCGACATTTTTTCACAGGTAATAACAGTTTTATTCATCTATGATGTGGCTTGCTGCATAGAAGCAGTAAAGCAAAACTTCTCCTGCCAGAAACTTCAGCAATAACAGATTTAATTTTAAGTACCTGAAAGCAAAAAAATCAGTCTAATGCTGCACATTCAACATTTTTGTAATTTCTTTCCAATTTAAAATAAAAGCTGTAAGTTCCTATGAAAGTTAGAATAGTTTACTAGCAAGCATTATACAAGTGTAGTTAATAAAGATGCCTCGTCTTCAGAAGAAAGAAAATTGTTGTGCAAATTTATGGTAAAACAAATTTTTCCTATTGATCAAGCCCTAGAGGGGCATTAACAACACTTAAGGGAACAAACTGCAGAAGATGGCATAACTGACATGTATAAAAGACACAGTAAGAGATGTGTGCAGGGCTGGGAGGAAATGGAACGCTTTAACATTACATCCCGGTCATACCAAGGTCCATTGACCCTGTACTCATTCCAGATAATTAATTTACAACACATTAAACCTCTGTGTGAAGAAGGATGTTATGCATCAATTGCATAGGAATAAAAAGTGTTATTGATTTAAGATTTCTACTGTATCATGCACTGACAGAAAGAAACAATCTAACAGTGTTTTAAAGACAAAAAACCCTTTTTCTGAAGGACAAGTTTGCTAAATAAGTGCATTTTACACTACATTTAACTGAAGTATTGTTGACACCCTAAAAATAAATGCTGTTAGGAAAGAAACCCTCAGCATAATTAGGAGACTATGGGGTGGCTGGATAGTACTGGCATTCCCTCTAGGAATCAAATKCTTTAAGGTAATAATGCTTTCTTTTACAGTAAGAGTTTAAAATAGAAAAACACATTGACAAATATTATTTAATGAATAAAATATGAGTGAGCCAGTGCCATTAATACTGTACAATGTCTAATGAGAGTCAGGTCCATTTTCCTCATGGAGTCATTGTGAACTTAACATGTAAGAGGACAAAATAGTTGCAGACTGGCAAAGTTTTAAGACACAGGAACTTCAAAAACAGCTTCATTTTCAGGGCTTTTTTTCTATAATGAAATTATAATTTTCAGATCATAACTCAGAAAATTCCAAAATACAGATCAACTATCTAAACTGATTAGCACTACTTACTTGCAGTTTAACTTCCCAAGAACTTGGGACAGTTAAAGTCAAACCTGTATCATTTGCAACTTTTGACAAATTGCCTGTGTTAAAGTTCATTTAAGACTTGTGCTCTTTAGAAAGAGATCTGAATCAGTCCACATGCACTATGCTCACAATGCAAAAAGATACAAGAAATATGGTTTCATACAAGCAATACAAAAATGAGAGGGAAAACACAGAGGAGTTTGTAGTTGATCTCACGCTGAACTACCTGAATGTCACAGTATGGAAGGGAGGGGATTAAGTTTCTGATAAAAATCCAGATGATGTTTGGAATTTGGTACAAACAGTCAGGCTAGGAAAAGATCTAAAAAGAATCCTGGAAGTCTGCAGTCAAGGGAAGTTACTCCAGCCTAGTTGAAGCCAATCTGGGGCAATGCCCCCGAAAACAGAGAAGTTAAAATACCATGAGACCCAAACGGAAAGGTGTGGAGCATCTGGGCTATAACAGCAGAAGAGCGCAAAACCTCCCCCCCACCTCCCCCCTGCAGGACTCACACTCTGTGGCAGATAATGTGAACCAAGACAATCCCTAGCATTTAGATGATTTAAGAATTGCAATGGATTACGGTTTTCTGCAAGGGTTTGTGAGCACCAGCAAGTATACACAGTATGGGCAAAGTAGATGAAAGCAGCAATAACAGGTCTGGAACTTCTTCGTAAAAGCAAAGAGCATCACCCCAGGACCCCAGGGAAGGCGCTGGCCATGGGCACATAACCAATATGATGCCAGCCACAGGGCTTCAAGAAGGGCTGCAGACATCAGGAGGTAAACAGCTGAAACTCAGGACAGTTTAGTCTGTCACCACAAATGGCATATAAAACTAAATACCTGGACAGGTATAAAATTGGAAAAAAAGTCTATTTTATAATGAGATAAAAGGGAAAGTACTTGTTATTGTATTGAAACAATGCCATGTCATATACTTCTGAAGAGCATATATTTATTACCTATCTCCTTGAAGCCAGACACCTTAAAGCAAGAAGTATAATAATGCCCCTGAACCTGGAATGCAAGTCTTACTACAATATTTACAAAAAAGAAGTAATTAATTTAAAAACTCTTTTTCAACATTAAACTTGGCTGTTTATGGACAACTCCAAGAAATATGTGGTCGATTCTTTCAATAGTACAGTCAAAACTAAGTCAAATGCATTCTTCATCATGGGTACTTTAATGTCTCTCAAAGAGTGAAGGGAGCCTTTGGCTTTAGTCTACCAGTGTAAAATGTTATGTGTCCTTATTTATAGAGAGTTTGTGTTAACTGAAACTGGCTATAAACTACTTACTGCCATTCCCAAAAGGAATCTGATAAGCACCTTTATCCTACTCTCTCCTGAAACTGCAGAGATTATTTCTCAACTACAACCCAAATATAAATTTAGGTGAGCTTTGGTGCCCGCACATGCAAGTACTGGAACATCCCTTTCCATTGGCGATGATGACCACGGCTGGTCAGGCGTCGCGTGCGAGTGGTTCAGGGTACGGGGCAGGCTCAGYCTGGCCTGCCCAAGCCTCTCCACAGCAAACCAGATGCGCTTTTCCCTGGTTTCTGTCTCCCACTGTCACATCACTGTGGCTGGAACTGAACAGCAAGCAAAACCAGCCTTGCGCACTTACCTCGTGCAGAAAATCTTATCCTCATACTTGTATTGCAATCACCTACGAGCCTGGCAGCAAAACTCTTGGTCAACCACAGAAACAGGTGGGGTGTCCTCTCTGCATTTGCTTAAAGCTCCTCTTTGTCAGTGAGACTGGTGCAGGCTAAAGGAGAGAAAAGCATTTGCAGYTCTTCCTCTTTTCCAGCAACTGCTTACCTATTTTTGACACTAACTCAGCAACACAGAAAAGCGTCTCCCAGGAATCTAGCCGACACATCAGAGTAATTTCTCAAAGTAGGTGCAGTCATCACATTTTCTTCTGTGTATACATCTAGCCACCCACAGCATTTTTATTCTTTAGCAACCAAGTTATTATCCACCCAGAGTGGTGTATATAATTCAGTTTTTAATGGATTTTTTATTTCAATTAGATATTTTGCTTTAATCATTTATTTTCTTTAAAAGAAAAATTCTTTGACACTAGATTTTAATACATAATGGCCAATGATAATGATCATTTAATAAAATAATTCAAATAATAAAATTTAATATACCCTGCATCCCTCCTTAAAACTGTAATGAAATGAAGGGCACATCTCGTTTTCATATGGAATCAGAAGAAAAAAAATACTGTATTTTTTGTGTTCTAATCAGTCCTTATAAATATGCCGTCATATTATTGACTGCATTAAGTATCTATGTGATAGTTCAGTATTTCCCTGGAGCAAACTGTGGTAATACTTATTGCTGAAAAACAAGATTTCTTTTCCTTTTCATTCTACAATGAAAAATATTTAAAAATTGTGCATTCTTAATTCAGGATATAGACCTGAATGTACCAACCTTGCTTGTAACTATTTGCAGCTTAAAAGAACAAAATGGACAAAGGATAGTAAGGAAAAGCAGAATAAGGTGGCTTCCACAGGGGACATGATGCACTGATGGCAGCACCAAAAGAAGAACTCAGATTTCCATACACTTTACCCACCTGACAACGTTGCTTCCCCAGGCTCTGTGGGAGTGAGATGTTATTTAACAGCTTGTTCAGTTATGAGAAAGTGTTAATATGTAACCCGGGTGTGTTCACCCTTCACTAAATTATAATCAACAGTTGATTCTGTATTTTACAATTGTTTTTCTCTTACCACATGACAAAGATAAAAACTTACCATTTACTACACCTGTATGTATAATTACACTACTCTGCTAATCCTGTTACCACAGCTAAGCAAACCTTCCCCTTCTCCAGCATTCAGCCTTTACAGCATGATGTAGTGTCATGTAGTATTCTTTCCTTACGTAAAACTCTTAAAAATAATTTATGTCTAATCTAATGGGATATTGTCAGTCTAATAAGAATGCTGAGATTTCCCTTGGTAAACGCCATAACGCGTTGAGCAAGGCTACCGAGCTGTTACACCATGGCATAAATCGCCTGCCACAGAGGGGGGCCCGGGGCGCCTTTGCTGGCTGCGAAGTGCCATCGCCGCTGTGCACCTCCCTGCRCGCGGCCACCATGGCAGGTGGGCTCTGAGGAGGGAGGGGGCTGCAAGTGCCCCGCGAGAAGCTAGTCCGGCCGGGGACCCGGGGCCTGTGGGCCGACAGGAAGAGAGAGGCCCGTGCTGTTAACGGGGTGAGACACTGTACCAGCAGACAGGCATGCCTACCAGGTTTAGTGACGACAGCAACCGGTCTGAAAGTGAAACTCTTCAGTTCGGTCAAACACAGCAACGTTTTCTCTTTTGCTTATTTCCTAAATTATTCTTTTCTTCATTTTTCGCTAGAATTAAAAATGTCAATGTTACAATATTATTATGGGGTTAAATTTCATCTTTAGCATCCTTTATTGAGCATTTCATGCCATGCTCATGGCCATGGATTGTGAGCACGTGACTGATCAGACTTGCGCTCTGCGTGTTAGTGGTGTACGACTGATGCGCAGATGGTTACGTTTGATATAATGGCCTCAAATGAACACCCAGYTGTGAATCCATAATATGCTACTCACCCACTCCTTGAGCTCTAACTGGTGGCAAAATTCTGCTTAAAGTGTAATGGTGCAATGTTTATCCTGGAATTGCTGAAATATTTCAGAGGTTTTGGCTGATTTCAATGACTGTTATGAGCCACTGATTTACTGCACAGCAGAGGATTTCTCTACTCAGATTTTATTAATTAATTGCAGAGTGATCAATTATTCACAAYTGCAAAGAGATTCATCAGATTCTCATTAGGTGTACATTGCTGTAGTTGTATGATATTCATTTTTCCTATGGATGCATATGTTATACGTGAATTGTGTACCTTTGAAAAATTATCTGCCTGTTACATGAAGCAGCATATTACACACATGCATTTAAAGACAGAATAAATTTTTATATTGTTAACTTCACAGCAAACAATATTGTGCTGTCCTTTCAAAAAAGACTTTTCTGATGGAGCTTTATGTATGTAATAACTACAGCATCAGGCTCAAAGAATAAGTCAAACTTTCGAATTAGATCAAAGAATCTAAATTTCAGGTAGATAATAATTTTTTTTAAAAACTATTCACCCATACTTACTGTGTCCCTCTCTAGAATTCATGGATCATTATTCTTTGTAGCTCTTTTTCCTTCAGTGTAAAATTGTGGGATGAAGTCCGCATTCTGAAATTACACACAAATATGTTAGAAAAATGGAGTGTTTGAAATCAATTCTAATGTTAAATGCAAAGGACATTCTGGGCTCATTAAGTAAAAATATCTCATTTAATGAGCAGGAAAGCACTGGAGCACACTGAACCCTGACACAAAGCAAATTATTTAAGTGATAAATTATATTTTATGGGGAATGTAAAAGTTAATAATACTCCGGGGTAAGGTAATAAATGCAGAGGTGTAACTAACTTCATTGACTGCTTTACTTACAAACATGCCATATGTACCTGGTTACTTGAAATAGTAATAAAAGGAATTGGCAGAAACTCCTGGAATCAAAGATTCACATGGAGACCTTTGTAGCATTCTTTTCCACTAAAACAATCTGTGTTTTATACTTTTCAAACTCATTATTCTCCTCCCTCTTTCACTTTATGGTATATACCTCCGGTCTTTGCTTTTCACTTTCTGTCAAATATTTGATCTTGCATTCATTAAAACTGAAACCTTCTTATCTACCAGAAAGGCTAATAAAAATCAGTGCTCATTTACCTTCAATGATGCCCCAGAAATGACCTGAAACTTTACTTGGAGAGAACTGATCTGTGCTGGAAAGAAAACAGTGGATCAACTTTTAATCTAATGCTTTTCTGGTGTATACAAGTTCAGTGGCACTGAATGTCCTAATGTAATTCTCCATTGAGATCAGTGTGATAAATAGACCAACCCGCTGAGAATACAGCTCATGTCTCTGCACARTAGAATAAATATTGTTAGCATGAATTTAACTATCAGTGTTAAAACCCCCTCTCTATTTTTAGGGGTGCAAAAGAGACCATGAAGGTCTATGTCAAATTGAAATCAGCAGAACAAGAGTATGTTCAACTAAAACTATTTCCTATTAGGAACTAAGGAATTAGAACTAAGGGCTAGTTTTAAGATTAAGGACCATTTCCTTAATCTCTAGATGGAATCTGCATTACTGACACGGCCTTTTTTTTCAGATTTTCTTTTGTATTTACATTTCCAGGTCAACAACTTGTGCTTGGTTCCCACTGATGCATCAGGGAAGTGAATTTTAAGCCTGTGCACTGAATATTAACCCTGAATTTGTGCATGGATGGGACAATCATTCGTGTGGTGAGTATCACACTTGTTGGAATCCTTCAGCAGAGTTGTTGCATAAAAACAATYGAATGAATCACAAAAAGGATTAGATTTCATCCACTAAAACCAAAATTATCTACATATATGAAATTATTTTCTAGGGATAAGAGTTGACATTCAGTCCTGAATTGTCAGCTTCACCTCAGCATAATTTTCTGTTTACATCTTTAAATAGCCATGTGATGGTCAATGATTTTAATGAAACCACCTAAAGTGAGCTCAAGCCATCAGTTTGAATTTGGAAAGTCAAACTATCATATACAAACTGGAAAATATTTCTGACCGCATACTAGACAAAACAAACCTGGTGAAAAAAAGTTGCATTCAAAAAAAGTCATTCAAATTCTTCAATGAGTTCTAGTAACCAAGAGTAAAAGTGGTATGCAAGATACAATTTTTTAGGAGGAGAGACATGTCTTTAAAAGATATCATAACTAGAAATACAGAGTGTTTGGAACTGGCCAACCTGCTAAGAAATAGCAGTAGAAGACACATCTAGCCAAATTATAAACTTTCAAATGTGYGGCTGTCCAACTTATTTTCTTCTTCTTCTAAATACACAAATAACTTAATGTTCATTGACAGTTCCACTGAATGTAACTGCAAGCAATATTGCTGACCTGCATAAATGTTTGCAAATTCATTCCAATGGGCCTTACAAAATATGCTCATAGACTGAACACAGATTGTATCCACCAGACAACCCTACTGTGCAAAAGCCCCCTGAAGTGCTGATAATGGCCTTCGTTTCAGAAGGGTGCTGGGGCATGGATGATGCAGCACACTGATTCGGGAAGCCCTAAGCCGATTTCCGAGCGCCGCAGGAGGCCCAGGGCAGTGGCGAAGGACCCCCGTCCTGTAGCCCCCTGGGAGGCTGCCTGGTGAAGCAGGGCTGAGCAGAGAAGAGCTCTGACTGCCTTTAACGGCGTACACCCAGCAATACCTCCCACTCTGACTTCTGTGTTCCCATTATCACCAGCAACAAAGGAGCAAAGCATTGTTCTCTTTATAACGGAATATTAGTTGCTTCCAAGGCTATTGGGYCTGAAGACATTTTTCTTTTCCTTAAAATTCCTTAGCTCCCAAGAGCCACTCTAACAAACACTGCTATCTTTATTTTGGTGTAGAATAATCTCGTAGTAAAGATGAAAAGGCCTTATATGATTTTGAATCCAAACTGGAAGATTCACATTTGCCAGGTTTTTCTGAGCCTCCAGGATGCCTGTGTTTTGAGTAGAAGCTGAAATTCTCACCTAGTCCAATGACTTCAGGTGCAGGAGGCACCAAGAAAATCTTTGAATATTGTAAGCATCATGAGTTGGAAGTACCAAGAATTTGAGCAGACATATACATGTGTGTGTCTGTCTGTGTGTGTGTATATGTATGTCTATATATCTGTATATATCAGAGCCAAAGATTTGTAGGTCCAGGGCATTAGGACAATGCCTTCAGCTGTCTCAAAAATATCTTAATAATACAGCATTTTGCTCTGAAACATCTTTAAAAAACATATTGCACTGCTCTTGGAGAACTTTGAAAGGGGGCAGGGAGTTAGAGTCCACATAAGACTGGGATCCTGAGGAACAGAAGGGCTCAGCCTCTTCGCCACTGAACTTCCCCATGAACTTACAGCATACTTGATAACAGAAAACATCTCTTCTGTGTCTCTCTAACCAGTAGATGCTGCTATCTCTACTTCTTCTCCAAATATTGCATTTATGTTTTTAGTTATATGTAGAATAAGTAATGTACTGGTGCCAGTCAGATATTTTATATCAGCAAACCCCCACAAGCAAATTTGTTTTACACAGCAGCTGAATGAAAAACATCCTGTAGAGAGTGCAAATGCAAGGGAATGAAAACAGAAAACACAGCACTAGCAACATGATTTAAATTAATTAAGTGAACATTAATACCTCCAAGACATTGCATTATTGCCTCATATCTTTAGTGGGAAAATCTGTAATTTACATGTACAGTATTTTTAACACTATCTATTAATTAGATATATACAGTTGCTCTGTTTAATTGATACTGTAAACAAAAGAACCACTCAGAAACATATGCTGCAATAATTAAAATGTTATTATGCTGACAGTGCTTTCTTTGAGGAACTTGTAACATCTGTATTGACTGTGATAAGCATTGATTATCTAGAGTGATATAAATATTTGGGGAGCTAATAACAATCAGGTAGGATTTCAGTGTATACTATAGACAGCAGAGATAAATCGCAGGAAACCTAGATCAAAGTTGGTTTGCGAATAAGTTTGTTTTTGTACTTAATGACTCAATATAAAACACACACACAGAAAACTGTTCAGAGATTTAAAGCACAAGGAAATGCCATAAAGAAACATCCTATCCTGTGCAGCATTTCTGTACATCTGTAGACTCTCCTTATGTAGTGAGTAGGATGTCAGCACATAAAGAGGGGAATGAATTCAATCCATCAAGTACTTACTGAACACATTTACCAACATTAGACATTTCTTTGAATTAAGACTTTTTTTTTTGAAAGCTAGCTATATATATATATATGTATGTATATATATGTGTGTGTGTGTGTGTGTGTATATATGTGTGTGTGTGTRTATATATATATATATATAATCTCATCTTCTCCTCAGGGAGGTTAATTTGGCAATGCTGTAGGTCAACAGCAAACTAGTTCCCATTAAGATTGGATGAGCTGCATCTTGATTCTGAATCAGATATTTATTTATTCTGATTTACTTTCATTAAATTACCAGAGACTGTAGTAAGGGGTACATCACCTGCTGTGGTCCTTTCCAGGTGCTTTCTCGCTTCCCTCTCCGATGTCCCTCTACATTTCCCCTTCATTTTCTTGGTGCTGGCACTTAAACTCCCAAAGGCTCCCTGGATTTCTGGAAGTGACGGAGGCTAGAGAAGGAGTCCTAGCAAAAGAGGCAAGGTGGTTTTGACTTCAATGGAGTTGAAAGGGCATAACTAAAACCAAGATTTCTCCATATATTCATTAATGAGGATTTTCATTGCTACTCTGTTTCCTTCTTCGCACATAAGACAAAAGCTCATTCCTGCCATTAAATGCAGGGAGAGCACCAGAAATGGTTTTGGGGGGATACACCACCCCATGTGCTGACCTGCGGGGCACGGACTGCATCCAGGGGCCTGATGCTGACCTCAGGCAGCCCTCAGGCTCCTGCTGAGGCTGAGCCAGAGTCAGTGCGGCCAGGAGGAGATCCTGGCCCAAGGGATACAGTGGGGGCATCTCGCTGACAAGAACAAGACCGGGATTTTACTCCAAATGACTGAATCCAAGTGTGTGCCTAACTTCAAGTGACTGAGAAGCCCTATTGACAACCCATCCCTGCAGGATTTCCCAAATACTTGTGATCAGGAAAGAAGCCCAGTTTATGTAAACCTTTGCCCATGAGTCAGGGTTGAGTAAACAAAGACTTTTCCATATTTTCTGCAAGCATTCCACAGTTAATACACAGCATGCAACATTTGTTTCTTATTAAGTTGTATTTTCATTTCTTTGCTGTTGTAATTTAGGTCTTTCTGACACTCTTTGTTTAATTCTTTTTTTAAGCATTGCATTAACTTGCCTTCCTATAACCTCTGTACAGCTTTTTCTGTGATTGTTGTAACAACTTGTACTATTCCAAAGCACAGGGATTAATTGCGTCTCTAGTTATTATCTTGTCCTTGTTTCTTTCAGACTAGTGGCCTCTGATTTTTTTTTTTCAAAACAGCTAGGAGCCTAAAAAGACATCATCTTCACAATAGCATAAAGTAATGTTCTGTAGACACAACAATGGCTGTTTATTGCACCTTGCATAAACTACTTTAATTACCTTCAGATTACTGGTGTTATTCAAAAACATTCATTTACAGCTAAGAGGGTCCATGGACATTTACTGAAGCTCTTTACAATACATAGTACTTTGTCCTAGGTTGCAGCATAATGTGTTATAGTCTTTGGCTAGTCAAAAATAGAGTGATTTACACAAAGGAAATTTCAGATATTCATACAGTTTGATTATCTTAATATTATTATGGCTGTTGTTGTTCKAAATTAAATAAACCGATAGCAATGTAACTGAACTGAACATTGTGACTTAGTACTGGAATGGAATGGCAGTGTCACCATAAACATATTGCTATGTCTAATCTATGAAGGGTTAGTGTATTTTTGATCAAAAATATATGAAAATCCACAGTTATATATACTGGGTTGGCCATACAGTTTATTTCATTTGATAGCCAAAACAACTCCTTTTATTTTCTGCATGCTGTGTGTGTGTCTGGACTAGCTACATCGGAGCAATGATAGCATGGTAGTAGATTTTACGCAGGAGGACAGGAAGCCCGGGAAGGTATTTTAAATAGCTGATGTCATTTTCCTTTTTTTTTAACCCTCTCTCTCTAAGTGCTTCTGCAACAATAATGTTAATAGGCTTCCACAGGGCACAAGACAAACTGAAGAAATTATTATTAATTATTTCTTTTAGAGTACCATGTAGAGATTCAGCTGAGATTGGGGCTTTAGTGGAAGTGATGCTGGAGTAGAAAGGGTCTTGGTAGGAACTGGCTCTGTGGTCACTTAAAAGACACCAACTGAGAAGGCAGAAAACAGTAATAAAATTCGGTGAGCTGGTATGTCCTATCTAATTTCTTTTGTACTTCACAACAAATTTACAAAATGAATTTCTCTAACGCTGCAAGTGCAGTTAAGGAAGATTTGCTTTGGTTTACTATATCCTCTTCTAAGTTAGTTTCTTGACATATTGTATTTTGTATTTTTGATGATTGTATTTATTGTTCCATTATCATAAATAGCACAGGATTGGTTAATTCTACATTTCAATTATGATAATCATATTTTAAATATATAAATGTTGCCACGTCTCATATAGCTTCTCACTACAAAATAAGCGGGTTCTCAGTCTTAAGATTCTATGTCTGTTTAATGAATCTTCTTAACAATGTGGAAAGTAATTCCATTTGTATGTTATGGGGAGGTGGAAACTCACGTTTAGGCAGATATTTCCCTTTCATTTCTGTCTCATACAGTTATAAAGTGCATTGAAAGCTTCACAGATTTTTCAGTATGCTAGAGTAACTCTTATGTGTTACTGTTATGTTAATGATTGCTGTAATTTGAGACTACGCTTTTGTAAGTAGCAAAGATGTCTGAATGCATTTGTTTCTAAACGAGAGAGTCTGTGACAAATACATACTGAACAGTAGAAGGAGGCAGAGGGGCTAGGGGACTAGAAATTAAAAAAATGAAACAAAACATAGCACAGCAGCCTATCTGAACGACCTTGATACAGTCTCTACTATTTATCTGTATAGAGGGCTTCAGCTATTCATTCTATTTTGCTTCTTTTGGATGAGGCTACCTCTGTTAAAGAAAGAAATAAATTTGGGAAGAAATAATTAGATTTGGTCTGAGAAAGAAAAAAAAAGGAAAGAATGACTCAACAGTGGCATTATAAAATCTCATGCGTCTCCTCTGCAAAAGAAAGAACTTGTACACAACTATAAATTTTTTATGTTTCTATCAAACATTGATAATAAAGGTTTTAATATTTATAATTACCCTTGGCCAAACTCTCAGAGTTCCCTCGCCTGTAGGGTAAGCTCACAGAGGTACACATTGCCTTTGGGTACCACTGGTTGGGACAGTAAGCATATTATGGATGTCCCTTTGGAATATAGTACTGATACCCAGTTCTTCTTAATCTCCTTAATATTCAATTTTACACATTCTTCTGTAATCAGCTTTATCCTGAATTCCAAAGAGTTCTGTTTTTACACTGGGAGCTGTGCCTTTTAACAATCAATGTTATTAAAATGACCCTTGATAGTGCAGGATTCCACAGTGGGGATTTTCAAAGCTATGTACAAAAATGCAGTTCATTACCACTTTAATATGGAGGTTTAAAATCAGAACTTCTTTCTGCCTTGTTCAAAGCAATTTCTCTAGCTTTGAACAGTTGCTTGGCACACCATGGTGAGTACTGCAAGATTTGGCTCTCTCTCCATGGTGGCCCAAGAACTCAAAGCAAAGGAGGAAATACGTTGTTGGAAACTGGATAGCTGGTAGATTTATGGTCGCTGGTCTGAATGCAGTCCAGGCAAAGAGTGATTAGAGGCCCTGTGATGCAAGGTGTTCTGTGCTGGTTAGATTTTTATTGTATTGTTACAACTTCAGGGGAGTTATGTAATGATCTTTTAACTAGTTTTATTGCTTACTGTATATAAGACTACCAAACTGCTGCTGTATATAAATCATCTTAGGCAATGAGTTTCATCTCAGTTGCCTTTCTCCTGAACAGGTAAGGGAATCTCTGAAGTTTCTACCAGACAGCTAGTATGCCGCATACAATAGCAAGGAGACTGTACAGCAGCTTGTCGCAAGCACAGGGACTGTGCACTTGTGTCTAGATGGAGCCTCGCTGGAATGCAGGGAAGGTGCTGCTGGCAGTGCCAGCACTGTGCACATCCCACTGACAGAAAATTGCAATGTCCAGATCTACCTGCTCCTTACTAATGAGAAGAAAACATGTTGTTTTAAGGTTCTTTTAAGCTGAAATCAAGACATAAAAACTGTATTTGGAGATATGCAGAGGGAATAAACAAAAATGAGATGGTGCATGAGGGAACTTTTCATATGACTTTCAAAGACTGATGGAGTCCAACTCAAAAGCAGGCAGAAGTATGTAAAAGAAATCTTTTTGAAAGACTTAGTCATGAAGAAGATTAACAGCTGCTGTGAAGGTAACTATTAATTGGAAGCCTGGTGGTACCAATAAAAAGACTGTTCAGAGTGTGCAGAAAGGGTACTTCGCATATAAAATGGAGCAGAGTAAATATAGACCTCTGAAAATTACATAAAGAAACCTTGAAACTACTTACCCACCCTGCAGTTTCAACTCTAATTTGTTCCGTCCTGAAGCAGAGTTCAAATATTTAAAAAGTCTAATGTAAAACAGAAATCCCAGGCATCCCGTATTCAACAGCAGTTTCCTTTTCTCCTAAATGTCATGAAAGGAAAGCCTAGGAAATCAAAAGATTGTTTCAAAAACAAAGGAAAGGAACGCTCATACCAGAAGAACATGGTGCCTGTTTAGTGTGAAAAACATTTCCCCTTTGACTTATTTCCATTATTGAGAGTAAATAACCAAATTAATCCCAATGGTGGATTTAAAGTAAGCAAGGCAAAAAAGGCAACACTTCACTTGAAAAGAGGATATATTTCAAAATACTAAACAGAATTGAATCAAAGTGGAATTTGTGAGCTTGCATTAGCATTTAGGTAGAACACATTTTTCTGGGTAACTATAAGAAGATACTTAACATGAAATTGTATCACAAAARCATGCTTTGAAACAGAAACAAACTTTACAAATAAAGCTTCCAGCATGAAGAAACAAGAGGTGTTTGCCCATGYGGTTTAATTATACTCCCCCTTTTGTGCTTATGCATTTGTATGCTGTCAGTAACGACGTGACCTTTTTATTTTTCCTACCTTACCCAGTGACTAGGTGGGACATTGCTCCAGAGGTGGACAAGGATTCTGCGGAGGAGAGGACTCTTCTCTCTGAAGACCTTCATCTTTCAGCAGAAGTTCAGCCTGAGTTCTTGGTCTTGTGACTTAATGAGCTGCATCCCAAAATCGTGACTTGAGGGCAGGTCCTGAAGAGTGTGGAGAAACTGAAAATCATTTTAAAGTTAAAGTCACTGTAGTGCCTCTATGTAGTGCCATCAGATTAGGTCAGTGGACCCTGATACCTTCCCCATACCACTCAAACTGGTATAACTTCATGGACTTAAATCTCCTTTGCACCCATGTAACGAGCCTTGAACCCAGCTCTGTGCCCTTTTGTGCGCTGTGAACAAAGCTGACATTTCGCAGTCACTCAGCTCGTCACCTAAGAATATCCTTACTTTAAGAACTTTCTAGAAACTTTTCTCTCTAATGATAATTTTATGTAAAGGATGATGGGTTTTCCTTCAGATACCTGCTCTAGAAAAACATAAAAATTAAGCTAAAATTTCACTGTTTTAGAAAACCTGATGCTAATGATGGTTTGGAACTCTCAGTAGAGGAAGAATGTGGCTGAGGCTAAAAGAACGTTGTTCATACATTTTTATAGGCTCCCCTAGGATACTCCCTCATTTTTCCTTCTGCAATYGCCCTCTGAAAAGGACACAATGATTATAGGAAACATCCTAAACTCTAGGACACCCACAAATGCAGAATTTAATTATTCAGATTCAAGCTTCGAGCTACTTTCTTGACATTAACTTCCTCGCTGAAGAAATGGATATTGGTTTTAACATTCAAGAAATTATAAGGAGGGAGGTATTTGCTGCCACTTTGGACTATTGTTAGCATGTTTGATTTACAGCCATTATAACAATTGAAAAATATGTGTCATTGCCTCATTGATCAGTATTCAAAGCGATGGAGATAAGAAAGAATGCGGAGATCAGCGTTTATTATGCTATAAAAGTGCAGTTTACTTCACCTTGTCTTCTTGAAATGACTGTAAAATAATAATGGTTTGTTCATTTGTTTACCTTCAGGTAAAAAAAATCAGGACACCAGTAAGCTGTGGTGCATAATGACTTGTGAAGTGAAAAAAAAACTCTGAGTGAACTTAACATCTGTAAAGCAATAGGTAGGAACCAACCATATGAATTGATTGTCCCTTCTGAAAGTCTAACCTGTTTTATGCAGTCTTATCTAGGCAGTAGATGGAAACTAAGAAAATATGCATGCAAGAATTATCTTTTTGGAAGACTGGATACAAAAACTCAGAATTAGGCAGTTAATTATGTTGGTGAAATGGTTTATCTTATGTAAAGAATAGTGTAAGGATAACAAAAGAAATCTAAATTTCATCTAAGATTACTTAAAGGTTTACTTGAGGCCATATTGTATTTCTTGTTTTCCTGATTAACAAATCATCACTTCACAAAGCAACACAGGTGGTCAGTCCCCTTGGRGTGACATCAAAGGGGCCACCATGAAGCTTTAGATGTTATTCAAAAGCAATATGAAACTTGTTTCTCACTGTTTGTCCCATCTATTGTAGTCCACAGGGTCATCTTTAAAGGAGTGTTTAGTTTGCAAAAAAAAATTCTCTTGTTAAAGATGCTTTTAAAAATTGTTTCATATTTGTTGAGTGTTTTATGAATGATCTATTTTCAGAATGCTTGCTTCATAAATTATGCCAAGCTGAAAAATCTATTTTTACTTGAAGCAATCTTTGCAGTCTTTAGGCACAAAAGAAATGGGGTTTTGCTACATTACAGCCGTATGTCTATAATCGTGTCTATAACTGATGTCAGTGTAAGTGTCTAAATAAAATAAATTTAGCAGAATAAAGACAAGAAAAAAATTTTTTTTTGCATTTCAGGAAACCCTTCTGATAGCCTTAAAAAGAAATACCAGACTATATTGTTATAAAATAGAAATAATTCTCAAATCAGTTGTTTAATTCCCCTGATCAGGATTGTTTTGTTTAATTTATTTTAAAGTTTTATTCTGAAACTTTAAAATTTGTCAAGATTTTTTAAGAGCTGTTCTCAGACAACGTTGCACATGAACTAATGTGCAATGTACATCTCTCAATCATGGAGAATTATTTTTTTATGTTAGTACTTTGAAGGCTCTACCAACATTGTGCTTTAGTACATATGAGTTGCTACAAAAGATCAAAGTCTTATTAAGTCCCAGTTATTCCATCAATACCAACAGGATGTTTATAAACCACAATTCATGTTGGGGATACCAAGGAGAGAACACACAGACTTGCAGCTCACAGTAATAAACAAAACCAACAACACTTTTCAGCTATGGAAAACTGATTAAAGAGTTATGGCCAAGCTGTCATAGGAAGGAAAGCCCAACAGCACTTCCCACTTTTAATAGGCAGGCAGGAAGCTGATGCAGAACAAGCTCTGGGCTCCTAATTTTATGGACAAGAAAATTATCTGATAAACTTCCCAGAGAGAATTTATTAAAACCCATAACACTATGCATACTGGGTTGGGCAAATTTTTCAGCAAGTATTTCATTCATCAAATGCAGTTTTCAGTGCAAACCTGTTCATTTATTTCCAGATTTGCAAATAATTTCATCTGTAAGCTAAGAGAGCTGAGAAGGAGGCAGGAGGAGCCTGGAGGCGAGGCAGCGTCTCCGCAGAGCGGGAAGCAGAGGGGGCTCGAAACCTGCTTCCACTCGGGGGCCTCTGTCCTCGTCTCCCTGCTGCGAGGCGAGTGCTCGAGACACTCAGCTGAAGGGAAAGTCGCTCCATCTCCTCGAAGATACAAAATATTTAAATATTCACTGAATCAGAGAGAAAGACAGAAATGTTTCTGTGCTCCTTCCTGCAGGTCATGCTATCTCTTGGGAAGTGACACTTCAACTGAGCTGAGACATTTTAGATAAGGTGAGGATTTGGCCACTGGTTTTAACTTCCTGATGACCTGCTAATGTAACAAATGATAGACTTTTCAGAYTGGTGGTTAAAATCCAGTCCCAGGCAGCCCGACATACTTTGTTTCATTTTCAGATCACTTACACTTACTGTAAAAATACATTTTTCTTTTTTAAGGCCAAAATGTTGGGGGAGGGAGGAGGGACTTAAAGGAAAAAAAAATTCATTATGAAATATCAAAATGAAATTTTTCCAATTTCCAAACATGTTTCTCAGCAATTGGGCATGGGAGAAGGCCCTGCAACTCTGGGAGACAGGTGTTGCAACTATATTGCAAACTCTGTGGAAGCCTTGAAACTGTCATACTATGTGAAACAAATGAACTCATTAATTACTGAGAAAATTCCACCTCACTCTAAACACAGCATAAATGTCTTTCTTACAAATGTCCTTTTCCTGTAGCTTTAAAAGATGGATGTCTAGACGTTACATAGCAGATGAAGCAGGTTCCTGCAGAAGCACCTCATGTACAATCGTAAGCTGCAGCTCCTGCCTGCCTACCAGACACAACATCACTCTTACATGGCAGAATGCTATAAATGTGGCATTACGGTTGTGAAAAAACATATGTAATGTATCTTGTATTACTGAGCGTGTGGTTTATAGTCAAAATGACTTCATAATGCATTTAGTAAGATTTTATAATTTGAATACTTTTGAAATCTATTATTTTATCACAGAGGTTCCCCTTTTATAAAGTCCCTCTGCTTCCACAGAAATCAATAGAGATTTTTTTTGATAGGCTGCTGCTAGGGAAGAAACCAYCCCTAACCAGAAAATGACTGATTTAAGAATTAGATCAGAATCAAGGGTAAGTGTGAGCAAGAACAGGTAGTGTAGTAACAGCCTGAAACAATTGTACTGAACCAAAAGRCTGTGTGTAGTCAGTGCTTGCAAATGAAACAGCAGAAAGGGTGTCGTTACACCCACTGTATTGCCCGGAGCACTTAAATTGACCTCTTAGGAGGGTAAACATTGTGTCTATCCAGTTGACTATACAGTCAATACCAACTGAGGCAAAGAGTTTTTTCCAACCTAGCAAAGTAACCCCTCAGTGAGACTAATTAATTTAGCTGAAAACATCCAGGATATTGATTGGAGATTTGAAAATGCTGCCGATATACAGGAGTCAGTTACACATGAATGAGAATTATCTTTAAGGGGACTTTCGAGAAGAAATGGGGGAAATAGTAGATCATGGTCTGATTTTCACTGTTATGTAAACACACAGTTCAGCTAAGACATGGAGAATCTGAGAATCCTTTCAAACACTTTCAACTTTATGATTGCTCAAAAAAAAACCCCAGTGATTTTCTGCAAATCTGCATTAAACAGAATTTTGAGTCATTTATTGAAGATTCTGTAATATAATTAGAAAACATAAAAGCTTCTGCACTATTTTGCCTCTCACTTCCCTGTAAAATTATAGGAGTTTTTAAAGGAAATGCTGACAGACCTTAACCATTGCAGTGTGAACAAATGAATAACAATATACATATCCTTCTTGCTAATAAAGTTTTATAGCCTTGAAATTCAGTGTAGAATTAGTCTATTGATTTTAGAGAGAATTTTTGAAAGAAAGGCTTCATGGTGCTTTCCTCATTCCATGATGCGAAAAACAAATAGTTCTTTTTTTTTTTTTTTTTACCATATTAGCAGGCTTCAAGGGATGCCTTTGATTCATTTTTCCTAATATTTTTGTGTTCTTTCTGTTTGAGACAGTGCGAAAGACACAAGCACAATTTCAAAAGGATGTAATAGTTTTCTCTGACTTGAGAAGGCACTGAAACAAAATATCCAATTTTTTATTCATTTAACTGGAGTCATCACTTACATCTCAAGTTCATCTTTTTCTTTGATTTTACACCACATTTCCCAAAAGGCTTTCCTATTAATATTAACAGATTTATGAATCTCATTATTCTGATTTATGTCTTTTCAATATATTTAAGTCTATGTCAATATTAAGTTATTTGTCCCTTGTGAGTGCCTTCTACAGAGTTTGGATTAGAAATATTTTTAAACATATCATACTGAAAAAGACCACTTTGCACTCAGAGGTAGTATACTTATATAACTACACTGCTTCTTCAATTAAARTAATTAGTGAATCTCCTTAAAAAAATACCATAACTTCCTTCAGCAATGGGACAAATCACTTTTAAGACGATTTAAACCACTCTGGTAGAATAGCACAGTAATTTTCTTTAAGGACACTCCTGCTGCTGTAAGGACAGCACACTAAAGGACACACCGTGCACACGCGGCCCCCAGAGCTTTTGCAGCTGCCCTGCACCTTGGCGCGGCCTGCGTGCTCCCGCCTGGCGCCTCGCTGGCCGGGCTGGCCGGCGGGAGCCTGCACGCCCCCGGTGCTCCTGCTGCTGCGTCAGTCCCCGTCTTCCCAGGGGCAACGAGGGGAGTGAAAGTAATCCACGTGGGGTGGATTTTTTTTTTTAACATGGGGTTCACTCTTGGCATGAATTTCAAATACAAATGCAGGTAGAGCATGCTAGAACTTGGCATCTCCTTATCAGTATTGTTCACAGTTCCCCTAGATATGACAAGTGTTGTATATTGATATATTATTGATTTTCATACAACCATATAGTAAAGTTGGTATGAATTCCCAGACAGACTTTCTTAAATGGGTACTAATGACTGGGCTACACACAGAAGCAAGGAGAGATAAAATAGTTCATTTCTCAAACAAAGTAACCATGTAATGGGAAGAGAAGACAGTTTGTTTTTCCTTGCAGAAGATCTGCAAAACACAGAAATTGATTACTTTGCTAATTACTGTGCTTGCCTGTTTTCTATTACTGTGTCAATAATAAAGATAGAGTTGCTGTTGGAACATTTCAATATAATTGACATTTGTATTAAAATCTGGTTGCACAATATTACTCTTGCAAACCTTTCTTTGTTACTATGAAAATGATCAGAAATATATTGAAAATAACTCATATGTATGATGGCAATCAATGCTTGGGAAAGAACATCCCTCCATGGACACATACTACTGAGTCCACCAGAAAAAGATTAATGCAAATTGCTTATTAGAGCAATGACTGGACATCATTTCATCTCTTGTTAGGTGAGCTGGGGCTTTGCACTTCTGCTCTCCACCCTGACTTCCCGCTGACTGGCCTCTCCAGTCCCCAGGGATTAGTCCTGCTGCTTTTTTTTTTTTTTTTTTTTTAACATTGTAGTGAATGGCAATTTCTTCCAGAATTACCTGTTCCTTCTTGGATGCTAGCCTGAATTTCAATGCATCTGTCATGTTGAGGCTGTATATTTTATGTAATAATACAAAATAACCTAAATATAAAGGGATGTTGAACATGCTTCAACAGATTACAAGTTCCCGGTGCCTTATCTCTCTGCCTCTTGCATCCTTGTACAGTGGACTCAGGAGGAAGAGTCTCAGTTTCAGACCATCAAATTGTCCCTTGTCCTTCCGCTTCTCCTCCCCTTCCTCAGCAGGGACCATCCCGATGTTGCCACCTCAGTGTCATCCCTACAACAGGGCAGTGGGCGCTGGGCAAAGCTTTGCCCATACGGTGCCGTGGCCAAGGCCCACCCCAGTCTCCCCGCTCAGCTCCTTCGTGCATCGGCACCGCCAGCTCCCACCTGCCTGCCAGTCCTGTTTGCAACCAGCCATGAACTGCATTCCCACAAGAAAGGAGTACCAGTGCTGAGCTGGGGAGCCCCATACTTGTTCTCTGCAATGCCACCACTCTGAAGAAATTCTCCAGTGAAGACAGTACAAAGATTTGTCCCAGTGCTAATTTTTCCTAATCTTTTTGTTTAACTTTTTGCAAGATAAAATACAATTCATCTGTTCTGCTAACTCCAGCATCATGCATCAGACATGCAGATCCACACAGAAGATAATCTGTCTTCAACTCTAGTCTTTAAGCACAGGTCAGGAGAAAATAGTTCTTTTGCCTGCAAGTGCCCACTTTACATTAGACTGATAAACTTAGAGACATTTCTAAAATTAACTGTAAAAAAACCCATGAGAATTCATAAATTACAAGTACCATATTGCTACTAGTAAGAGCTAGAAATGACATTCCATGAATGACAGATTTTATTTTTCAAGAGAGTTTAAATCTCTCATTAAAAAAAAATAATCCACACACCTTCTCAAGAAAGATACCTTAAATTTTGAAAAGCTCAAATAAAAAACATCTGCATCAGGAAATTTCAAGGCAATACATTTCAAGAATTTTGTCCACTCCAGGAAACATGGATTTTCATTACTGTAAGGGAACTGAGGAGGTGCTAATCTGTGTTATTTTTTTTCCCTCTCTTTCTGGGTTGCTTCTCTAAGACAGATACCAACAGAGCACCAAGTTCCTTTTCTTTTATAAGTTACAGAGTCATAAACCAATACATATTTTTTCTGTGCCTTCTAATTATCAATAAAAACTTGAGAATATCCTTTTCATATGTGTCATCTTATACTATTTCGGTATTTGAAAGAAATGAGCACTGAGCTCATTTAAGAGGAAGTATCTTTTTCACAATAAAAACTTTATTGTGAAATAACTTGGCCACAGCTAGCATTTCCTATCATTCTGTAGTAATGGTGATACACATTTGTTTTATTAAACGGAAATCCAACAGGCAGAACAGCAAGGTCTCCAAATAGAATACTTTACACTGCAATTTATACTTACCCTGTGTTAGTAAAAGGTAAGTAAGGTAAAAATCTTACTCAGAATCCAGAAATCTTAATCTGAGCTTTAAACAGCAGTACATGTTACAGTGCACACACATAAAATGAGCAATAGTGCTCACAACACATCTGCGTGTCCTCGGTTTGGTATCTACTGACTGCAGGGTCCTAAGTTTTCAAAGTACCCGTGCACACACCTCCTGGGACAGCAGAGGAAACACTCAAATGGGGGGAGCAGTTGGCACAAATGAATAAAGTATGGGTTAGCAGTGATTTTTTTTTTTTTTTAATTGTGTGGACTACTATCCAACTTCCAATTTGCATCCTGCCTTGTCAAGAGACATCACCCATCTAGAGGGATCCTTCCATCATCTCTCAGGTCAAACTGATTTCCCCTTCACTGTGAAAGTCACTGCTGGATAAAACTCACTCACCCCTCTTGAATTTAATTCCTCTCCTTTCACATGGTATCAGAAAATGATTCACATCATTATTTAAAAGGATGATCCCTGCCAGCCTCTTTATAGCCATCCTCTTCTTCACTGCATATATCCGTAATGTGCATTTTCCTAGACATTAAAAGCTAGAGGAAAGCATGAACAGCCAGGTGGCCTTTCCACAGCCACAGCCCTTAAGATAGCATCCAGCAGTTCCTACACCTTGCTGGACTATGGCCACCATCCTGTTTCTGTGTTAAGATAAAGCTTTTCTAAAGATATAACTAAAAAAAAAAAGGCCACTGTGCTTTAATTTTATTGTATGCTCATTTTGAAAGCAGCACTTTGTAAATAAAGATAGTGTCATTATTTATTATTTACTGTTATTTCTGTGGCATGCTGAAATTAATTAATTTCATTAAATTGTGGAGATTCTGCTCAGAATGAGCAGAAATATAAGCTGGTACCTCAGAATTGACTTCAGTATTGGCTAACATTTCTGTTTACAGTGTCTGTAAAAATTAAAATTTTCTGATCTGTTGCTGAACCATAATGAAGACTACAACCTGAAAACAATACAAAATATATTGAACATCAAGACACAGAATCTTGATACACATGAGATTGTATAACATCTGTATAAAATATACCATGGCTGGACTGTTTTAAAAGAACACCGAAGTTAAATAACAGAAATCAYTGGACTGCATATTCTGTATTAATTTTATCGATAACATATAAATGTACTGTATAAATGATATCAGACCAGACACAAACACAA
Organism: Apteryx rowi; assembly: GCF_003343035.1. Taxonomy (NCBI): domain Eukaryota; kingdom Metazoa; phylum Chordata; class Aves; order Apterygiformes; family Apterygidae; genus Apteryx; species Apteryx rowi. Next base: position 2,109,933 of record NW_020451027.1, on the reverse strand, counting down.
GGGACAAGACAATCATGTCAAAGAGCAAAATTAAAACATTGAGGGTAGTAGGAAAAAAGAAGCAGTAACCATGTAGGAAGCACAAACTCCCCAAGTTCACCTGATCTGTGGAAAACTAATGATATATAATAAAAGAATTTGTCAAATTCCTTTGGAAATTTACAGGTGGTTAAAATTTTGTTTTGATGCTTTGTAGGTAACTGTCCTTTATAGTTCAAAACAGTGTTCTGGATAAATATTATCCTTAAATTCTGCCCTAAATAATCTCTCATCAAAAGCTTATTTCAACTGCAAGTTGGAAGGAAAGATTCAGTCACTGAAATTCAGCCAGTCTTAACCTAGTCATTATCTGAACATGGGCATTTCCAGTGAAAACAGTTGTTTTAGGCACACTGCTGCTCCATAAGCATAAGGTTGGAATTTGCTACATAGGCTGAAAACGGGTTACAAAAAGAAATGAAATACTTGGTTATATAAATGACCTCTGAACAATAATTGTGGAAATCCAGACTGCCTGTGTAGTTACTCTTACATCTGTAATATTATATATATATATATATATATATATATATATATCATTTTTCATTTCCTCTCCAAAATATTGCTTGGATTATTTGTACCTAGAAGTGCTTATATGAGGTACCAAGATATGGAAATTATTCTTCAGGTTCATTTCATTTCAGCAATTCAAGAATTAGGCGTTTCATCCAAGCTATCAGCTAACCTCTTTCCACAGCCAATGGAGAGACAGGAGTTGTGTGTCTCAGTGATTCATCCCACCTATCTCTGTGACTGAATTGCTATAATTCATTTACTGAAGGTGCCTCTCTTTCGCCATTGACTGGCAAGGAAGCCTCGCTGCCTAGGTCAGACTGCGTGCCCAACTTCAGACCGCTAAAGTTAGGTGAAATAAATCTYGATGTGTCCTTTAACCTACTAAATTATCTGTAGGATAAGTAATAAGAAGAGACTCTCCAGAGCCAACATTCCCTGCTATGGAGAAAGCCAGCACGAGGTCAAAGYGGGAATTAAGTTCACCTAAAGAATTTAACAAAGGTACCAAGTAATTGTACTCACTCTGATCAGCATTAAATGGCAGTGCAGGCACTTTACAACCTGCACAACTTCGAATAACACTAACGCATACATCTTAACAAGTACCTGAAGGAGCACTCGCACAGTTTCAACCAACATGGCAAATATCTAGCAAAACAAAATGAACCCTAGCAAAAAGTTTGTCCTCATCAGCAGCCAAAGCAAATCACGCTACTGTTTCTATCTCACCTTCTTCTCCCTTGCTGAGCTGGAGATTCATATTTTTCTTTTTCTAAAAGTCCAGTAGCAAAAAAAAGGAAAAAGTTTGTTTTCAACTTTCTGGTATCAGTAGGGAAACAAAGCGACGATAAAAAGGACAAACAGGAACCCCACACCTGACAACAATGAAGAATCTTGCTTTCAAACATCACACAATTGGCTGACATTATTTTTTTTTTTAATGGGCTAGCAGCTGCGTGACTCATTTATGTATGTTTTGCCTGCCTTAGCACTAAGTGGACTGATGTAAATAGGAAGTGATGAGGAAAATCAATTCAGGGCAAACACATTTTTTTTCAAGGCTGTAACAGGAAGAGATAGGAAGCCCAGGAAGATACTTGATAGATATTCAACTCTGTAGAAAAGAGGAAGTAGCATGTTGAAGTACTAAGCTGGTTATTTTGAGTTGTTGAACGGAAACGGGATAGAGCACAGAAAGGATGCAGATAGGATGCATTTTGTTGCATAGCAACCCAGGGAACAGAAGCGCCTGCATATAACTGAAGACCATCTGCTAGTATGAGAGGGAGAGAAAAAACACGTGTTTAAAAGGGAAAAGAAAAAAAAAAGTGCAATACCAAAGAAGGAAGTTTAGTTACACTATATGTGTCCTGGCTAAATCACCCCTGGTAAAAGTTTAAGGAATAAAGGAACTTAAGTGTACTGTATACAGCTTCCTTCTTTAGGATCTTTATTTGTGTTGAGTATGTTCTGATGGAGCCAAATTAAGCTTTGGGGTAAAACAGGCAAACTGCCAGCAAAGATACTGCCAGCTAGCTCCTTTACATTAAAAGCAGACTGGGATGCCTTTTATTTCCTCAACAATATTTGTAGTAAAACTAGAACAGCTGTTAGCATATCAGCATTCTTCCACACTGCTGTGCAATTATTTTACCTTTCCTCCGAGCACCACCCAGACATCATCTTGCTTGGGAGTAACTCCAGCTCTTGGCACACCACAAATATCATTTTTCTCATACAAGTAAATGTGATTTTTGGTGATGAAATAAAAGAACTCTAGACTGATTTCACTAGTTTCCTGAGCCAAATTTGAATCAAAACTTCCTCCAGTGCATTGATTTAATGACAGCTCTATAGCAAAAGATTTAGTAAGAAAATGAAAGAAAAAGAGAAAAGCATTCTGAATAAGAGATCTTCATTAGTAGGTAAGGCTATGAAAGACATAGAAAAAGAAAAATAGAAACAATGGTGAGAAATCAAAAATTCAGCTTCACCACTGGCCTCACAGGAGTGTTTCTCCGGAGATTTGCCAAGCATAAGTTGTCTACTCACAAATACCTTTCTGATCTACCAAGAAAGAGAGTTTTGCAGAGCTTTATCTTTTTGCTTTCCTGACCAGAATGGGTTGAGAGACAACAGAAAAGGTAAAACTTGCAGTTCTTCATCTCTGCCTTTGTTAGCTCTCTAATCAAAGGGCTGTGCCAGGGTGAGCTAGAGATTACACTCCTTTTCAGCTATAAAAGGAGGAGGCCCTAGAGATCAGCTAAGTGCATTCAATAGGTGACTCCCTAGCCCCACTGAAGTGAAAGGGAATTCTGTCATTGGCTCTAGTAGGAACAACAGACCTCACCCAGAAGAAATATTAAAGGACTTACCTGTCAGGGGAATGACACTGAAAGAGTTTCTCCCTGCCTTTTAATCTGGAGTGACAATTATGATTGGGCCTACCAGCAAACGTATGCATTTGGCCTGTCTGCCAAAAGGTTGATTTATGTAACTTCCACTGGCATTTTGTGACCACTAGTTACAGCACCAGAGAAAACACACCAGTCCTAGGGATCCGCTTTGTGCCCTTGGGGATAGTTGTCTGCTGCACTGGGAAGATACACAGTCCTCTCTGACCGTGTTGGCCCAAGTCAGGGTTATGATGGAGCCCTATGTGGAATTTTGCCTGTTGTTACATAGAAAAGCAAGACAAATGCCCAAAGCTGTAGCAAGACCAGGGCAAGAGGAGCAGCAAATGGGAGCACATGTGCCTGAGCTCTGCCAGGTACTGCTGTGACCGAAGACTGAAGACCAAAGACCAACCGCTCTAGTTTGAGACAGCAGGTTGCGATAACTGCTGGAGGCTGGAGATTCTGAATGGGAGAGGGGACAGGGAGCAGAACAGAAAAGTGAGAYGTAGGAGCAAGGGCAAGCCAACTCCTGAAATGCCTCTGCACATAGTGTTTAGAAAGGAAGAGTCTCTGTGTACTCACCTGCCTAGTCCAGAAAGGAGCAAGCTTCTGACTTTTGCCACTGTCTTCTGCTCCGCTTGGCATGAGCTGCTTCCTGGGAGCTTGGGACTGTGGGAGGGAGGGCTGATCCTGCCTGGCCATGGAGCTGTGCCTATGGGGAACGCACTTATGTTCTCCCATCGCTGTCCCTGTGTGAGTTCAGGGAACACCTTCATGCGCAGTCCAGAAGAAGGCGAAGCACACACACAGCTCTTCTTGTCTTCTGCATCCCAGTTTTCCTTTCTTTTTCTAATACCTCATAATAAAGACATTTCAGATGAGCTCAGAGTCATTTTCAGAGTCATACAGTGTGTAATTGTTGAGGAGATAACTTATAACTGTCATATCAAATTTACAATCATGTACTACGCTGCWGGGAATAGCTTCTAGTAACATCACAGTGCTCCTTTGATTGTATTCTTCCCCCTCTAGCAATCATGCMCATGGGACTGGCGGTGGTCTTTCATGTGACACGGGCTCCCTTCTGCTTCTCTCGCACACAGTCTTGAAGCTTTAATATGCTCCCTGACCTGCTGGAGACTTCTTCTTATCCAAGGGAGGCTGATTTCCCTGTCTTAAAAGAAAACATTCCCTTCTTGCTCCAAGGTGACTCTAAAGCACAGGAGCTTCAGGCCAATGCCAAGCAGAGGAGCAGGAAGGAGGCAGTGCACCCTAAGTGCTGCTAGACTGGGGTCAGGAAACCTGTGCTCTGCTGCTCTTCAGCTGCATTACAAATTGGGAGCACTACCTCCGTTTCTCAACTCACCCTCAGCCTGACTTTCTAATCCATGAGTGATTCCTTATGCTTYAGCGTATGCCCTGCTTTAAATGCTGCTGTTAGTGCCACCAGCAGAGCTAATCCCTGAGGTTGCACAGCCTGATTATTGTATGCAGGTGGCAGCACAAGCATCCACTTATCAATGCACACACACATACACCAGCACATATAAAAAAATATAAGACAAAACAATGAGGTAACAGCTATTATGAGAACTTGGAATGAAAACAAGGGATCATTAAACTTAGTGCCAAAATTCACACTGATTTCACTTCAAAAAATACTCTGTCCTCTGCATACGCATTGGGAACCAGAGCAAAGTTGTAAAATGGGTTCATTGGTTTATTTTCAAGAAACAAAATCCTGAAAATGTCACAGAACTGTGTGATAGGAGAGAAATACAAGCTCCCATTACAGCTAGATAGTTAGATCCCCCTCAAGCCTATATTTAACTTGAACTGCTTTACTCCTCAAAAGGTTTCTCCAAAATAAGATGGTAGAAACCTTCTGGCTCCTGCAGAGAAGTGGGAACTTTGCATCTCCTGCCCTACTCTGCAATGCCATGCGTCTCCCAAGCAAGCCAAATCACAACTGCACTAAGGCCCCTGCAGACATACAGCCCAGCCGCATGCAAGCTGATGCCCAGGTATTAAGCTTCCAGCAAAGGTGGAAGAATAGCTGCGGTGATGTATTYCTACAGTATTATCAAATTTGAGCTGCTATTTCAGTGAAAAAGGCTTCTCCTGAGCTCAGTTTTTCACGCATTTTATTCTTGTTTTGCACTGCTGGTCAGTTTATAAAATGTATTCCCCCCCCACTAGCGTGCTGAACAGCTGGGCTACCAAACAGAGCCACCACAGATGTGAAGACAAACAGGTGAGGAGGGAAGTTATGCCAAAACTCTTGCACTGAAACAACAGGAGTAATAAATGAATTGATTAACTTGTCCAAAGAAATGCAGAAAAGAGCTGGCAATAGTCCAGTATTCAAAATACCTAGGATTTGTCCACCTACAAGCATTTTTTCCAGACACTGCTGTGTGAGAGCCCTGGCAAAGACCAGCTGGCAGGACTGCAAGCAAGCAACACCCATGTTCTGCTAACCTGAGCACCGTTAGCTTGTGTGCTTTTCCCCCCCCCTCCAAAGCATTGCATTACTRGAGGAAATCATTACAGTCCTGATGATGCTCCCAGGCTTCATATTCAGTTGAGAAAACCTTTGGTAGAGCTCAGTAATGACTCTTTGTAATGTTCAGCTGCCCTTTGGTGGTAAAATACTTCCTAAATACTTCTCCTGCCGTATGCTAATCATGTAATACCAATATATTATTTTTCTGTAGGACACCCTCAGACAGCAGATTATCCCAACGAGACAGACAGTATGAATGACCCTCTTTGCTAGYTCCATATGCAAGTCTCTAACAGCCTTCAGGAAAGACCTTCGCCTTACGGAGCAGTAACCCACACCCGACCAGGGCGGCATTTCTGTTTCTGTCCGGAAGCCRCAGATGCCAGCCACAACCTGGGAGAGAACATCCATCCAGACTGAGCACTGCTCTGATGGAGGCTCACAGTTCCCATATCAGCTAACTCACATTCTCCATAATATCAGTGACAACAAAGAAAAGTATGCTGGTCTGCCTGGCATTTCAAAAATTTAGGAGATATAACATACACCTGACTGAGCAATACATCAGTCTATCCCTGAACGCCCTTCCCTGACRCTGACCTGATCACAAAAGTAAGGAAACTGAGCTGGAATGAAATAAAAAAGTTGGTCAGTGCTAGGGTAAAGCATTGGTCAAACAGGAAAACTCCTGTAACCAGCTTGCTCAAGGTAGTTCCCGTGTCTGACCCACATCCTGCCTTTTGGAGAAGGAATGCCAGTAGTACTGATTCTGTGCTGTATTAATCCCACTATACAATGCACATTGATACAGATATGCACATATAAATATATAGTCGTCTTTTTCCTTTATATATGTAAAAGTGGAGTACAGAGGGTACAGACACACAGGGGTAAAAGCGGGTACTCAGGGTACAGAGCAGGCACAGACAGGCCTTTTCCACCACATGTCACTATCAGGTAGTCCTGACAGCACCAGGACCTACAACTATACAGCTGGGCCGAGGTGGAGGTGCTTAACTCTTCCACGAAGCGCAGCAGGATGCTGAGCACATCCCTAGTGATACTAGCACTACACCTAGGAAACCCCTCTTGTATGAGGGCTCCAAAAAAAATAATTAATCTTTTACATAAATAAAGACAGCAATGCAAACAAAACCCTTGCTGAAAGGGTCATGCCAAAACTAGAGTACAGAACTGTTACCATGATATGATGTTTTGAATTTATTTTAAGTATAGGCTCATTGTGCTTAGACCATCTTGTGACTTTTAAAGTTTAGCACAGGTGTAGGTATTTTACTGTATCAGTCATTAAAAAGAAGTTGATAAAGGTAACCTTGGTGATTAGAAACTCTATTCCAAGATCCCTACAGAAGCCATGGGCAAGTGGATGCCCTAAGGCCAGACTTTCTTGTTAGGAAGGTATTATTCAGACTGGTTCCAGGATGGCCCAAGTAGAATGCATTTTTAAATAGAGAAACAGGTATTTTTAGGTGATGAAAAAACATGCTTTTAGTGAAGTTGAATGGACAAAAATTCCTACCTCAGCTGATGTGGAGACTTTCAATTGTTATGAAAAGGACTGTGTTAAAATGACAGAGATGTAACTTCTCCTGGAATACAGTATGTAAACACATTTTCAAGTAAGAGCTGACGGAGCATAAATAAAGTTGAGTTCTGTGGGGTTTTTTCTCATCTACAGTGCATCTATCAAAGAAAATCAAGGAAATGTGCATGGTTATTCTGTTTCTACACTGAAAACATGCTAACTTTGCATGTTTCTGAAATGAGAATCAATTAGAAAAAACGTGATCTTTAGCAAACCATTTGATAGACCAGAGCTGATGCATGATACAGATTCTGCTAAGGGCTCAGCTAAGATGTACATAGCATCAAGGTTTTGCTGGGCCTATCTTTCATAAGGCCTAATTATGAATATTTAATGATGCCTCAGACTGACACAAACTCTTAAAAAAGTGCCCACTTTGTTTTGCCCCTAATATATAGATCGGCATTTGACATGATTAGGACAAGTCTCCTAATCCACCGAAACATTTATCTGCAACTGCCCCCCCATATGACAGATATGTCCATAGAATATGTGGTAGAATATTCCATATGTTGAAAGAACACAACTGCAAAATTATTCCTGTGTTTCACTTAATGAGCAAATGCATTAAACATTATTATATGCTCACCAAAGAGCAGTTGCATGGAAAATCTAAAAAAACAGTAGCATTTGCAGAGGAAATGGGGCCTRCTGGATGATTGATGTTCCACAGATTATATTACTTTTCCGTATGTGTAGAATAAATAGGAAAAAATGTAACCAGCAATAGGATAGTTTGAAATATTTTCTTGCTAATATAAATCCATCTTCTTAACTACACGTAACAAAGTATTTGAATTTCCAGTTGTTTTTTGCTAACCATTCTCTTGTAAGGAATGCCTGTGAAGAGTTATGTCAGTTACTCCAYCAGGAAGCATTGAGTCACGTCACAAAAAGAATAAAGCACACATTGCAGGTTTGAGTTGTTTCTAACTAAAACCTGAAGTTCTGCTAACAAAATAGAATTTATTGCATCATAGGATAGGAACTTTGGCATCCCACTCTGTGCTCCTCCAAGGCAAAGCCTGAGCTAATTGTCTTGTACATTCATTTGATATTTGAGAACTACATTGCATGGACGCCAGTGAGAATGTTCCAGGATTTTTTTCTTCAGATTAATATTTTTCCATAGTATTATACTCTCTTCATCTGGCAGGAAAAATCTACATTACACATTATTTCTCCAACATTATTACAAGCATAGTGGGGTGGGGGGGGACTCTTCATATATATGAATATTAGAAGAATGCAGAAACCCAAAGAAATATTCTGCCACATTTTCCTATGTATCTTAATTCATTAAGAAGAAAAAAATTTTTTGTGTTCCAAATTATACTGCAGTTCTCTGTCATTGTTTCTGCTGTCCAGTATATGTGTCATCCTGTGCTATTTCTTGCAAAAATCTCAAGCCTGACTAAATGAAGCAGTCCCATTTTATTGGATGGACCCTTTAAGTGTTTCCAAAACTGTTTTTTTAACCCCAGCAAAGGAGACCACTAACAAGAATAAGTGGATGTAGTGTGTGGACTCTGCACATATATGAGTGTACACAGCAATACTGGACTTTATATATATATACATATAATACAAACACACTTTAATACTATTTCTGAATATATACATGTATACAGCAAATTCTGTTAAGCATTTTGGTTTAGTGTTTTAATTAGTTTTAATTAGTGTTAGGCTTTAATTAGCTTATCTGTTGATCTAATAGCACAAAATCATGTTAATAAAGTTATCTCTTTACAAATTTCCATGGTTGTAAGAAGAGGACTAGAAGAATGAAGCAAGGATTAAGCGAACAGCTTAATAAYAAGCAAAAACAGAATTCCAAGTTAAAATTTTACCTAAAACACATTTCAGAGATTTTCTTGGTGAGTTAAAAAGGGAGYAGGAGCAGGCCTTAGGCTTCTTTAGAGACTGCTTTGTATATCTAAAGGTTATTGCATATTTATGGATTATATCCGGCCTAGATAAGAACTACTATTTTTTCTATTAGCTTGGGGAGATAAATCACATACCTTCATTTTACGAAGACTTATCAGATATCTAAAGCAAATTCAGCTCCTTTGTTGAAACTACCAGCACTGGCCATATCCCCTTTAAAATAGCAGGTGGCATAGAGTTCATAGGCTGCAATAATTTCTTTTGTATAAATTTACTTGCATATTTGTTTTTTGGATTTGGTCTTGAAAATAAGGGGTTTTGTGTGAATGGTTCTCTTCGGGATTGTCCAGCTTCCTGCCACCTTCTTAATGGCCCTTCTTACAGCAGGACATCCTGCATTTTAGGAATTTCAGTTTGTTATCTCAGTAGCTTTAAAAGCATTGTCTGAGTCAGGAGTTTTCTTTTTGTCTTAAGTGCCTGGTATGCAGCTGGCATCTAACCTCATGCACATGTGCATACTCTCAGATCTGTCTCTTTCAAGCTGACTTGGACATACTGTGCATGAAAGCGCACTGCTCTGTGACAAGAGAGTGTCTAGGATGCTCTGTCCTCACTCCTTTTCCTAGCAGTAGCACTCTGCAGACTTTTCCTTCACAAAGTCCTCTAATTAATGTAGCTCCTCATATCACTAAGATAAAATTGTTTCAGATATTCTGTATGTGTTGATATGCACACACACACACACCAAAACTAATTTTCCAGTTTTCCTCTCCCCTAGTAACTTGTGACATGAGTTATTTTTGACAATTAGTCAACAATAATACTATAGGCTTGATTACTTCTAAAATGATCCATTACCAAAAAGGCTGAAGAACTTCTCCAAATCGATGAGAGCTCAGGTCCCACACCAGGGTTAGCCAAGTCATTACTACCATTTCCATTTTGGTTCAAAGGTTCATTACCAACTGCCTGCCAGGAGATTAGTCGACTTTCATCTCCGTTGACRTTTCTTCTCTGTAGTAAATTGCTCTGGATACAGAAGAGTTCCCCAGTCTGAAATAAACTTTCTTCCACAAATGTCCAGAGTGGGCTGATTATTAGCACAGTCATAAAACCAGACGTGTCAAAATGGAGTTGGAACTGGGGCTAAGAAGGAAAATAGGAGACTTCTTGCCTGGCAGTGCCACTTTCTGGTTTTGTTTTTTGGTTTGTAAATACTCTGTCATAAGATTGCTTATCTTCCATGCTTTACCAAGGCTTTCTGCTTGCTCAGTGAGACTACAGCAGCCACGTTTCCAGGACTAGGTCACTGGATCAGGAGCCACACTTGAGTTTTATTTTGGRCTCTGCCATAGGATTACTGTACTATCTTAAGCAAGTCATTGAAACACTTCACACCTTATTACAACAGTATGTGACATGACCTAGAAACCACAGTAATTCGGGGAGTCAGTAAAACAGCTATTGATATTATACTTGACTCTGAGTACAAATATTAGTCAAGCAAAGTTTCTATTTTTCTATCTAATTTAATTCAGCCATGAAAAATATTTTATCATGACTTGGAATAAATGGCAGTTGCTAAAAAAGCATAGATTTACAGTCAAAAGCTACAGTTATTCAGGATTTTCAGAGATTTGTCTTAACCCAGCTTTAAGCTTGACTGATATATCTATGTGTTTTGTCATGATAATCTACTGCTTTTTAAAGTTGAAAGTGTTTTTCTGCTCAGTAAAGACTATTTTACCTATTATAGCTACCCAGAGTGGTAAGCAACCATTCAAGACCAATGTGATTTTTATAGGCACTGGGGAAGTTGCATACATTTGCTTTTAAAAATAATTTAGCAAATGTTTTAAATTAATTCTCCTTTCACATTCTTGATTGTTACTAACTATGAGGACAATGTTGTCCCTATCACCATTCGCTTCTGCAACAGAGAGAGAAAGAGAGAGAGAGAGAGAGCTTCCTTGCTCACTGAAAGAAACAAAATGTCTAGATTACTTTTACTCACCTATCCAGGTTTCATTCTTTTCTTGTTGACACAAATGACATAACCCAGGTTTTTGCTTTGTTTCGTTTTGTTCATGATTCTATAGTTCATATGGAAACCCAGTGGTCCTACAGAGTCAAGTCCTTTGTGCAACAAAGTATGGCACCTAAGGATGCTCGGCTCCCTGTCACTGCAGTAATGAGATACTTGGCACCCACAGGCCTGTGAAAAAGGATAACAGAACATTTGGCAGCAGTTGTACCCCACTTCACTTCTCTTTTGAAGATATAAAAGAAGTACCCAAAGACAATGTCATCACATTAGCTCTAGTGTCAGTCCACCAGCGACAAGAGAATTAGAAGTTTTGCAGAAGTCTGCTTTAACGTCTCTTACTCCGAGGAATATTTGCTCCTTAGGTATGTGTAATGGTGTTAAGTTGTAAATGGTTCTAGCTAATTTAGTTAATAATTCATTCAGATGAGTTAGTCATGAAAAGTTAGTTCTACCCCTGCTCCTGCTGCAGGCCAGCCAAAAAGTGTTTTCTGCAAAGTAGGAGAGAAGCATTACAGCAAGCTGTTTGCCATGGAAACCTTTTCTCTTCTCTTTGCTCATAGAGTTCAAGGGTGGTTTGAGACCACAATCACAGGGTCCACTGTTGGGCTCAGAGACATACGTTACCTGTAGCACACTAACAACTTCTAAAGAATACCTACTACAATGTAAATTAACACTGACTGCACAGAAACCTCCGAGACAAAAATCTAGAAAAGGTTATAGGGATATTATTTGTGCACTCTAACACACACATATCAAGAGAGAAGGAGATTATTTAAACACAAAAAATGTAATAAAAGATCAAGAACAGAACTGTTTAATGAACTGCTGCCAGGCCCTTTGACATTATTTGCCTCACTGTTGTACTAACTGGCCTATAAAGCCAGCTTGGCAAAAAAGCGCAGGACTCGGTTAAAGGGATCACAGTAATAAACTAGGTGGAAAGTATATTTTAGGATGCCAAGCAATCCTTGTTGATATTTTTGAAAGTGGTAAGCCCTGCATGAGCTCAGTGAGGGCTTAAGTTTTGAGACACATTTGCTGCTCATTTGGTTTTCCCAGCCCATCACACTCATCTGTGTGTGCTCTGTGACGTTGTCCACAATTAATGCATTAAGCTGGAAAACTACAGATGGTCACCCAGGTGCTTCTGGTTGTATCTTCTTGCAGCTGATGTGCCATGGCACCCAAAGTAATCCAGAAACAATACACTTTCACTSAAGAAAACCCATGAATTAGCAGCATTTATAGCTAGAGACATGCAAGATGACATAGTGATGTGGAAAATAATGAAAGCTGGGCTTCAGCAAGAATTCTGCAAGCTAGGAGGGGAAGTTTGAAACATACCCGTTCTTGAAGAACTGATCCCTAAACTAGACACCTGCGGTTTGCCTCTTGAAAGTGTACTACAGTAACCATTTGGGGACATCACTTTATATGTACATACTTATTCTGCAATAAGAGTGCTAAAAATCTCCTGAAAGGGTACATGAAAGACAGGCATGAGAAGGATTCAACAAAGATAAAAATGTTCTAGGATATTAGATATTCCAGCACATCGCCTTTGGCAAATTTTAGGTATTGCTGAGCCCTATACATGATTTTCAAATTACTGAGCATCCGTTCTCACCATATGTTGCCCACCATATGCAACCTTCAGTGAAGAGATAGTAGCACTTAGCTCCACTGAAAATTAGACACCATTTAGGGGTACTAGGTGCGTCACAAGGCATTGATTATTAATCATTGTAATGAGGCAACACATTAAAGGTGGATCCATACCCTCTTCCGAAGTTAGTATACTGCTTTATCATGAGCCCTCTATAGTGACAAGTATCACATTAATACAAGCTGGTATTCTACTACTTGCATTTTTGGTAATGGTCTTCATATCTATTATATTTATTATTGCTCCTTAAAAGCTGCCTTGAGGGGCTTGGGGCAAGTTAAACTGTAATAGTATTTCTAGCTTTTAGAACTGCTTTCTCTAGTTCCCCATGCTCTTCCTGTTAAAATTTTGCTGCAGTCTTGCACAGGCATATCTCATCATACTGGTCGCTCCTATAGTAAGTCTCTCCTTTTTGATTATCACTATACATGTGTCACATCTCAGAGCAGAGCTGCTGAGATCCAGTTCCAGTAGGACTGTCAGCATTGTTCTTTGCTATATTGTGATATTGTTTCTTTGCAATCTTTTATTTCAGATTAATTATTACATTTATTTCCATAACCCTAAAATAACACTCGTCTTGTTGCCTTCTGTATAATCTCCCTTCCATGTAGCATAACAACAAGTGAGAGGAAAATAGAAATTAGAACAAATCACATTTTTACAATACAAGACTGCATAACAACAAGTGAGAGGAAAATAGAAATTAGAACAAATCACATTTTTACAATACAAGACTATCTTTTTTAGAAGGCTCTTCCCCAATGTGGCGCTAGGACTTGAGAGTCCTGAACACAGGAATACGCAGTTTGAGACAGCAGGAGGAAATACTAATTCATGTGTTAAAATGCAATGGTTTTAAAAAGGAAGTATGCAGCATTACTGATATAGACTCTTCTTCAGGGAATTAGGATGCTGTTCCTTTCCACTGCCCTGCCTGGCCATGCTCTGCTGCAAATGTTTTGTAATCAGACTTGTGTAAAGCCAAGCACAGTAAGGCTGAAATTTATTTTACTGAACATTATCAGCCTTTTTTACCAAAATATCAGAATTATATCAGCTTTTAACTAAAAATGTCTTGGTTAGGAAGGATGCTTTGGAGCTGAATCAAGCAATAGTACAGAGGACCAGAGTGACCAATCCAAACAACAGAAGGGCATCAGCATAGCTTGTCCACCGGCAGATTCCAGACAAAACACTAGTTTACAAACAGTTAGATAAATTTTTTCATTATGATGCCTCCTCCGCATAGCATTGAAGAACATGTAGTTCTCTTCACTTTACACTGCAGTTTTCCTCAAGGATATAGTTAAAATGGCATTTACTTAATTTTGACTGTAAGCTACAGGCTAAAGAGCCTCCATTGCTTCAGTTGTAATGTCTCATTTTTATCTTATCAGTGTAGTCAAGTCTCATCAGTCCAAACTCTAGTTAAAGGGAACTTGAGCACATCTTCCCCAGGCCCACACGCATCATGCACTAATCACTCACCCAAAAGTCTAATTTTCTACAGGTCTGGCCAACTCTTACTGCAACTGGCCTGTTAGTTGCTTTATGTTCTACACTGCCATCAAATGGCAGAGTACCTGCTCCAGGGGTGTTCTTATGCATTTGCTAAAATAACTAAAAGCATTCAGACAAATGAGACTAGTGGTAAAAACAGATTTTCCAGGACACAGCTCTAGGTATCTAGTTGCCTCTGAAAGCAGTAAGGCTCCAAACTCTTCTGCATGCATCTGAAAAGTCCTCTGGGGAACCAGATTCTCTGGACAGTTCTGAAAATCTCGGTCATATTTACCAGGACATACTCAACACCTACTCTTGTAAAGGAAACAAAGTTGCAGAATCTGTCAGGTTGGAAGGGATCTCAGGAGGTCTCTAGTCCAGCATCCTGCTCAAAACAGGCTTAGTAGTGAATCCAGACCAGGTTGCTCAGGGCTTTTTTCATCTGGGTCTTGAAAACCTCCCAGAATGGAGATTGCACAGCCTCCCCCATAAACCTGCTCCATTGCTTCATTACCCTCATAGTGAATTTCTCCCTTACCTTATATCCAGTCTGAACTTCCCCTGTTTCACTTTATGACCATTGCCTCTTGGGTTCCTGCTGTGCACCTCAGCAAGAGCCTGGCTCTGCCTTCTCACCAACCTCCCGGTGGGGGCTGCCCAAGCTTACAAGCTAGAATACCAATGTGTGAAGATAGCCAAGTGTCAGTATACCAGTGTGGGTGTGCATTCCTTTTTACTACATTTTCATTGAAACTGAGTTATAGTAAAGATTTTAAGCACTTCAGAACTAATGAAGCAGGCTAAAAATTAATTGAAATATCTTAGGTGAATATTGCTTGATGCTTAAAGGACAGCGGCTTGAATCTCCACTGTCCTGAACTTTATGCAGATTTTTTTCAAGCAAAATTAGTACAGACTGTCTGTTAAATGCTACCATTTTGACTTGATTGTATTTTACATCCCCCTGTTGTAAATGGTTCTACAAGGTGATGGTCAATAGCAATTCAGGTCAGTATCACTATTGCTTTAAAAGCATCTTTTGTTCATTGCACTTACTCTGTTTGATGGCATCCAGCCTGAACACACTCGAAATATGTACAAATTTAATCAAACTGTTGATTGACAGCTTTAAAAGAAATAATGGCTTTGTCTTTGTGGCTCAGTCATAAAAACATTATTCAGTCACAAATATTCTAAAGGTCCCATAAAAAAAGCAACCCTCTAGCATAAATCAAAGAGGGTAAACCTTGCAAAGCAATATCACTGATGTCTATTATCTAGATATGATTGATTAGCTGCATACCCCAACCTCATCTAAGTGCCARTCTATGGTGCACAGTACAAGCATATTTGTTTCTAAAAATAGCAAGAAAATAACTTGGCCAGACAAAACCTGCCACCCTTGTCCTAATAATACTTCACATCTGAATCAGGAAGTTCTTAAAAATAATACAGTAAAAAGGAACTGGTTAGTAATATGTATGGCTACTATCAGGCATAAAAAGAAGATGCAAGGCAAACACATTGCACTTTAGAATTTGGTTAATAAGTATGAGCAAAATAACMGTAGTCTTGTTATAGACATCATTAAGTGGTTTCTGTACTAACAGGACACTGATCAAAATTCTTGACATTTTATCCAGATAAATTTTAACAAGGTGTCTTTACAATTAGCATTTTTATTGAGATTTAATAGCGTTGTTATAACTTATTTATATTGGGAAGGAAGGAATATCCACACATTTGAAAATAATTTAAAGTCAAAAAAGTTTTAACCCAGGATTATACAAAGTTGTACATGCTCTCTCCATTCATAAATCCTATATTTTATGCCTCCTCAATCTCAGCTATAATTCTTAGGGATGAACAAGCCAAAGAGTGCAGTATRCTCTGTTAACTGAAAAGAGGCTTCTGCATCAAGTTTTATACTCATATAAAAATTAGAAGTGTCCTAAGTTTCAATGTGTAACAATATATCTCCTTCAGTTGCTGTCTACAACTTGCTATAACTGCATGGTAAATTCAGTCTCTCAGCACTTTCTAAAATGTAAACTTCATTCTTAAGGGAATACTTGAGTCAGACCTAAGTACAATAGACCTTTACTAAAATGAATACAAACTGCACCTCACAGACAGAACAATATTAGTATTTCTTAGAGGGTCTCATGTCACATTTCCAGACAAACCTTCCTCAAATCCATTGGAAAAATTACTGAAAAGATAGGTGCGTTTATGGTGGAATACCTTACAAACATGCAAGTGTCTCTCTGTTTTATTTTCTACTTGTACCTTACTTCAGTGTTGTAATCTGCTTTTTCCTCCCCACATATAAAATAAACTTTAAAAAAAATTTTTAAGTGATTAAAATAATAAAATGTCAAGGTACTAGGAAGAGAAACTATCCTTTCAACACAGGAATAAAATACATCAGTTTCAAAAAGAATAACTATATGTCACAATTTTAGACCTGTCTCCTTGCTTTCTTCCCATCTTTCTGTCAGTCTTCCTCCAATAAATTTTAATTCTTAAATACAAGTTAGTTTCAACCAAATTTGAAAGAGCATTGAAAATCTGAAAGACAATGAGGTTCCTTTCAATCAGTATCAAACGAGAGAAGAAAACATGCACTCGTGGTCCCACAGGCTAAAGGTATGGAGAGCTTGGCTATGAAACCTGCATGGCAGCCAGCCTGCCTGCCCCACTTTGCCTTGCCAGAGCCGGGGACTATTAGGCATCTGGAGGCACAGGRAGAAAGAAACTTGAATTACTGCTAGCAAGGGGAGTAAGATAACAAGAGAGACACTTTTACAAGACTCCATCCTTCAGGAGTTTTGTTCTTCCACACAACAGCTTACACCGAAGGGACTAGAACTTCATTTTTGTTCTGCAGTGAAATTTTTATTCAAGGTTTCTTTTGCTTTCATGGTTCCACAAGTAGCATTTTTTCCAGCAGTCTCTTTAAATTACTGTGTCACATAGCTTCCCTTTGGTTCGGTGCAGTGTTAGCTCCGAGAGGGGAGGAGAGCCCCCTCTTGATTTTGCTGAGCAGTGGACCCAACCCTTCACACCCAGTGGCCTAGTCCCAAACCWCAATGAAAAATACAATGACCTAGTTCACATACAAAAACTATACTCACATTTTCTAAGGTGATACTGGTTACACTTGAAGATACCAYAAGCAAACTAAGTCCACATATTTTATGTGGTTACCTTGACACAAGAAACCTAACCTACACATTTACTTCTTTACTAATCTGTAGCCATATGTTGAATCACATATGCAAATATTAGGACCAGATTTAGAAAATAGCTTTCAAGTATCTCCTGCCTATTTAACTTTGGCCAGGATTTTCCATACTTTCTGTGCATTTTTCTTCTGCGCATCTACGTTTGAGAGTTAATTATTCTACATTCAAAAATTAGAATTTACAAGTAAAATGCTAGAAGACACCTTTGGAAACTTAACTTTGATAGTGGGTTGAATGAAAACAAAGAGCCCCCAAAATAAGTACATATTGTAATTGAATAGATTAAAGCTTTCCTGGAAATCGGAACTCAGCTAATAACGCAGTATTACTAGACCTATTCTTTTCTGACAGAGCTGAGTCTCAGGTGAAAAAGAGTTAAGTCAGTTTTTCACTGAATGCAAATTTGGCATAGAGAATACTATAGTTTATTTTATGGATATGTAGCAATTTAGGGGAAAAAATGGTTCAAATACAATAAAAAGCATTCCTGAGCACAAAAGCAAATGCACACAGATGCATACTCTCACAAAAATTAATATTAAACCTTAAAGTCAAAAGTTACCAAAAAATATTTGAGACAAAAATATTTGGGATAGAACCTTTTCATTTCCTTTTTTTTTCTAAATTGGAAGTGGAAAAGTCATACTGTCAGGAGAAGGATCACTTTCAGGGTATTCTCAGGAAGTTAAAATGCTTCTATATAATGACAAATTTGGGTATTTTCCAGGCTAACTCAATTGACTCCTCAAAGTGGAAGAACTGCTGGAAAAAGAGCCTAATCCTTCAAGTACGGAATCACAAAACTTCAGTTCGGTCCTCTCAGTCCTCTCCTTCCTGGTCTTCTGGAGTGGTAAAATCTGCCAGGGCACTTTGGTATAGTACTAGATCAGAGATTTCAGCACATGGACCCCAATTCAGGAAACAATTATGCAGATATCTTCTTTGCCATGCAGTAGAGTCTGAATAAATCAATGGGATTTACATTTATGCTTAAAATCATGCTAAAATGATTTCCTGAATAAAGCCACAATGAATACAGTATTAACAATATGCACTTAAAAACAGTTTATAAGTTACTATTTTATCTTTCACATGATTGTTATCTTAATGTCATCTACAATATGTTGAAAATGTAGAGTACTTTGCCAGTCTTTGTATATTTAAATGTCCTTGCAAACTGTATTAAAATAGCTTTGTTAAGCATTCCTAATATAGCATAATACTGGTAATACCTAACAATAGGTGATGGCCTGAATCATAAATGCGTTTCTAGACTCATATTTTAGAACTGGTTTTAGCACTGGATCTTCTACTCTGATCAGACACTCCTGCACTGAGGCAATCAACTGAAACTAGCAATTGGCTTGGAAATTGCTGTACAGGCAATTGTTTTTTTTCACCCCCCCCCCACCACTCTTCTTTCATTATGTCTTTGTGAACTCTATAAAAAAACAGATTAAAGTGAAAATTTGTAACTAGGAAACAAAGGAAAGTATTTTTGAAAATTAACTGGAAGTATTTTTAATTGTGATTTTTTTTTTTAATTCTGAATGAGATTTTATAGTTAATGTAGTTAATGCAGTTATGATATTAAAAAAAACCTTCATCTTTTCAATCTTTTATTTCAAAACATGGTTAATTGATATGCCACAAGTCAGACTTTAACTGACTGAATGTATCCTTTCCAATGGATGCAATCTGTCAGCCTCAGTTGGGACATTCAACTTGTTCTGCTATTCCCTTTTAATAAGATATATATACACTACTTACATATAGGCTAATGTAGAATATATGATGGTGTGGGAAGAAGGATGTTTTTTGGTTTTGATTTTTTTTTTAAATCAGAAACAGTTTGGGAGTATTAGTTACTTTCAAACAATGAAACTGTGTATCCCAAGTGAATTCTGAGACAATTTCCTGAGACATTCTGCATGTGCCACATGCATTTGTAGAAAGTAATGTTAATAACACCTTGAAGAGATTTTTTTATGTTGTTGCTTATTTAATTGTTTCCAGCCTTCTTGGGAGTTTGTTTTGATTCCCATTTTCTGTACCACTGTACAAGGTATACAGGGTGGTAAAGGCATCTGCAGTGAGACACAGTTTTAAGTGTAGTATTTATTCTAAGCCTAAAATAAATTTTATTTTTAATTGCCTAATTAAACCTATTCTCTYTTGTTTTCTGTCTTAGAACAGATGCACAGTGCACTTACTCTGCATGCTGACAGGTTTTTGGCTGCTTGTAAATCCTGAAAATATTGATCAGTTAAAAATATTCGGATGCTTGCATCCCTTGATTCTGCTTACCGCAGCCTTTCTTCCTGGTCAGCTAGGAGAGCACCAGCAATTTTGTTATAATGATAAATGACCCTCAGAGACAGGTCACTCTTTTTTACCTAAAGCCACAATTTGCTCCTTCCTTTAGGTCACAACCTGATTTTTCAGGGTGACAGATTTATTACTTTCTTTGTGTGCTAAAAAACAAATCACCAACAATTGCTCAAAATACAGTCCTGTCACAATAACTTTGAGCACTTCCCAGCCAGAATGATGCAACACAAGGTTTTTTTTCCTGTTTTTAGAGCAGCAAAATCACTTGCACACGTACCACAGCTGTTGTGAAGAGGAGGAGTTTGGCTCATTTCATTGTACACAACATGTCCAGGCTACTTCCAAAAGAATAAAATATTCAAAACCTTATTAAAAAACACCATTAAGTCTTTCTTAATAAGAGAGGTGCCACTTTTAAATAAGAGTCATGACAGAGTCATTTCAAACTGGTCTGACTGTGTTCCTGAAGATGAGACTTTTGGGTGGAAGCAGCAAAATAATGTTTGCCAAAATAAAGGGAAGCTTTCCAGACACCTTTACCAACTCCCCATGTCTGAACCACTGGGACAACTCAGGACTACTCTCAACTAAAAGCTGTTATTTTTAGCTTCCTCAAATTTTTCTGGGGAGACCTTTCTCTGATGGCTATGGGCAATTTGATGGTCCCAGGATATTGGTCCCATGCAACATCACAGAAGCTAAGATTTCTTTTGATTTGAGTAAAACCCAAGTCCTCAGTCCTCAAAACCTATGGTCCAGCTGCAGTTCCCCAACTAGGAAACCCAATATGACTAGAACAGGGTAATCTAAAACAGAACAACTATGTAAGGCTTGGTGCACAGTTCCCACATCACCTCCACCAAGGGACATTGCATCAATTTTCCATGAGCACAGCTCGAAGACAAGTGCTAGAGCTGGTAACTCAAGAAATGAAGTCATGAGTAGTCCTGGACTGGGGAAGCCTGACTGCACTGACCAGAGCCTGTCAATGTAACCAGTCAATATGTAAGATAGAGACATTCAGGATCTACACTACTCTAGGGTAGAGTTGACCAGTTAAATGTAGCATCTGCAAAGTAGCTACCATACTAACAGCATTTAATTTCTCATCTTCTCCCTCAAAAGAATAAGTCATGCTAACTAAGGTGTTTTGAGAGATTGTGTATTTTATAGGAATACTGGAATGACCAGGAAGCAATCTACTCCAGTAGCTTAACATCATGGACAACCAAGACCAGGAACTTCAGACCAAATACCCTAAGGGGAACAGCTGTGACACAAAAATAATGCTTGTGATAAATTCAAATTACGCAGTCTGCAAGAATCTTATTTAAAAGGCAAAGAAAGAGCTGAGCTACAAAATAAAGTGGCATTTGTTCTGAAGACAGCCATTTTCTGAAGCCAAAGTTGGTCTTGTAGATGAAGATGTCAGGCTAGAATCAGAAGAACCAAGCCATCTTTCCATCTCTTTCTTGTTTGAACTTGGTAAAATACTTAATCACTTTGTACCTAACCCCCATCTAAAAACTAAAGGAATACAACACTTTGTTTCTTCCATTTTTGTCTCTTGAGCGCATAAATTTCTCTGAACAAATATTGCTATTGCCTGTGTATTTGATGAGTAGCTAGCAGAACAGGGATATGGATTGGTTTGGATGCCTAGATGTTGCTTTTTATACACAACCAGAAACACTAAATAGGACAGTAGAGGCAGACACAGATCTCTGCATCCCCTGATGCAGCTTGCAAACAAAAAGGGCTCTACTCTTCTGAACCCTCTCATGAATCTGCCACCAGGAGCAGACTAAGAACAGTTTAATTGTTTTGTTTCTCAGAGGTTTGCAACATTTGGTCATGTAAGATTCATTGTCTGCTCTCAGTACCTCTTTAATGTTATGCTGATTGCTTTGCGAAGAAAAGCACTAATTAAAATCCTTCAAATATCAACAATTATAAAAGTAAAAGAACATTCAAATTGTCCTAAAATACATAATTTGGCACAGCTGCTGTGTGCAGTACTACAGTGCTGCAACTGAGCTCCAGTCCTATAACCCTTACATAGGCAAAGCCTCCCCCTGAATCCAAGGTGTTTTCCCAAGTAAAGATGGTGAGGAACACATCTGCAGAGTACATTTTAYAGTTTGTAAACTCTTGAGGTTGATCTATCCAAACCTCTATTATTTTATGCAGTTCCAAATCTTGAGTAGTTCAGGTTTTTCATCTCATAATAATATACTCATTATAGAGCTACTGTCCTCATACTATGCGATGTTTGTAACACTATGCCATTAAACACACACACTGTAAACATATTCTTCTGATTAACACATAATTTAATAGAACAGCTTTTGATAACCTGTGTGCTCAACTGCAGAGTACATAAAGAATAAAATACAAACACATGGAAACAAATGAAGCAGAACTATTTCATGTAGAGACTAGTGTATCCTTGGAATAAACTGCCAAATAAGATCCCTGGAGTGAATAGTGTAGCCGAAACTTATGTAAAAAGTGACTGTGCAGGAGCAAGTGAGAAGAGGGAAAGTGAGCACTGAAAAGCTCGGAGATAAAGCAATTAAGTGAGGCTGTGGAAAAGCTTCTTGGGATGAAAGGCCTGCTTCTGTGTGTCAATTCAAATGACATTAAGTCTAAAAATACTGAGTTGAAGAAAACCCCAATTTTCAGTGAATCATTGACATTATACTTCAGTCTTTTGGGGACAAATAGAGAATTTCTGCTTCTGCACAGCTTTTTCAATCTATCTGTCCTTGGTATGTGCACATGGGAATCCCAAGGTGTCTCACTACACCTGGATTTCATGCTCAGTCACTTCGGGCTACCACTAATTTAAAATGCTCTTCTTTTGCAAACATGCGTTTCATCATGATTCTTCTCTTAACATTCCGCAACAGATTTCCCTGCTCCTGGGCTTTACCTCGCACATAGTACACAATAAATACGAGCACCACCTAGCTGCTTTTAAGGAATTTAAATTGCCCTCCCAGCTGCAATCTTGTTCATACATACGTTTGCCTCCAGCTGGCAACGCTCCATTTCAGGAGGGCCACATAGTAAACGCAAGTTGTTTCCATTTCTGCCCAGTGGTTCTACCAATGAGCTTGTCTGTCTCCTCTGAGATGTCTTTAATAAAAAAATAAAATCAAAGTCCTAAGACATGCAAGATTTCCACTGAATTCCATACGAGGTCTCATATGTAAGAGCAGCATGGACTTGAGATAAAAATGCTCAGAAACACATCTTTCCATCTAGCTAGCTACACACACTACACACTCTCCACATGAGAATAGGAGCGATAAGTAGCCTAAGAAAGGCTACTTATCTTTACTGATATGTATCGAAGACTATTTTCTCTAAGACGCTTTTCGTATTGTTGAAAGAAATGACTACCTTTTCAAACCTTTCCTCTGAAAGAAAAGAAAATAAAGTTGGTGATCATTAGCCAGCTTTATTCTATTTACTGAGATAAGGTTTATAGCTCTGATATGAGACAAAATTCTCTCAGGACAGCTCATGCTAACCTTTTAGCACAGAAAGTAAGTATCAAGATACTAAAAGATGCTGTTCCATCATGACGACTGCTGCAATAATATAGGACAGAGAGCATGACTTAAAGAGCAAAAAGCAACAACAGAATTGTGCTCTGTTGTGTTGGTTTGTTGTCCTCAGGTCACAGAATACAGATAACCATTTTGCAGACTATAACAAGGCATGGAGTTAGATTTGCTGCTTTAGTTTAACCTGTGTTGCCCATATGTGTACAGGTCACATTCTGTGATGAAATTTTCCATTTTTCACATTTCTGAAAACTGACAAGAAAGTGGCAGATATTTTAAGTTCTTTAAAGTTCAGATTTCTCCTTTCCTGTCAGGCTAGCACGTGAATACCTGAACAAGGATATTCGAACTAGTAAGTTCACAAATTTTCCTAGCTACATGCACTAGGAGAAAAATCTAATGACTTGCCAGTTAGTTTGAATACCCAGAACTGTAGGGAGCTATTCACCAGAGTTACAAACAAGYAAGCATCTCAAAAGCTCATCTGCCAGGCCCTCTGATGATTACAAGCCGGAATGTGCCCATTAGTCTCAGAGCAAAATAAAATCATACTGCTGTACCAATACAGTGGAAAATGCTAAATTTCCCTGCATGGGTGCCAGCCAGCACAGCTGCTAGAACAAAAGTTAATGTTCAGAATGAAATCACTGTGTTGTGATCTCGTTCTGAACATAGCTGTTTAGTGAGTTGAAGGGATAGATGGAGACAAGAAAAGAGAAGAGCCATGGAGGCCTGGCCTGCTCTGAGTTAAACACAAGTCTGCCTGCTAATCCAGATTAAGAAAATCAATGCAGCTTTGTGTATGGACACACTTTAATTTAAGCCAGATTTCCCCCATCTTAACTTGCTTCTGTAGAATTTCTGGAATAAATTAAACTAATGAAGCAGAGATAACCCTTAGTAAATATCTATACTTAGGCTTTTACCGGTTTAACTAGCTTAAATGCAAATCTGCATTAGGAATCACTGCCATCAGAGGAGAGAAAAGTGCCACGACAGAAGCCTAGAGACAAGAACAATTCTGTTGGCCCACAGTTGCATTTCTGTTTGATSCCAATAAGCCTTTACCAAAGTTTCTCCCTGCTCCCATCCCCTCCATTGACTCTCATTGAGCTCACTTCCTAGTCGGGGTTGCTTTGTGTGTCTCTTTCGTTAGAAATCTAAGGTAGACAACGAAACCCACTGCTCCGAGAAGTCTTGGTAGCCTGAATCCTGGGCTTCTCTCACTGACTTACTTAGCTTACATGTCACTAAAATGTTGACAATCCTGTTCATTGTTTCCCTTCCTATTACAAAGCTTTTAGTGATTTAATTAGATGTTTAACAAGCTGTCTGCAATCCTCAAAACAAGGCCCCAAAAATATTAAAAGTCAATAGAAAAATATTACTCAATTAACAACTCTTGAGATCAGGGATGACAAAGATTTGTTTCCATTTATCTGTTTCAACCAAACTAGGTCAGTGACAAGGAAGATAAAGTTCTGTTCCTCCTCGTTTAACTTCATTGGAAGAAGGACCAATGCACAAGAACCACACATCTCTAGAGGAAGCATTCAAACACCATGTTTTGCTGGGTTTAGAGTAAGATGGGTAATTCTGCCCTTCAGTGACAGCCTCACAGGAGTCTCTGAGATGACCGTGAGGGATTTTCATTTAGATTCTCAGTTTTGATTATGTGCACATTGCTATCTAATGCTCAATTCACAGCAGACTGAGAGCTGTAAAAATGCTGCAGAATAGTTCAGCTGTAGAGAACGAACCATAGATATCTGCACCTACAAATATCAACTGCTACTTTTAGCTAAAGCACATATTTCTGGCACTGTCAATTATCAGGACCCAGCAGGACACACACACATGCACACTGTTCGATTGCACAAGATGCCTACATGTCTCCTGTATAGCCAGAGTGGTGAAATCCTAGCAGAAAGAGATATGATAACCAAAGGAAAACAGCAGCATATTTAAATGCCTAGGTGCATAAGATGAGGCAGCTGTATCAGTGAAGACAAAAGATTTTGGCAGRATGTCCCAGAGCCCTCCACTCTTTTCAGCTTTGCGTGCTCACCCTTTAATGACCTCAGTCAAAAATACCAATATCAATGAACTGAGAGAGATAGAATCTCTTTTCCATGAAGGAACAAATCACGTCGGATCTTGAACCATCGCACATTTGCTGTTGGCTTTGTGTGCATACGGGACCAGCTACCATGAATCATCAGTCACACAGTTATTTATTCTGAGATAACATAGTCATGTATAAGAAATGAAAGTTTTGCCTTTTCCTAAACGGCCTAAAATTCAAGTTCTGTGAGCAGAACTTCAGTTCCTGAAATTAGTCCAATTAAATCAAGCTAAATCCACTGCTCTTTGATTTGAGCTTTTAGAGGAAAAGCTATTTCTGTGCCTAAAGCACTACTCCTCTGGCACTGCCTCCTTTCACTTGGACTCCTTCTAGCTTTCACTATCTCTTCAAACATTACTGTGAACCTATGCCCCCTTTTCCCAGGCACCAGCAGTAAGTAATATTTACCCCGCTTTGGGGTACCCCTCTCAGCCTGTTCTTGCTACAGTTGTATGTGTGGATATAGATTACACAGCAAGCCTCATTGGAATAACCAAACAGATAACATACACAAGTTATTAATGAATAAAAAAAAATAAGATGCCACTTGTCCATACCTTGAATGGCACTAGTTGCTCAAATTGTAATACTATAATGTTAGGTTTTATTCTTGGGTCTTGGAAGTTCTTTGTAATCATGACAGTTCAGTAAGCACTGAAAAACTTCACATTGGCTAGTCCTCTTTCTAATTTTTACCTCCTTAAATCTTCAGTTCTCATCTCTTGGCAAAATCCATTTAAACAGGGCTCACAAGTTAATGGTTAAACTTGTTGTTTGTAGTACCATTAATATAGGTCAAGCAGCACAATAGTTACAACTGCTGAGAGGGAAGGTACATAAAGACACAGTAAGCAGTTCAGGACCTTATTACAACACGTCTATCAAACGCAGGGGTACAAACAATGTGTCTGATTCATCAAAAAGATAACTTCTGCTGACAGTACACACTGTTCCCTGGAGTCTCTTACGCATGGCTCAAAAATTAAAATTGGAAATGTACACTACACATACACATTCTTGCAAATGTGGGTATGTTTCAGCACAGTGAGCGTTTCTATGCAAAATACCAGATATAGGCAGTGGGATTAATTCAGCTTTCATTTGCATCACTGAAAAAACTCAGCAACAGCTATGACTTTACTCTGCATTTCTCTCATGTAACCAAGGGAAGAATTTGTCCCACCGAGCCCAAGGACACACATTTTTCACCGTGGGATGCACATGCATAATGCCTACAAGAGGGATTACCTTATGCTTTATTCAAGAATATTCAAAAAGACAGGCCTCTATGCCTCAGAAAGTTCGTGTTTCAGGAATACTGACAGGAAGTACTTTTTCAAAACTAATGGCACCTTAAAGCTTCACAACATGGACTACTTATGCTCAGTGCCAGTCATTCACTGTCTGCCAGTTCAAATACACATCGTTCCTGATTTGGCTCCCAAGCTCCCTGGCTGAGGTTCCCAAACTAAAGTAAATTCCCAGGTATTCTACTGCAGTGAAAGTTGAAAGAATAGCCTGGCCTCAAGGCTGCAAGAGTCTACCATCTGTGTCCACTGACACCTTTCTCTTAGTAATTATTCGTATCGTGATAGCATGTAGAAACATCAATCAAGTTTGTAATGCATAGTGCATCTTTTTTTTCCTTCCAAACCAAACATGACAAAGTGGGCTTTTCTGACCAAGCATTTTGAAAGTATATATAGCATCGCATTTCAAATAGTTTCTCCTTAAACCAAAACAGTTATAAAATGCTTTTGCCTCAGGCTCTTAAATTAAAAAAATTATTCATGCCTATCTAGCAATTCTAATTCCAAGACCACCTGTTTGAGTATTGTGAATCTGGGGTGGAAGGATGAAGTTGCATTAAGCATGATATTTTACTATGTATAACAAAATACAGAACTGACACTAGAAAAAAAAAAAAGAAGTCATGGCTGATTAAAGTTATAATGTGCCTAAAATTTTCTTTCAAACAGATTTATTGTACTTTTTTTTAATCAGTAGTAATCAAAGCCACTTTTCATCTGTTTATCACACTGATATAATACTTTGTATTTCTGTAGTACTTGTTATCTCTTACTTCAATGTGCTTTATGAACCTTGGACTAGATCTTCAGTAAGTGTGAATCAGCATAGCTCAATACTGACTAACAAAATTCTTTCGAATTGCACTAGCGGAAGAGTGATTAACCGACAAAGCTTCACAACAGTCTTGTAGACAGAGAAGGGACATGTAGCAATAACATCATCTGACATTGAAATAGTAGATCTCAGATGTAATGCTTCTAATATTTTATGAAATAAAAATATTCTGTGGAATTGTGATTTCAAACACTAGGTAAAGCTTACCAAAAGTACTCTAATCACCTTAAAACAGAAAAAAGACTGCATGGTTTGTGCATGTTATACACTGTTATGCATGTTTCGTGGGGTGTGTTCCAGCCAAACAAATGGTGTCACACAATTAAAAATTCACTTTTGACACTTTTCAAATGAAATCTGGTGTGTGTTATTTATACTATGTAATAAAGACAGCTTGATAAACTATTCTTTCTTCTCATTGTACCCAGGCTCTCAGGGCAGTCCCCCAAGACAGCTTGGATAACATGGCAGYTAATGAAGATAGTAGAGAGAAAAAGGGATTCTTGTGCATTCATTTGGACATTTTTGYTACTCCATATTACAGGTCTTCCCTGAAAGCTTCCTGTGTTGCACTTTCCTCACTCAGTAGAGATGTGCTCCACTTTAGGGCAGATGTACAGGAAACCCCACTGCGGTATAGTTCCTCCTATTAACAGAGCTGAACCCTTTTTGTAAAGAACCTGGTTATATTAATACTAACTGCATTGACTCACACAATATTTTTTTCCTGAGCATCAACGAAGATTTAATATAATTCATTTGACAACTACAAAGAAGAGAAGAAGAAATAAAGTAACAGAAAGTCAAAGAAACAATCCCAGAAAATGGCAGATAAGAAACAAGAGAAGATAGTCCCCAGAACATGCTGTAATTGCCTGTAGAAACACATGTGCCTCCCACCTAAAATGGGTAATTCATGGCATGTACAGATATGGTGGGAGCAAGGCTGCTTCCTTAGGAGCTCAAGGGACATCTCTGCACAATCCTTCAGGAAGCAGGAGGTGGAGCTGTGCCTTGCTGATGTTCAGATTTGCAAGGGAATAAGGAAAGGGCTTGGCCTTCTTCCCCACCCATTCCCATCCTTGCAGTTCACCCTGAGAAGATATCTGCTGAATTTCAGCCCATGACACTTCATCCCTTTTAAAATGGGGAAAAAAAATAGACACTTTTAAATCCAGCACAGACTATAAATCACCCAAACCAGCTTCATTAACCTATTTTTAAAATGTTGTTCTAATTCCAAAGATTTTTGTGTTTATTTCAGCAATTTTGTCCTTTTGTTATTATGACTGTCCTGTTTAAACAGAGAATTAGGGTGAATAAAACTAAAGCTGTGCTGCTAATAAAGCACTTGGTAAGTGTTGATAAATCAGTACAATTCAGTGTTGAGATGTACTTCCATTGGGTCATACAGGATTATAACAATTCACTTTGTTTCTACTAAAACATGAGTAGAAACACATCTGCCAGTAATGCTGCCCTAATTTAATATCACACCTTTGTAAAATTGGTGCAAACTTCTGTGAAGACCAATAGGCCATAATAAAATGATTAATATCTCTAACAAAATCTAGATCCTTGTTAGTGAATTATGAAGCAGGTGGATGGTCGTGGAAATATGACACCTGCTGTGAAGAAATGTAGACTGCATTAGTAGTGCCCTATCTAAAGGTAGGTACCCTTCTCAGAGTATAACTAAGTAGGTTTCATCTATAAATTCTGTGTTTTATTAAGGATTCTCCTGCCATGCAGTGTACCTAAAACCATTCAGAAAACTGCAAGTAGCAAACTCTTCTTTACAACACTTCAGTAACCTGGTAGGACAATAGGGTCTTTGTATTTTGGAGTGACTCTAGGACTGAATCATATCAGAGATTCACAATTCTCTAAATAGCTTCTCAGAACAATGGTATAAAAGCAATTGAGGCTTAAGGAGAAGTACAAAGTACCACACATTGCAGCCAGCTTTCAACACTGTGGGTAATCAAATCAAATAAGATAAAGCAAGGATCACCTAATTCACTATCCAGCCATTTAGGTCTCTACTTTAAAGATGGGTCTTCACATCTTCCACAAGCAGAAAGCTGCTTCAGGCTCACAGGTCCAGCTGTGAAACTCTTGACAGATTTCCCCTTGGCATACAGAGGTCTTTCAGCGAAGGCTCAGGTTTCATAAAGATTTCATTTTGATAAGTTTAATTTATATTTTCTAGTCAGCTCAGCTCTAAGATAGTTTAGCAGAGTCAAAAACACAGTTGCGGATGCTCTGGGATGCTTAGATTTGGGGCAGGTTGGTCAAGTTGTGACATACTGAAGTGAGATCATAATTATTTCTGCAGCAGTCAAGGTGTAAGAAGATGCTTCACAGATAAGCAAGGAGCTATGACACCTTCTCATAAARGTTGTATAGAACTCAACCCAACAGACCCCTTCCAGATATGTTAGGTATGTGTATTCACATCTGATGTTATCAACCTCATTACCTCCCAGGTATGAGGAGGCAGACATATTGACATGGCTGTCTGAACTGAAGCTTTTCTCAAACAGCCTTTTGCAATAGGATCAGGATTAGCCTCAAATCCCATATGAATCTACTATAAAGTCCCAAAGCTAAAGCTTTTTCACAGAAAAATCTTTTTTAAATAGAACAGGGTATTTGCATGTGGCAGAAGAAACACTGGGGTTTTCGCTTCATGAGTTGTTCTGCTCAGGGAATAACYCTCTGAAAGACAAACTTTCCCAGTACAGCTGCTTCCAGGGARGAACACGAATGGGGGTCCAGCGACCCAGGGCATCCGGCACAGTCTGAGGAACTGAAGTAGTATTGTGGGTTGCAACTTTCTGACAGAACAAAACCATGGGGATCCAATTGCCATGTTGCAACTGAGGTGTATTATACCAAAGAGGTGAAGAAATACAGTGCAAGCTCAAAGGTTAAAAGCAACCCATATTATTCCAAATATTACAGTGCAAAAGAGTTTCAGCTTTAGGCTACTAGTWTTGCCTGCTGTTTTAATGCTGTATATGCAGAATATTTACTGTACTCCTTTATATAAAGGAAGCATTTCTGGTAGTTGCAGCAGTGTTGTTATTGCAAGCAGCACAAAGCCTAAGTTGGGGAAAGGCTGGACATCCTCAACACCTGTATTTCAGAAGGTGCTCAGTGTGAGGGCCAAAATAAGATTTCAGAGGTATAGAGGGAGCAGCAACCAGAGGAAAATTGCCCAGAAAAGTAACAGAGAAGACAGTGAAGAACCAGGCAATGAGAGAAAAATGAGATCTAGAGTAGCAAGAGGGGGAAATAAGATCAGTGACAGAATAAAGAAGCAGGAAAGAAAAACATGTGTGAAGTAACAAAATTGCTCTTATTCATGGTGTAGAAACATTCTGAGCTGCAACAATTTCACTTGAATTCTGCTAGTTTCTGAAGTCCACTGATATTATAGAAGAAATGATACAGAAATACTTGACTTCCTGCCAAAATCCTAGAGTCTGTTGCAAAATTACGGAGCATTTACCAACTTTTGAAATTAAAAAATAAAATAAAGTAAAAAGCTCAACTCTTGTCCCTTCCCAACATTTTATACTACTACAATGTTGGTGGCTTCACCAAAGCAGCTCTCACCAGGATAAATGAGGGAAACATTCTGATTTGTTTTGCTTWTTATAAAATAAATTATAGGTCTGAGCCTCCTCCAGTGAGATCAGTAGCAGAAGTCTCAAAACTTTCAGTGAGAAAAGGACTCAGAAAATGTCCGTAATAACTGATGAAAGTATGCATTTGTACCAAAAAGAACCTCTGCTTGTCTCCGTAGCTCAAATTTTGTCTGAATATTGATCTTTGAGTCAGAAAAAATTTCCACCCCGTGCCATTCCTCTCCTGTCTTTCCCTAATTTGTCCGAGTTGTGCACTGAGTAAATAATTGATCCAATACATTATTCTGAAGTTCCTGAATGTTTCATACAGGACTGAAAATCACTGTAAAATTTTGAATATTTTGTAAAATGTGAAACTTTGATGTCTTTAATGAGAATTCTATACAACTTCTTGACATGGCACATAAGGATGCGGGGAAGGAGTGAAGGGGTACTTCTTTTAAAAGAAAATGGGAGGGTCCACACTGACATCCTACACATTATCATGTTCAGAACTTGCCATGCTGTTAATATGAAATGAAGATCAATATTTATTGTTCAGTCATTATCTCCCATGAACTGATGCACAAATGTCAAACATGGCAGCGAGTTAAGGATAACAAATAACACCAGGCATGGGTGTCATACTTCACAAATAAGATTGAGCTGCACATTGCACATATCATGGTCCTCTCTAATCTCTCACCTGGAAGAGCGCTTTCTCCCCTCTCAGGGCACTAGTGAGCAGCCAAGAAGGGCAGTATACCAGCACAACAACTGCCTGGTTCAGAGCTGGTGCAGATGTTTCACAAGTAAGATTTTGTGAAGGTTGATGGCATTTTTTCCAGATACCACAGAAGAAAGCATGTTCTTCTTAGCTGCCCTTCATTTTGAGCTAAATTACTCCCTCCCTTTATAAAAGTAAAAAAGCAAAACTATAAATGGATGGGGAGAATCCCAAGAGAGACAATCAGACTGCCATTTCAAAAGCCTTTACCTTCTAAGTTAAAAGCAGGCAGAAGCCCCAGCAAGTCTGTGTGCTTCATTATAGAAGTAATTATTGCTCACTATGGGAAGAGATGATGAGAACTCCTCTAAAAGACTTGGGGAGGGAAGGAGAGCAGAATGTGGAATGATGAATGAAATCACTGTTGACTTTACTCACAAGAGTAATCCTACTGACATAACAGACGAGTAATAAATAACCCTCCTTATATGTGAAGGGACACCTTATGTTGTATAAAAGTAAGCTTATTCCTCAGGATGGGGACACTAGTACCAATACGAAAGAGTTGATGGAGAATCTAGAAATTCAAAGAGATATGTTTAACTAGCTTGCTTCACCAACTTCATGGCAGCCCAAAATGTTCAACCTTACCSTGAGCTTTCTAATTCAGAACTTCTGGTGGATGTTATAGAAAGATCAAAGATTTAGACAGGGAAAAGAAACAGTAGGGAAGCCATTTTTTGTATCGATGGCTATGTTTTACAGCCAGTGAGTCTCAGATGAGTTTGAGATAGTAATTTCATGGTGTAAAAGATGCCAGGGAGCATCAAGGGCCAGCTGCACCCTAAGGGAAGGCAAAACRAGGGCCAAGGGCAGCCACAACATGGGCTGGGCAGAGACGTCACTGACAAGGCACAGTCTTACAGCACCAGAGCTGGGCAAGCAGAGCAGCATGGCAACAGCAGCAGGTCCTGTGGAGACTCCAGCAATCGTCAGGTGAAAGCAAGGTAACAAGGCAGGTCTGAGGTCAGGCCAGGATATCCAAACAACAGTTCAGGAACAGGCCCACCTACAGCAAGTTCAGGGGAGGGCTAGGGTCCCAGGCTGGAGCTTAAATGGAGCCCTGGGCCACAGCAGGGGTTGTGAGTTGGCACAGGTGAGGCTGGTCAGGGCCATTAAGGCCTATCAGTGCCCTCAGGACCCTGACAAAAGCTTCTTTTATATCATTCTTCTACTATTATTCTATTAAACATCTCTTATTTGTAATACAGTATTTTCCAGAGGTCATCATCAGGTCTGCGGCTTCATTGTGCATGCACACTGTTGTCTGCATCACTGAAAGCATTTCAGTCTAAATAGGGAATAGGCAGCAGTGACCAGAGGAAAGCAACAGTATTATGATGAGATTAATGTGAATTTATGATTAATAAGAGTAATTAAATATCTGTTACTATATCTTGGTGTGGTAAAAACACCCAGAAGCCCCAGTTTGAGACCAAGAACTTAATCTAGGCACTATACAAACAGAATGGCTGAACAGTAACTAATGATTTGCATGCACAACTGCAGCTGCATTAAAGGTTTGATTCAAAATTGCTCCCTGAAAGCTTCCTTAAGAAATTCCAGGTGCTCTTGCTCTCCCCAGCAATATAAGCACCCAAACTCCATAGTCATCTTTGTATTTTATTGTGGCCCAAGCACTTAATAAAACTACTATACTGCCTGATAAACTGTGAACGCATTGTATAAAAAGATACAAAAATATTAATTAGTATGTTATCCTAATCTATTATTCATGTAACTTCACGAGGGAGACTACGTTCTTGAAGGAATGAAGTATTTCTCAGATCTTAAACCTATTTGTTCTGTTTTTTTAGAACTGCAATATTCACCATGAGCGGTGCTTAAATGACTTAGAAGACAATG
The DNA here is from genome assembly GCF_003343035.1 of Apteryx rowi. Classification (NCBI taxonomy): domain Eukaryota; kingdom Metazoa; phylum Chordata; class Aves; order Apterygiformes; family Apterygidae; genus Apteryx; species Apteryx rowi. Next base: position 2,076,046 of record NW_020451027.1, on the reverse strand, counting down.
AAAAAGCTGTGTTTCTTCAATGCTACATATGCTTATGAAATACATCCATTGGATGGAAYAGATATAGTATTTTACTGGGAAGCTTACATCTAGATATAAAGTAGTTACTCGTGCTCAGATTTCAGCATACGCCTCCAGAAAACAACCACCTTAAAATTTCAATTGCCAAGAGAAAGACTGGTGTGCTGTTTAATTATTAGTGCCATAAACCAGAGCAATATTTACCTGCCTATAACAGAGCTTAGGAAAATCCACTTATCTCTCCTGCCAGGTGCTACGTTTCTCACAGTTATTACCAAAACGATCAGAAATCCTTAGTTTCTGAGTGGTTTGTATCACACTTTTCTCTCCTGCATCATACCCTTCCCAAAGAAGGTCAGCTTTGAAATTGGAACAAATTCTGTTCTTGCTTGTTAGGAAGACAGAAAGAACTGAAAGGTCTCGCCTGCAGCAGACTCAACCCATTGCACAAGCACTCAGGTCCCTCCTCCCACCCAGAGTTTGGCCCACTGGGTGTGTGTGTGCGCTGCTCTGTAGTTCGTAAGCCTCCAGACATCCCTCTGTCCCTAGTGCAATGACTGAGTTTCAGCAGGGAGACACTTCTCCGCTTAGATACAAAATGCTGTCCTCAACTGCTTGCATTTGCCAGTCTTTCACTTGCCACTTGCACTCGCGTCCTGCTGACGCCATGGTCTCCAGAAAGGTCGAGCTTTAGCATACCTTCAGCTTCCTTCAGGAGTAGAAATTAGTCAGAACCTCATCAGTGCACTCACAGCCTTTCARGATTAAGTCTCCTGAGGTAAGACTTGATATTTCTATTCTGTCTCATGCTAAGTTTTGGTGGGGGTTGRCTGTGGCATCCCTACACTTACATACATATCTTAAAAAGTCAGAAAATCTACCTACTACATTCAAAAGATTTTAAGTACCAGTGTGGTACTTTAAGACTCTTTTTTTCTCCCCACCTTCCAAAATAATATATTCCTGATTTTTTATTAATAGTGCTCTAGGAAGGAACTGTTTTCTGCTCCTGAGTGCATTGTAAAATGATGGATGAGTTCACAACACCTGCTGCTGGTACATATATGGAAGTAATTTCCCCTCACCTATTGCACAGAAATCTGTTCTTTTCTCACAAAGTCAAATACTCTGCTCGTATTTCTAGTAAATATCTTCCAGATAAGCTTCAAAAAGGTTCTGTAAGTAACTAATTAATATCATTTTTCTTTATACGCCAATAAGTTAGACTGTTGAAGAAAAGGAGGTATGCAGGAAATTCAAATTGAAGCTGTTTGGATGGATGGATGAATGGATGGATGGATAGATAGATAGATAGATAGATAGATAGATAAAACTTGCCTAAACAGCTCTTCTCACAGCAGGGAAAAGTTGGATTTTCTCCAGTACAGAGCCCTGGTACTAAATCTGTGCCCCACCAGAACTCATGTCAGTCCTTCAGTCAGGGCCAAAGGAGGACTTCATGATTCACAACTGTATACTTTCTTTTGCACAAAATTGAGCTTCCATCCTAAGCAGTTCTGAAGGCTTCCTGATTGCTCACTTAACCTAAAAAAGTAATTACAAATGTCTGCATTTACATCCTATTCTAGATATTAATTTATTAGCAGAAATAGCCATTGAAATCATTTATTGTAAGTAATTATCAGGGAAAAGTCACAGGAAGCAATTTTAGTTTCTATTAAACTGTGTTCATCCAGTCAGAGAACAGAAATATATAAGAGACTAAAATATTCTAAATGATTAATGTAGTCAGGGAAAACAGCTTGCATTTTGAACACCTACAAAAAAACTTACCGTCCTTCTACTCTCTGGAGCTGGATTTGAATATGCTGAAAATCACAGATAAGGAGTGGTGGATGCTGAAATGCTATTACATCCCATATTTAATGTGATAAGCATAACATAAATATCTATATAAAAAACAAAACTAACAAGACATGCAGTCATATCATATGACTAAACCATGACTGGGAAACAACTTCTGGAAACAACTGATCAAATTAGAATTTTTACATTTCAATACTGTAATTATTTGACTGAAACACCCAAAAGGTGGAGATCAACAGACAGATCAGATTCTCCTAATTTCTTTACAGAACCACTGGGGAAATGGCATAAAACTGTATTTTTAATGCCATGGTTTTGCACATCTAAAATTATATAAAATTCATGAAGGTGGAGAAAAATACACTGAAACTTCCAAAAGAATTTTAAATGTCTGTGATAAATCAGGAGGAATATTAGCATGAGTGAAATGAAGAAAAGTTTTAAGAGTGATTTCCAAATCAAAGAAGAGAGTTTGTAAATCTCTTTTCACCTAAATAAACCTCCAGCTGACACCAACTGAACTACTCTCAGGAGTGGATAGCTCAGCTCATGCCTGGTAGGCTTTGCACCAGGGTCAATGCCACATTTGCCATGGACTATCAGTAGAATGGGGACCATGTCCTTCTTTTGAAGCATGCTGCACTGAATGTTTAGTTTTGTTGAGGTATATTGACAATAAAGTCAACAACACCTTGCAATGGCCTAGAAAGACAATAAGGAACATACCAGATTCAGAAGAGCAATATGCAAAAGAAAAATGACAAACTCAAGACTGACCTCACTAAATTTACACCTACATATATGTCAGGAATTTAAACTCTTTGAAAAGGTCACTGTTCATTTGTCAAGCCATTTCCAGAGCTTGTATCTTACCATCTTTACATGCCCAAATGAAATGCCAGTAGTGAAAACATCCACTAGAGGAGAAACTACTTCTTGTTCCATTTCTGTGGTAAATGGTTGCAAAATAATTTGATATGCAAGAGTCAAAGGAGGGATTGTTGCCAAGCTTTTGAAATCAGGTACATTTTCTTTGAGGACATTTGTCTGAGGGACAAACAAGGAACAATTTCATCATACAAGAACTGGCAAAAAAAACAACATAAATGTTTTTCAATTCATTCTCTTCCTGAAAGACCAGAGACAGAAAAGCTCGTGTCAAATAGTAATAAAATTACCTTCCAGAAGCCTTGCCTCACCTTTGCAGAACTGAAAAAAAAGCCTGGAAAACACAGAGATATAAAATGAGTTCATGATGCTTCAACCACAGTTAGGAAAAGCTGCTCTCAGTAAGGTCAGTGGCTGCTTTACTAGTGTGAAAAGGCTACAGTTCAAAACTGCTGATCTAGTACTTAAAGTGCATAGCTTCAGTGGGGCAACTCATATGCCTAACATTACACACATCCTTATGTACCTTTCTCAGCTGGGGCCCAAACATATCACTGCTAAATATAAAGAGTGTCTGGATCACAGGCTGATATAGATTGTCCAAGAGTTTTCCTGCAAATTTCCTTTCCCCCATTGGACTGGGTAAAAAGAAAGCAAAGAAAGTCTGTCTGGTTATGCACCTGGCATGCATTCTTCTATCAATGGAGACCATGTATCAGAAAGGGAAAAAAGAGCATTTTTAAATGACCTTGACATTTGATACTGATGCAAAAAAAGGGAAGGAATGACAGCATTTGAAGCCAAAAGCATGAAGTTTCTTTATATTTCTTATGATTTAGTATCTCTCTCCCCCACAGATGGCAGATTCCTTCATAGAGACTCTTGTATATGGGCCAAAAGAGCTTCAACAATGTCTCTGATGACACAGTGGAAAGTTTCTAAGCACAGTATCATTTGCAGCATTTCTCTTTTATTTTATCCCTAGTCCCCAAAGACATGTTTTTTTCTGATGGAAAAAAGAATTGTTTTTATTTTTTATGAATTGAATTTCAAATGTATTTGATCATCGAATGAATTAAAACAGAGAATCAAATTCTTTAGGTTTGTATGAAATCTGTTGCAATAGCTGGCTTCCAGTTTTCAGTCAATCCACAGCATCTGTGTAACCAGACTTGTAAATTAATTTTTTTCCTGTAATAAATAGGAAGATATATTTACATAGCAAGTTTTGCTTTTAAAGCATTTTTTAAACCTTACAGACAATAATACTCATAACATTGCTGTGAAGAAGTATGGTATGGTTTGCTCACTTTACAAGTATAAAGTGGGCAAAAAGAGGAACATAAAACTRATTTCCAGAAGTTTTTGGTGCACAAATCCTTATGATTTTACTTGCCACATGCACCATTACCAAAATGAATATTTATGATTGTGACTCATTAATTGGGTGACCAAATATCTGATTTATATACTCCATCATGGCAAACAGAGCACATGCAGTTATTGATTAAGAATTTGCAAAATCGGGCCCTCTCTCAATGCCATCCTTGGTAAGCTATAGAGAGGGGCAGTACTATACAGAACAAATGATATTCCAAGGTTGATGACTCTAAGGCCCAAGCCTTAGAAAGTCACTGCAAGGTTTGCCGTGTCAACCCCATTTACAGGCCATGCTCTCTGTCTCTAGTCCTGACCAGGTGAAGCCTGAAAAGCAGTTCAGTTTGAGCACTAACTAACCTGTCTGTCACTTTTTCATCAAAGTCTAACCCTTGTGACAAAGTATATAAAAAAGCATATGTTGCTTTACAGCCCTCTGCAAATTTCAAGAGAAAAACTCCCACTGACTTCAAGAGGCTTCAGATCTAGCCCACAGTGGAATCACTTCTCTCTATTTTTCAAGAGATTTGAAATATCAAACATCAGCCGATTATCCAGGTTTGAGTCTGATCTCACAAAGTGTATACAGGCTTAATTTATTGGGCTACTGTTGAAATGACTGCTGATGCCATTGCAATGAGAGGAGAAACAGGCCCCCACCAGCCACAGCCTGCACTCAAAGGGATACAAACATAGCACAGGGACATTTAAAGATGTGGAGTGTCCCTGCATTTCCATGGATGTGTATGTAAGCAGAACTTGCCCCACTCACAACTATGCTGAAAATTCACCCAGTGATCTGCACAGCTGTCCACCTTTACAATATTTCTTTACAGCAAAACACTGTTGACAGCCATTTTACATGCTGTGAATACATTTTGTACCTAAGCAGCCTTAGAGGTGAACACAATACTGTCTGTGTATCATAATCCTGGGATATCAATGTTTAACCATGCTGTAAAGCTCTCACTTTATTGAGAAAATAGTGCATGCTTTCAACTAAATGGCTGTCATCCAAACAACCCGGAGCTAGTGTCGAGCCTGAGGAGTCGGTACCATAAAATGGTTTTGTCTGACAAAACCATCAGCAGAGATTTGCTAATGCTGTTACTCAGGGTGTAGAACCCCAAGCACATTCACAAGCCTCCTTTAAGGAATTAATGTTTGCTTGTTTTGCCATCCAAAGGGTGTTTACAGAAGCCAAAACAACCATGCTTGTTGTCCACTGTGCAAAGAGGTGATGACATCAAGAAGACAGGTCACAAGTCTGAGTTTATAGTCATTACACTTACATTGGTATGGCTTTTCATCCACTCAGTATGATCTTATGACCCCACAACTTTACAACCTTCCACTCTCTGGGCTTCATAGCACCTCTCCACTCTAAGTTAATCATTTCTCTGCCATTATCTGCCAAGAGTTCTTATCTCTTTTGCTGTCACTTTATAACAGGGTCCTCTTATCAAGCTGTACAAAATCACGTGATGATGCCAAACCTATCACAAGTTCCAATTCTTCTGATTAGAGACTATCATGAAATGGGATACATGGTTTACAGCAGGTCGCTAATGCTGGAAAAAGTACAGAGTCCACTGCAAGACATGCTTGTTACTTTCTGAATTCTTGGATAATTTTTTTGTTGTTGTTCATCACACCGACTTTCACTGAAGGTTATTATAGCCTGGGTCTCAAGGCCAGAAAAGTTTACAGGCTGCACCTCTTCTGTACTCAATGCTGTACACCTTGCACCCAAGGGTACTGTATATTTATACCTAATAATGTCTTCTAGTTCTCACACAGCCAACATACAGGAATCTATAAAACATGGACTTACATCAGTTGGTAAGTAACAGTTTTCTGACTGTTTTGATGACTGTGTAAATATACTAGACTTGAGCCTGTCCAAACTGAAAAAAATCATTATAATTGGGTAAGCCAATAGAACTGCTTAATTTACATGTGTACTTAACCAAACAGGAGCTTTATGATACTAGGTAAAAATGTTAGAAAACAGCTGATGAATCAGCGAAGAATTATTTTCTCTAGAGATAATGCAATTATCGTATATATTGTCAGATAATTAATGGTATTTTTATCTATTTCAATCTCTAGTAACTGTGAWATTGTGTGTGTGTATAAACATACATGAAAAGCATAAGTTTACCAATAGATTTAAACTGCTTCTGGCCTGACTCTTCCGGTTGAATAAAATCTCAGGAATGCTTTCAGATCTTTTCTGCAAATAATACAGATGTCAGATCGATTCCTTTATATATCTTAAAAGGCAGATACTTATTTGTTGTGTTGGGGGGGATTTTTTAGGTAATAAAAGTCATTCAATACTTTAGAGCAGCAGAGAACTTGAGTGTTTTCAGTAGCATATGGAAATACCACCCGCGCCACGTTGGGAAAGCTGGAGGGCACTGACGCTTCTGCCGTGCAGGCGTGAGGGGCGCTGGGTCCCCCAGGCCCTCAGGGGCTGAGGGAGCCGGCACTGCCACGGCTGCGGTTCCTGCGGCTGGACCGCAGCAGGCTGCCTCTCCCCGCCGAACTCCCTGCACTTCTCCTTGCGCCTTGTATCTCAAGTCATTCTGCCTCTCGCTGGCCACCAAGAGCGAAGTGCCTCTGGCAGGGCGACAACATCACCTGCCTGGCCAGCCTGCGTCCGGGCTCAGCCGCTGATGGGGCCCACGAAAATGGGGTTGAGTGGGGCCAGAGGCAGAGGAAGGCATGTGGAGGGAAGCCTCTCCTTGGTGGATGTGGCAGGTGGGACACGTCAGCTCCCCGGCCTGAGCAAGGCAGCCCAGCAGTGCCAGAGGTCGCACAGCCTGGGTTTTGTGGGACTGTGCTGTATGGCAAGAGTGAAAGGAGGGAGCTTTGACCTGGGCGTGGGCACCAGGGCTCTCTCTCCTCCCCTTGGCCCCAAAACGGGTCATCGCACAGCAGGCGAGGTGCTCGCCCTTGCCATGGCTGTGAGGTGGGGACCTCACCATCAAGGGAGGCTCTGGGACCGTGGAGTTGGAGGGGGCAGCAATGGCTGCAGGAAATTGCCTGAAATGTAGCTGAAACTTGATCTTGATCTCCTGGGTGGAGCTGCCACTTCTCCTGGGGAAGGGAAGGGCTCACATGGGAAAGGCTCCCACCCAGGACCCTGCCTGGGCTTCATCAAAGGCAGCCTGCCCTCCAAGGGCTCTCTTTGTGCCCCCTCCCCCTCCCCTGCACCTCCAGCACAAGAACCATGTCCAGTGCCGTAGCGAGGTTTGCTGGACTGGAAATGAGCAGCTGGAGGAGTAATGCCCCAGGGACCACATCATCAGGCCCACAACCGCCTGCCCTCCAGSCAGCTGGCCCCGGGGCCAGCCCAGCTCCAAGGACAGGCCCCCAGTGCCTCTCCTCAGAGGTAGCCGCATGGTCCCTCCAGCAGCGCATCCGCAGTGGTGGGAAGACATGTGGCAGCCCCGGGCTGCCAGACACAGTTCCAGGCAGGGTCAGGCCTTACCTGGGCCAGAAGGGCTCATCCTGGGGAATTCATGGAGAAGTCAAGCCAGGTGCCCTGTTGCACTTCTTAACAGGTGTGGGGTGCTCCTCTGCACAGCCCTGCCCCCAGAAACTTGTGGAAATGAGGGGCAAGTCCAGCCTCCCAGCTGAACCTCACTCTTTCAGTCCTTGCTCTGATTTGCTCCATTCAGCTCCTGGGGAGGGAAAGGAGTTGGAAGAGCCTTCAGCATGGAATGGTAAAATAACCAGTAGTCTTGTGCATATGAAGAGTGATCACTTAGATAAAATTTCTCATGGTGAAAGGATATAACCCAAGGAGAGGAGAAAATAAGACACTCCTCTCATCACACATCACCCAACWCAGTGCAATTTTTATGGTTTCCAAAAAAGTGGCAGGTCTGGGTTCCCTAAATTGTGTGGATCTGAGAGACAAATTGGTGGATGACATAAGGTAGCAGAGCACTGATGTCATCATACATCCAAGTGAGCTTACATGTGCACTGTATTGCAGACCTACTGGGACATATTTGCAAAGCACAACCTGGGAAAAGCAGGTCTAAATCCTGTGAAACTGTATGAAATCCTGTGTGTCCAGGGTCCTAGGGAGGATTCTGCCCTTGTGGGCACTGTGCAGTCACAGTTCATGGTGGCATTGCTCAAAAGTGAACCTAACTCGGCATGTGTAAACTCATCACTGCATACCTGTAAGGGTTAAAGAAGGGTAACCTGCACCATGCCTCAGTCCCCTGTTTGGAGATGGGGGGACCGAGCAGGAAGGAGCTGGAGTCTGTTCTTATTTGCACTTGCAGAGTAATTCTTTAGAAGAAAGAGCTGTTCTCCCAGGGTATAAGTAGAACAGAATTGGGACCAAATGTTTTTAACAGTAAATCCCTCCCCTGGACTTTCACTTTTGTTCAGTCCCTCCCAGCATCTCCTTCCCTTTCCCCCCTCAAAGCTGAGACGGAGGGGATGGCTTTGGGGGGAAGTCTGCGAGGTGCCTCGCAGCTGGCCCTGGGCCTTGGGGAAACGGAGGAGGCAGGAATGTGGGGAGCACCTGTTTTACAAACACACACCCAGTGTCTTCAGCCCATTTGGGGATAGGTTCATTTTTGGTGTAAATCAGTGGCCAGAGTCATGGCAAGAATGACCTGGCTTTCTCTCAGCAAGAAGGGCTTCATCCACCTCCCACGAATGCAAAACAGATCCTTTCCACTGATTTAAATGGGAGCGGATCTGCCCCCTGGAAAGCAAACAGAGCCATCCTGGAGCTGCAGCGTGAGCAGACACTGCCCTTTGTTGACACCTAGGTTTAGGTTTACAGTCAAGTAGTCAAACAGGCAACTGGAGTCCACCAAATCTTGATGGTACACAGTATCTTCCAGATCAAGCTCATTAAATTGGCTTCTGCAAATGGTTATGAAGGTGCCATAACATTTTTCTTCTATCAGATTCATGGGCAATACAAAGCTACTTTACTAGAGGTTTTTTTCCTCTAATCAACCTCTTGTCTTAGTGTCCTCAGGGACACCATGTAATTTTTACAAGCATTGGCTATGATTATTTAACACAAATAACTGTTTCATTAACTTGAAAAAAATGGTTATATAACAGGAAAATAATCTACTTGTAGTTTCTAACTGTGAAATTTTCCAACTTGTATAATACTTACTTCCATCTTAATTTTAATGTATGTCCTCAGGCAGTTTACAATATTATAATATAATTAGTGCTCTTGAGTTTGGCAAGGTTTATTTTTCTGTATTATTATTATTATTAGAATGCATATATAATGCAATTTTATATGACTAACAAAGACAGCAAAGATTATCTTAAAAAGTTACAAAAACATCTGTGTCTTTTGTAGAGTAGCTAAATACAGTAGAAAATAGGTGTATTAGGAAACATTCATGAGACTTTCAGGATTGGCAGATAAAGTAAACTCAAGTCTCATTACAAATTCTTAGCTTAGGATTTTGGCTAGCAATGACGCGGGCAAAGCATCTGCTGGAGTGAGTGGAGTTTGGGCTGTTGTGAGGACTGCAAGACCTGAGTCAAAGGCAAGTTGTTTAAAACAACGTACCTTTGCTGTTTTTCTTGATTTTTGTCATTTTCTTCTCAAGATACTTTTGGAAATTCAGCTTAGTAATAAATGAGCTATTTACAAAGTGGCGGTATTTACATTTATGCCCATTTTTTTCCAGTTAGTCTGATTTTAAATACCAAAATAGATGAGGCAAAGTAACAATGATGATGCCTGTGGTCTCCAGAGGAAAGCCTGCAATGTTGACAAAATGCAAACAGCCACTTTGTCCACGTGGGTAATTTAAAGGTCAGCTCTCAAACTTGTCTTTATATAGGGTGAAAGGGAAGAATTATCCACAGCAAGAGTTATGCTTGGCTGCAGTGTGAGGAAAATCATTACAACTTCCTATGCCACATTATTATTAATGTATACAGTTTACTCATATATTACATGAGTACATTATATACATTATATAGCTAACAAACACATGCAACATATACATATTAATATATATTAATATATTCCTATATACAATGAACAGACATGCATATGTACATAATTCTTATCAAGATTTCTCAGTATAAACTATACCTATTTTACCTTTTCATGGTTTTATGATTATATACTTCTGTGTGAAGAAGTCTTCTGTGATATGTGTATATATGAGCTTTAGCTTTGTTCATGATAAAGATCAGCTATTAAACTACTTTTTGAAATAAAGTTTTCCAAGCTTCAAAACATAATTAGTATGGGGGGGGAGGGGAGGCGGGGAGGAGAGACGCAGACCTAAAACATCTTTCTTTCACCAGCGGATCAAGGTCAGTTGCCTCAGCAAAAGAAATTTCATTTTTAAGCCTGTCTGTGCAGGATAGAAATCAATTATCTCTTATGATACAGAGACCAGTGCTCAGCCCTGACAGGAGCCTTGCTTTATACACAAATATATTTGTAGTTGTGTTTCTAGTCCAAGCTCCGGCGTTTTTAACTCGACGTTCCACACACAGCTCCGAAAGGGCAGCACAGATAAAAGACAAAGTGGGCAAAGCAAAGAGCTGCGGGCGGCGGCAAGGGGCGGCGGGGTCGCGGCGGCCGGCGGCGGCGAGCGCGGCTCCCGCCCGGGCACGGCCCCCTCCTCGCCCCCCGGCGCGCAGGAAAGCCCGCAGCTTCCCAAGCATTCAGAAACGACCAAAGCGAGTACTTTTTCCCTTCGAATCGTTAGCGGCAACAGGTCGGGCAGTATTTTGCCCTTCGCTACGTTACAGTGCGTTTTCCATATGGAAGTCAAATAATTTATCGTCCAAAAAGAAAAAAGAAAAAAAAAGAAAGAAAAGAAACTAGCAGCGTTTCTGCTTGCAAAACCGGATCGTTAGGTGTCCCAAAGGATAAAGGCTGCGGCGGGGAAGAGGTTGCGGTTTGCTGCTGGTGTGGATGCGGCGAAGCCCCCGCCCAGACCCCGGCCCTCGGCCCCCACCGCCGCCCCGCCGCGCCTCCGGGCGGTCCAGCAAGCGCTGCCGCCACGCCGCTGCCCTGCAGCCCCCGGGCGGCCG
>NW_020451027.1:2043964-2064685 GCF_003343035.1 Apteryx rowi | reverse complement strand
TGCTCTTTAAAAATAGCTTCGCAGTCAATAATTGACTGTTTGCAAACAGTGCTCTATGTCGGGCCGGAGCGCATCGACGTCTCCGTGAGGCAACAGCGAACCGTTCGCAGCAGAGAAATGCAAGAGACTTTGAAAAGTGATCCTCTGCGGTGTGCGTTTTACTACACAAGTATTTCAGCCTGAAGCACCCACTCTGTTTCGCTGACAGCAGATCAAATAATAAAGAAAAATAAAGGGKTTTTTTGTTTTTTTCAATTCCCTAGACAGGACAGTTTTACTTTCCAAAGCTTGAGCTGGAAGCCTACAACCTCCGCCCAATGAATCTCTAGAAATTAAAAGCAGTATTTCCTCGGCAGAGAGATGAGAGGAGCCCGTTCCTGCTCGTTTTGAGCTCTGGAAGGTTTCGAGGCATTCTCTCCTTTGCACGGTGGGGGTGATGATCCGTTTATAAACAGGAAGAAAGGAAGAAGGGAAAAAAAGAGATGGGACAAGAGAGAGAGAATGAGAAAAGAAAAAAGAAAAGAAAAGAGAAAAGAGAAAAGAAAAGAGAAAAGAAAAGAAAAAGAGAAAGAGAAAAGAGTCTGAATTACATACGTATTTCCTGGTATAAACAGTCTCGTAAAGTTGGGCGTGAGAGGGGTGTGCGGGGAAGCAGCAAACACTGGGAAAGTTACAAACTTTCCCCGCTGCGAGGGGTCCTGTGCGCGCCGCACTCCGCGGCGCCTCCCTGCGGGCCGGGGCCGTGGGGCCGGGCCGGGGCCGGGGCCGTGTCCACGCGTGCTCGGGACAGACTGCGTGGCGGCGGCTCTCGCCCCCCGCCTGGCTGAAGCCGCCGGTTTCAGGGGGAGATTGCTCTGCTAGACTCTGCTGCTGGCTGCAGACGTGAACGTTGAGCGGGGAAGGGAGGTGGGAACATGTGGTGGATTTCTCTCCCTCGTAAATATTTCCCAATAAGCCTTTCTGATTGCCTTTGAGGTTAGCCTTTCCTACAGAAAAGTTTCAGTCTTTCAGTTATTTATTGTTTTCATTTGTTTCTGCGAAGTTTGTCTTGAAGACGCCCCGCCAAAGGCTGGATATATCAGTCCCTTTTCGGGACACTTTCCTGCGCAAAGGCAGAAGGGACCGTGCTATCTGTTGCTCATCGGGCAGATCCTCAAAGTTGGAAATGTCCCTCCTTAAGGAAAAGAACTTTGAAATTTGCCCAATTCTGTGGCCTCTTTGAAGCTGTAAGAAATTGAAGCCTGCCTTAAATATCATCACATAGAGCGCTCTACCTTGAAAACAAAGAGGTGGAAGATGCTTCAGATTATTTAAAAAAAAAAATAGAGAGTGTTTTTAATGTAAATGTACATACATTTAAATTGGGAAGTATAAAATATTCCAGGTCTTCCTCCTTGTACTAATCAAGGCTGCTGGAGGCTCCCCGAGCCATCATCTTTTATAATTATAATTACACGCGTCAATCAAGACCTTCAGGCAAAGTCAGAACAAGGCAGGCAAACTCAGGAGAGAAATCGCATTAAAAAAAAAAAGTTTGGAGAACTTAGTAAGGAATGGAGAAGAGATTAGAAGAAAGGGTAATTAAGGTTGCTCAAGGCAATCGTGAGAGCTAGAACTCCATGTTAAATTAAATGTAGCCACAAGGGACCAGGTATCATTTATAATATGCACTGCCCTAAACTGTTACTTCGGAGAAATGTGGATGTGTAATAACCACTCCAAAGTATTTTCATGTATAGCAATAGCTCGCAGAGTAGCTTTGCAGTGCACAGTTTGAACTCGCTCCAATGACATTAAACCCACGGGCACCAGCGAAGCGCTGGGGACCAGTGCGAGGGCAGGGGGCTCCGGCGGGGGAGCCGCGCCCGGCCCGGGCCAGCCCCGGCGGGGCAGGAGGCTCCCCGGGCTGCCCGGGAGGCGGCCGCGGGCGCCGCAGCCGCCCTGGTCCTGCCTGCCCTGCCTGCAAGCCAGTTTTCCTCCCCGGCTTTCGCCTAAAACGTCGGTGCCTTTCACGGCGCAGAAATAACGAGAGCAGCCTCGGTGGGGCTTCACCCAGCGCGTGAATGCCCGCGGCAGCGAGCAGGACAGAAGGGACACGGTTATTTCCCCGACCGAGCTCAGAGGGCTGCCGGACCCAGGTCCTGGCCATGTCTTGCCGCTGTCTTAATTAAACTTTCCAAGGGCTGCTGGAAAAACTGTCCTAGCTGAGCTCGGACAACGTTTCTCCTGCGGGCAGCGGCAGCGGGGAGGCGAAGCTCCCGGCGAGGCACCCCCAGGGGCCGCCCCGACACCCGTCGGGCCAGGAGCAGCCTCCCGCTGCCCCGCTGCAGGCTCGCACGGCGGGAGGCCCTGGCCCCACCGCGCCGAGCCGCGCCGCGGAGACCCCCGGCCGCAGCGCAGAGCCGCGGGGCAGCGCAGAGCCGCCGCCCGGCGCCCGGGCAAGCAGAGCGGAGCCGCGGCTGTGCGCTGCGGGCATTGCCAGTGCCGAGCCTGATGGACTCAGCTCGGGGCGAGGGTATCCGGCGACGCCCGAGACAGGGTTTATTAGTGATTAACAAATCCGGAGACAACCAATTCCCAAGGGCCGAGACGGGGTCGCATGCCAGCCGGTTCTCTACCAGCAGACGAGGGCATTCCCTCGGGAGCTGTCAGCCGCCACCCCTAGCCATCGAGCGGTCTAGCACCGCAGTTCGCCACGTTGCTATGTTAAAACTTATTCGCAGGCGAACTGCTAAGATGTAAAATTATAACYTGAGAAATAACATGTTGATGTAGATCAAGACTTCGCCTGCCCGGCCTCCCTCCCGAAGAGGAATGGGAAAAAGGCGTGAGTGTAAGGAGACTGAAAGGTCTGAGTCTCTCGTCACATCGGATCCATCCCCAAGTACTAAATCCCGCACGTGGAAGGAAAGAAAGAGAGAGAGAATTTCTACTTCAGTGGTGCTAGTGCTCGGCTGGCTCGGGATTTGCAGTGAATCAAGCAGAGAGCTCTACTTGATGCAAAAGTTCAAACTATCTAGGAAAGAGCACAACCAAATCCGCTATCTGTACTTGAAGGACTTAATCCCACTTCGCTACTAATCTTTCGATCATCGAAAGTTTTTAGTAAGTTAGAACAAGGGTCAAGTTTTACAAAATCTGCCCTAACAGATAGGAAATGCTATACCCTGCGCTCTAGTCAGTTCTGCGCCTCACTTCCAATCGGAAGCAATTTTCAGCGCCAAATATTTTCGGCTCTTAATATACGCAACGGAGATTCAAGTGTCAAAGAAGTTCGGCCATCCGAGCGGGCGGACAGGGGAGGCTCAGATGCTTTCAGAGGTGCAAATAACGCTCATCCCACACCGCCAAACGTACGCGCCTGACGGGGGCTGGGCGGGCAGGGGAGCGGGGGCGGCCCGGGGCCTCGTCGCCGCCCCGGGCTCACGCCGGCAGCGCCCGAGTGCTGGGAACGAGTTTTCCGGGATGACTTTGAGAGCGGTCCCGTTCGCTGCGCTGTTAGCCGGGGACGGGAGACTCTTGCTCAAGCGATGGCTCTGTCAGGGCATTGGCTTTTGTGCAAACGATGCAACTGGCACCGATAGATTTCGCAAGAAGTTTTAAGGGGGGGAGACCCGAAAAAGCTAGAACTGGTACAGCAAGCTCCAGCGCGGCTCCTGCCCGCTGCTCTCAGGCTCCAGGGCTGCGCGGAGGCGACGTGGCCGCAAAGGCTGGGGGTCTCCGGACGGCGAGGTTTTCGGCGCCCGCCTCTCTCCGCACGGACGGGACGGGGGGGCCGGCGGCGGCGCGCTCCGCCCGGGCCCCGCAGCCGCCGGCCGGCGGGGGCAGCGCTCCGGCGGCCCCGGGGGAGCAGCAGAGGGGCTGCCCGCCGGGGACACGCACCCTCCGCCACGGCTCCGGAGCGAGGCGCAGCCCGGCTCCCGTCGGGCTCCGCCGGTGCGGGAAGGGGCGGCGGTAGCACAGGCCGCCACCCCGCAGCCCGGCTTAGCGAGCGGGCGGGGGTTAGCGTGCTTGGCAAGTGTGTGCGGGGGTGTTGCTCATCCCGCCTCTGCCTTATTGGCTGTAAGGGCGGTGTCGGTGCCCCCCCTTCGCCGGAGCCCCCGCGCCCCGCAGCCCCCGGGCCCCGGGAGCGCCTCCCCGCGGGCCCGGGGCTAGAGGTCCCGACTCGGCACCTCCGCACTTGTGGCGGGGGGAGGAGGGGGAGGAGGAGGAGGAGGGAGGAAGGGAGGAGGGGGACGGGGGTGGGAACCCTGTCCAGCAGCACCAGCGGCGGCAGAGCGCTCCTGTGCACTGTGCCGCTCCGCATGGATCGGGGCGCCGGGCTGCCGCCGCGCTGAGCCCCGGGCGGAGCTGCTGCAGGCTCCCGGGGTTGCTCCTTCCTCTCCCGCACCCCCCCCCGGTCTTCCTCCTCCTCCTCTCCTCTCCGCCCCCGCCGCCTGCAGCCCGGCCACCGCTCCGCGGCTCCTCCAGCCGCGGGCACCCGGCGGCGCTTCCCGGCGGCCGGGGCGGCCGGGGGCGCTCGGTGCTCCCGCTGCAGCAGGGCAAGGGCCGGCTTGGAGGAGAGGGAGGGAAGAGGAGGAGGAAGAAGAGGCAGCGGCCGCCGAGTGCCCCTTGCTCCAGCTAAATCTGTGCTGCCGTGTCCAGGTGCTGGTGTCGCGGACGGACACGGAGCCCCCAGCCCGGCCCGCAGCCGCCTTGTCATGCTGCCCAAAGTGGAGACGGAAGCCCTGGGACTCGCCCGGTCGAATGGGGAACAGGGGCAGATGCCGGAAAACATGCAAGGTAAGGGAGGGAAGGCACGGCGCCCCCCCGCGCACCCCCCGACCCCCTCAATAAACTGCCCCTTCGTCTTGGCAAAAAAGTTTTCGGCGGGCGGACGAGCGAGCGCCTGCCCGCGGCGCCGGCTCCCGCCGAGCCCTCGCCGTCGCGGCCAACTTGCAGCGCGGCCCGGGCCGGCACCGGGGCCCCGGCACGGCCCCGGCGAGGAGGTGCCACCGCCGCCGGGGAGCCGCGAAGCAAGCGGGGCGGGCGGCAGCGGCCACGGGGCGCCTCCCCCGGGCTGCACTTGCCCCTCCGGTGACTGCGGGCTGGCACCGGCCCCGCTGCAGGTCCGGGGGGCTCGGTCTCATCTCCGGCCCGCGCAAAAGACCCTCCAAGTTTAGGGCGGAGGGAGCTGCGCGGGGAAAGTCCTGGCAAGCAGCCCCGGTGCAGCGCGCCGGAGGGCAGCGGCGCCCGCGGGCACGACGCAGGTGACAAGCGGCCGCAGTGGGGCTTTGCCGCGGAGCGCCCCGACGCAACGCGGGGGGACGCCGGGGCGGCGCGGTGCCGGCGGAGCGGGCTCTGCACAAGCCTCTGCGGGGCGGGGAGGGCCGTTCCCAGGGTCTCGCTCCGGGCGGGAGCCGGAGGTGGCGGGCCGGGGGCTGCGGGGAGGGAGCCGGGGGTCGGCTCCCCGCCCGGCCGCTCTTTCGAAATTAGCCCATCTCCGGCCGGGAACCTGCCGGGAAGCAGGGCGGGGTGGGCCGGGGGCTCGGAGGTTCTGGGGGCACCCCCCGCCTCTTCCCTCCTGCGGAGGAGGATCCGTGCCAGGGCGCAGCGCTCGGAAAACCCCTGCTTTCCCGCTCGGTTTTTCCTCTGAGGAGGGCGACCTTGGTCCCCGCGCTGGGCCCGGGAGCAGCGGGAGCGGAGCGGAGGCGAGGGCCGGGCAGGGCCCTCCTCCGCCGCCGCCCCGCGTCCGCCCCGCGCCGCCGGCAGGCGGGTGATCCCCGGCCGTGGAAACGTTTGCCCCGGCTGCGTGGCAGCGGGTCAGTGCCGCCAGCTCCGCGCCCGCAGAGCGCCGGGCTCGGCCCCGGCGCTCCCGCGCCGCCCCGCCGGGCTCCCGGGAAAGGGGGAAACCCTCAGCCCCCCCGCCGCGCTGCCCGCCGCCTCTCGCAGAGATCACTCGTTGCGCTACCGGTATATATTTGTTGAGCAGATCTGAGGTTTAGCGGCAGGAAAAGGGAAGGAAACCGGCCCTGCGGCGAACGGCGGGGTTTCTTTGGGGGGAAGAACCGGCCCTGCTGACTGGGCTCTTCGCAGGGGGAGCCCGGCCCCCTCCCGCGCTCCGCCCGGCCGCCCAGACTCCCGCAGGCGGCTGCTCCCGGCCCGGCGGGCTCGCCCGGGGCGCCCAGCTCGGCCGTGCGGCGGCCGCTGCCTGCAGCCGGCGTTGCAAGCGGGTAACTTGCATTCAGCGCAGCGCAAAAGTGCCGGCTCTGGAGCGCACAAGTCTGGGCTAAGTAAATATTTGCAGGCTGATGTTGAAAGAAAACTTTAAAGGAAACAAACTGTCCCTTTGAAAACAGCCAAAGTTGGTTTAAATGCATCCGTGCCACTTAGTCTTTTCATTCTGCCTTTTTAAAGCACGTCCCTGATCATTCGRGGATTTAAATGAATTAATTTAGTTTGTGATTCCATAAACTAAGGACTGGGTTAACAGCACTCTGTAAATATAAATATTAATAGCATAAAACTGTAAAGTTGTTGGGGTTTGTCCGCTTGTTAAGTATCATGCAGATTTGCCGCGGATGAAGAGTTGCATGTCTCAATGCAAGCTGTGTTTTTAAAAAATAAAACTTTCTTTCATTTTCCAGGGGCGTATTTAAGTTTTTTTTTTTCTCTAGCTCAGAATAGCTGCAGGAAATTTGAGTTATTAACGTAAATTCTAACTGAATGTGCTATTTCTCCTTTTTCCAGTGTCTCAGTTTAAAATGGTGAATTACTCTTATGATGAAGACCTTGAGGAACTGTGTCCAGTCTGTGGAGATAAAGTGTCTGGGTACCATTATGGGCTTCTCACCTGTGAAAGCTGCAAGGTTCTGTACTAATTACTTTATACAAACAGAAGTATAGCCAAAAAGTTTCAAATATAAACAGAAAAAAATGATTAAAGAAAATAGAGATGTGTAATAATTTGACTTATTTCTGATCTGTTTGTTGTTACATTCACATATAAAATTAACTTCCCCAAAGCTTTAGTATTTAGAAGTCACTTGGAGAGAAATCTCATTTGTACAAATGGAGAGAAACAACTTTGACTGTTTTGCATTGTAGCTTTATCATTGCTTTAAAGTACTTTGCTGTTGTGAAGTGATGTAGTTATAGAACAACTTTCATTCCTAACTGTCCTAAATATTGATCTTAGCTGATTTATATACATTCAGACTATTTCTGTTCCTGGAGCATAAAGTGAAAAAGTATCACTGATACAGATCAGCTTTGCAAAATCTAATGCAGCTTTCTTAAGAACATTTTTCATCTGTCAGTATTAGACTGTAAATTTCTGTGACTATAATGACTCTGCACTTTTTTCATACAAACTGTGTACTGTTAGGGCTTACATGACACACCAAGTCAAGTAACTAATGTATGATTTGTTTTAAATCGTTCATTAATTTTGAGACTAAAATATTCACAAATGCAGTTTATTATATTGGAAGGTAAATTCATAACTATTTAAAGTACAATAGTACCATGCGGATAAATTTATGGCATCTGCCAAATAACTTGTCATGAAAAAAAATCTTTTAAAGTTCTAAGTAATGCACTGTAAAGGAAACTCCTTTGGCAGAGAAAATGCAATTTAAAATATTTAGTGCATGGAAAAATTAACTTAGCACATGATATTTTCATGAAAAAATAATCAATGAGAAATGAATAACAAGCACTTATTATGCCTCTAGCATGCACCAAAGGGATGTACAGTAGCCAGAGGTATTCTGTATTTCCGTTTTCTTTGCAATGGCATTCCCACTTATTCCACATAAAGTTACTTTAAAAAGAAACACTTTGATCATTTTACAATTATTAAAGAATACTAAAGGGAGGAACTGGTCAGCTTTGCTATTTCTACTACCACTGTTAAGGACACAGGAGACTTCAGCCAGTCTTACCAAGCTTTGACATAAGTCTACAAAACACAGTGCTAATATGAGAACTGCCAGACTCTAGAGGTTTTCTCTCCTGGGTACATCTCACTGTAATTTAAAATAAACTATGTAACTTCWTAAGTGCTTAAGTGGTGTCTGAAAAATATTTGACAATGATTTCCATAAAATAAAATGCTGAAGCCCACTGTTAAACAGGCTAACTTTTGTATCTATCATACAGGGATTCTTTAAGCGAACAGTCCAGAATAACAAAAGGTACACGTGTATAGAAAATCAGAATTGCCAGATTGACAAAACACAGAGAAAACGATGCCCTTACTGTCGATTTCAAAAATGTCTAAGTGTTGGAATGAAATTAGAAGGTAAGAGCCATAGTCTTGCTGGTATTACCAACTATCCAATAGGTTAATTTCTGAAAATATGATAGGTTTATATATGTTATTATATGTTATATACAATTTTATAAAATTTTGCTACATATTTATGACTTTTCTGATATTGTAGTAAAAGATGACTTTGTGTGTGTGCTTAATGAAATTGTTGCTTTTCAAAAAATTCTCCTGAGTAAATGGTAAATCACTAAAGACTAGTCAAAACCATAAACCAATTTTACATATGCATATATATATAAGTTAATATTTCAATAATTTAGAGCTTGTGCATGAAGGGATCTAGACAGCATGGAAATTAGTTTTGCAGCTTTTTAATAACAGACTTAATTTAGATTAAATGTAAAATATATAAGCAGTGTCCGGATTAGAAAAAAAGTAACTGCAATTAAATGCAGGTCTTTGTCACACAGTGATCTGATTTTATTTATACTTAATTAGAACATTTTTTAAATGTTCTTCTGACAATAAGCCAAAAAACAGATAAACAGAAACAGATAAAATAAGGGTTTTCCTCACACTGAATTGCATTTGGGATTAAGGAACCAAATGATCTCTAAAGTTTTGTCCTATRTTTTTGTGATAATACACCTCAGAGGTTTTAAGACATGAAAGAGAATAAGGCATTTTCAAGTATATTTTTTGACTATACTATGCTCTCTCATGTACAAAGAGCAATGAAAGAAGTACCATACCCTTTGAGATAACAGCAGGCAAAACTATTCAGTAAGACGCAAATATAAGAACCATACTGGTTTAACACAATGCATTCTAACTTTGATATATCAAATACTAAAATTCAGACTTCACAGCAAATGGCATTACTGCCTGACTAAGGACAGGATCAGAAATATAGATTCCTTATAATTGTACTGAAATGGCATTCACCTGAGGCACTTAGCCAGGAAGGACTGGGCCAAAAGCTAACCATAAAGGATAAGGGCCAATCACTTCAGTTTGGCAAGGAAATCTGTTGATATATCTGAAGATAAACAGCCAAATTAGCCATCTGCAGTTTGGCAAATTTGACACTACTCTATTTGCCCACAAGACTCAGCTAGCACTGACACACCAGACTGAACATCCTGAATTACTGCATATTCTTCCGAATTCAAACAATAAAATAAAAAGGCATTTGGAATCCTTTTCCCATTGCTGACATTAAGAACAAGGGTAAAATACATGTGTGCACTCCTACTTTTAACTCCTCTTTATTACTGGCAATGATATAGAACCAATTTTTGTGCTTCTGTGATTACATGCAGTTCACCTTTAATTTCTGTAGGAGTTACAAAAAGTATTTGCCAATAGAATTTGGCTTACAGTTTTTAATTGTAGAATACTTGGAAGGATACTATGTATATTGATTTAAAGGTAATTACCTTTAGCATCAACACTTAGCAGCATGTTGATTTATTTATTTTATTTTCCTGCAATTTTCTCAAAAAAAATTAGCAGCAATATTAGCAACAGCATTTTTTTTACTACAAATGTAAGTAAAGTATTTGTAGTTTTAAAGACACTCTAAAAAAATTATGTTATCTTTCTTATGTCACGTCCATACAACTTCTCTTCCTCTAGCTAACACATTGGAAGAATGCATGCTTTCATAATTGTAAATGCTTTTGATGTTTATGTGCATCTCCCTGATAGTGATATATATAGGCTTAAAGCCTAGTTCATAAATTACTGCAGACCAAAAAAATAATAATAATAATAATAATCATTAAATGTTAAAGTCCTTATGATGATGTACAGTACTATGTGTATCTAGCATTCACAATAAATTTTTAATGTTATACTAATCCCTAAGATAAAAAGCTCAAGAACTTAACCTCCAGCAATCTCAGCAGTCTCAACATGTCACCAGGCTGTCAAAGGTTCCTCTTTCAATCTAACTGCCATTGGGCAAGGTGGGCTTGGTGAGAGCTACTCGCTAGTCCATTAGATATATACCACGGTGACAGACACTGCTGTGACAGAGACCACCAATACGACTCCCTAGGCAGCTGTTGAGGTGGATTTGTTTTAATTATTTCTAATTCCAGAGATATTACAAGCCAGAACAGTGTCAATAGTTTGTGTGTCACTCCCACCTTTGTGTGGAAGGCAGCAAGCTGACAGCTTTCCCTGGGCACATTCCAACTGCAGCGAAACATTTCTGTAGCTGGTCACCTAACCAGGAACTTTCTAAACTTCCTGCACCAACCTGAACAGAGCCATCAAAAGGAAATATTTCCCTTTTGCCGAGAAAAAGATATTCCCCTTCGTGACTACTGAACATTTTGCAATTTACATTTCAGATGTTTTGCTGCGGTGGAAGGCAGTATTGGAATGATTAAAATGAGCCAGTGTGGTCCGCTGGATACATCTCAGACAAATTTTGGACATCAGCCCTTGTTTCTTAATGATATAGTAGCTTGACATAAAACCAAACATTTATTGAGATCTCAACATGATCCCATGGCAGGTGTGAAATTCCTGTAGCCAACCATTGTGTTTGTCCCTGTGTCCTAATCAATGTAAACAGCAGTCCTTCCATACTAGTAATGTGCATGTGATACTTTAAAATACCAGAGAAAACTGATGTTTGTTAAATCAAAATAAATCTTTTTCTCTAGGAATAAAAGTGCTATTTTGAATTTTAAAAAATTAAAGGAATTACATTTTTACATTTCCATGTTTTCCTAATGTATGTTCTGCTCAAGAATGTTGATTTCTTAAGTTTTAATTATGTTTTACTTCCTTCTCTGCCCTGACAGCTGTACGAGCTGACCGAATGCGCGGGGGTCGAAACAAGTTTGGACCAATGTACAAGAGAGACAGGGCATTGAAGCAGCAGAAGAAAGCCCTTATCCGAGCAAATGGACTTAAACTAGAAGCCATGACTCAGGTGATCCAAGCAATGCCCACCGACCTGACAATATCCTCTGCAATCCAGAATATCCATTCTGCCTCCAAAGGCCTACCTCTGAACCACACTGCCTTGCCTCCTACAGACTATGACAGAAGTCCCTTTGTAACCTCTCCAATTAGCATGACAATGCCACCCCACGGCAGCTTGCAAGGTTACCAAACCTATGGCCATTTTCCAAGCCGTGCTATCAAGTCCGAGTACCCCGACCCTTACACTAGCTCACCAGAGTCGATAATGGGCTACTCATACATGGATAGTTATCAAACGAGCTCACCAGCAAGTATTCCACATCTGATATTGGAACTCCTGAAATGTGAGCCAGATGAGCCACAAGTCCAAGCTAAGATCATGGCCTACCTGCAGC
Source organism: Apteryx rowi (assembly GCF_003343035.1). NCBI lineage: Eukaryota > Metazoa > Chordata > Aves > Apterygiformes > Apterygidae > Apteryx > Apteryx rowi. The sequence continues at coordinate 2,053,093 of NW_020451027.1, read as the reverse complement.
AAGAGCAAGCCAACAGAAGCAAGCACGAGAAGCTCAACACCTTTGGGCTTATGTGCAAAATGGCTGACCAAACCCTCTTCTCCATCGTTGAGTGGGCTAGGAGTAGCATCTTCTTTAGAGAACTTAAGGTAGGTAACAACCTTACGTTATGCTCTCATTCAGTCAAGAAAAAAAAAATCATTTGCTGTGATGTTGTATTTTAAGCAAGAAAGTATGGTTTACCTTTTTTTTTTCACTATGCATCTCATACTTAATTTATTTGGCTTAATGTAGGTGGACTATCACAAGGAGAAACTTGTAGCTGTTTTCCATCAGAGTTGGTTATAAGCTGTGTCAAAGAGATTCAAGTTTCAATTCAGCTCTTTTGTATTTTATTATTTATCACAACTGTTATTAACTTCCACAGGGTCTAGCATGAATTTTACTCCTTCTCTATCGGTACTTCTCACTGTCAGGCTGCTATTCTGAGTTCTAAGCATGCATATTACACCATTCTACATATCCTTTACATAATTATTCTATTATCCCAAGTAACATATGGGTGAACCCAATTTCTGTCCTTCTGTGTATACTTCCTATATAATTCCATATTTGGAATATTAATCTTCTCACCAGAATATTTGTGTGTGTGTGTGTGTGCATGCATGTGTGTGTGTATTTAATCGTAAATGCTGAATCCCAAGCAATGTATACACAGAAGAGAAAGCAAGAAGGAAGAGGGTGCTTAAGGACTCCCTTTGGTTCTCATCACCACTGATACACTAGGGATTCCTTTAATCTATGATGGTTACAAGGACAGTTTAGGCTGTTCCTCATAGGAGCACTAGAGAGTTGGACCACCCACTAAATTCTGATGCACAGGTCGCTGGTGGCCAGAAATTCCCCCACAGAAATTTCTCAGATCATTCACTAGAGCAATTTTGTGGTCTGTTGTGGTCATGTCTGACACAGAAACATTAAGCCAGGAATTTGGGATTCGATATTAGAGATAGACTACAGTGTTCAGCCACTCCCTTGATAGAGAAATYAGCTCTGGACTGAATTAAAAAAATCAAAAAAATTGCATAATGAATTCAAATCACATCTGAATTTCCCTATTATATTGCTAGTTACTGAATCTCCTCCTGCTACACAGAGATGTTGTTGCCTCCACAGTTTTCTGCTGAACTCTACGAAAAGTCTTGTGACCACCCGTAACTTCTTGCTGACTCCTGTCTAGCTAAGGGAAAGTAATACAGTGTCCAAACAGAATAACTATCATAGAATTTCACTGAAAATTGAATCTATGGAAATAGAGAGCACAGAAGCGAGACCTCCCTTATAGAGCTGTAGCCAGGATGCTTGCCACAAAAATATTTCTGTCATAACCACAATGATACCAAGAAATATGAAATAAAGCCTGGTTACAGGAAAAGCAAGGTAATATTCATTGTGTTGCATATACAACTCCAGCTTCTCTCAGATTTTTCATTAGAATGGGTGCGGGAATCATTAAGAATTCAGCCCACATAAAGAGAAAGAAAGGAGGAAGTTTACTCCGAGTGGAAAGAGAAGACATTAAAGGGAGGAAAAGATTGTCACATCTTTGTTTGCTATATAAGTTGTTTATGATTTCATAGTAACCCATGCTCCCCATTTTAAATAATTTAAACATTAAAATTGCAAACAAAATACACTTCCAGGAAACTGTGTCCTAACAATCAGACCAGGTCCTTCTACCCATACACTGGGGAGTACTTTAGTCTGCAAGTAACCCTGTTAAAATCACTACGACTTGCAGAGTAAGATATTCAGTGTGGGTAAGAATTTTTAAGTTATCATGATCTGTCTTAAAATGCCAGTTATGATTAAAGTGATAATATGAAAAGATATTTAAGCAATATTCACTTTTTGTAGTCACATGGCTTAATCAGTAGGCAGATTTCACAAGCATGCAAAATGCTATGCTGGGAGTAGTTTAATAGATAGTCTTTACCTCCTACCTCAACCTTGAAGATATTCTTCAATACATATTTTTACTAGTATGGACATATAAGATGTAAAGATTCATTTCATGGAAGTACTGACCAGCATCTCCAGGCTCTGGAAGTATATATCTATAATTCTGTGCATATACAGACYTCTGGAAATATATATATTTTGGAAATTCATGACATACAGGCTTTGTCTAGTGAACTAATTTTTTCCACATATATTTTTAAGAGGCATTTGTTTCATCTTAATATTTGTACCATTTAAATCTTAGGACCTTATATTTAAGACAGTTTTATATCTTCTGGCATACTCGGATCTTTTTTTAGTTGGACAAGATCTACTAAACCACACAACATTCATGAGCCATATCAACAAACTTGGAAATCTATCTACATCCAGTATTTAGGGACCAGATTAAATGCAACAATAAAAATTTGAAGCTTTTCAACTTCAAAAGAATCTGAGGTGCTCAAAACTTGTTTAGATCAGACTTTGCATTGTTAACAGCAATGGAGGCCTCAGCACTAAAGCATCTGATAACACCATCTCTCTTTGCAGTTGAGAGAAGAGAACCAGAATTAAGCAAAGCTTGTGTTCCTGTGGGGTTTCCATACCTTTCCTGGACACAACCATCTTTTGTCAGTCCATGGTGTCAGCTCCTCCTGGTCAAGGCAGCAAAAGCAGCTATCTCTGAATCCTTCACAGAACGTAGAACCTTTGCAGGGGAAGAAAAGGGACCTCAGGATATGACAGAGAGATTTTAAATACAGAAGTAAGGGAAGAGGCACTTGTGAGAAAGAGGTAACTAGATTTCCAGAACAGCTAGCTTTGCTTCCTATCTGTACGCAGCTGTATGAAATTCACAATGATTCTGTCATTACAGGTCATTCCTTGCACAACCAGGCGCAAGTTACTAAACAGCATGTTTGCCAAGTCTTTACTGTATCCGTTCACTTCATTCTAAATCTATTCTTACACATTTCATTTGTCTCTTCAGTTCATATAAAAGGAGAAACATTTTCCTTTCTTCTACACCTAGGGATTTGTAGCTAGAATGGTTCAGGAGGGACTGAAAAGGAGGAGGGCATGATAAAAAAATGTGGTCCTGGCCCATCAGTGGTGTAGGTCATATTTACCTTAGAGATCAGAGACGATTAAAAAAAAAAAAAAAAAATCAGTGAATTATGTTTTTAAAGTTTTCTCTTTTTCTTCCAATTGGGCTGACAATTGATTTTAAGTGATCTCAAATGATAACAAACACATTTTAAAACTTTAATCCATGAAGTTTTTATCAGTTCATGCATTATCACAATTTTCTCACCTGTTGCTCTACAAAATTGTCAATACCTTTTTGGAACCCGTTATACACTAGCATGTACAAAGTAAAAATATTGACTGCGTGGAACTAACTACAGCACATTCCGCATTTCACAGAACCCAAGCTATATGTCAGTTTAAAAGTATATAATTTCTTAAGGCTAATATTCATACTTGCTAAAGAGCAGATCCTTACACCTTCAGATTGGRTATCAGAAATGAATGGAAATATTAATGAAGCAAAATAGTCAGGATGAAGAACAATGCCAGAGTAAGATCCTAAGCAGCCAGCTGCAGTCTTGTTACTTTGATTTCAATACCTGCCTAATATCTCAAACATACATATCTGCCTTGGAAATTCAGGATATTTTGTAAGAACATTAGTAATTCTGCTTTTGACATCATATATTACTTGCTTATTCATATTGAGAAATGCTTCTATATATTTCTTTATACACATGAAATAARAATACAGAGATAACCTCCCAGTAGACTCCTGATAATAGTAATGGCAAAGAAGCCTTTTGTTTGCTATTCTGGAGTTGTTGAAAGCTCAGTAAATATAAAAGTAAGATTATATCCATCTTATCCTCAGCCATGAAAACTCAGGAATGCCCTGGGGATGCTAGATTTGTAGCCAGCTGTCCTAGTCAGGTGAAAGGTCTTTGTACAAAGCTAAAAAGAAAACATTGCAAGAGTTTCTAGGATCCAAAGGTTACCTGGCCCCAAGAAAAGATGCAGATAGTTCCAGTGGACCTGTCTTTCCTCATCAGCTCACATCAGGGAAAATTCAACAGCTACTTCCAAAGTTAAGTATTCCTCAACCCATAAAAGGAAGCAGTCTCTGCCCAGAGTGGGAAGACAACAGGACCCGCACCAGAGAATAGCCCTCAGGTTGCTCTCTCCTGGCTAAGGATCAGAAAATTAACTGCATGTTGATAGTTATGAAAAAGGCACTAAAGGACTTGTGAGTCACAGAAAACATTACCTTAACTTATTTGTCTATTTTAGTGAGGATGTCATAGGTCAAAGTACTACGTGAGCACAAATCCAGTTAGTGAATGATTGCAGGAAGAGGCAGCATACTTCACATTAAAGCAGCTCATCCTAAAACTATGCACTGAGTTTGCAAATTGATTTAGGCCATTCAGTGATGTCAGACTGCATCAGTTCTGGGATAGTCTCCTCCCTATAAGTTAGTCCACACTTGCATTAGTGGTAACATGCCCTTCAAAGAAGCAACGGTTTAACTGTGTACCTCCAGAAGGGCCCTGTCTATATAACTTCTGTTGTACGGGGCAACAGGGATGTTTTGGCAGCTCATAAGGGGACAGATGCCTAGTTTTGTATTATATATTCCTTATAAACTATAGGGAGTTCATATAGGAAACTATATTCAACTATATTAGCAGAATTTCAAAGTGTTTCCTAAAGCAGTGCAAATTTAGTGAGAATAGGGTCAACTAAACTGCTGGAGTCTGTCTTCATTTTCCTGTAAAGTTTATTAAGATAGATATAGTAAGATAAGACTCTCTACATGATCTTTAATTTCAAATTTCAATCTCTGTGCAATTAAATATCAAGAAATGCATGGAAAAAAACATGGAATTGCAGTAGAGAAATCCAATTAAACTGGATTAATACAGATTAGGGAAAAAAAATCTATTTATTCCTGGGAAAAAAAAAAAAACCACCAGCAGTAGAATACCTTTAAAAGGTCTTCCTTGGGGTGATGAAAGGTTGATATATTATTTAAGCTTAAGTAATCAAAGGCAATTTGATAACCTGAAGTGCTTTGGACTTTGTAGTATGCATTTATCAGGACAGGAAATGTAACCAACAGAGCTGATGAAATGAAACTTTTGCAGTGTTCTTTCAATCAGGGAAGTTGCCAGAAACTGAGGTTTAGGATTTCCCTTAGTATCACTAATCACATTAGTTAATATGCTGTCATGTATAGTTGTTGGTTTTTGGTCTAGCTTAAGCATACTTGATCTGGAAGGGAAAAAAAAATTTTTTCACCATTCTCTCAAACGCTAAAATGTTTTAATCTTACACAACCAAGTAATTGCTTGCTTTAAGATCATTAATTAAATCAAGTTTCCTTGGAATATAAAGAGCAAATTTTCATAGCAGGAAACATGTTAGGAAGGTTTGGGGGGGGGTTGAGTAGAAAAAAACAGTAAAACTATTGTTACAAAAAGAGAGGCCTCAGCAGAGAAACCAGTGATTAATGAAGCTCCTGATTATACCCACCACCCAGCTGAACCTTGTAGAACACTTTATTAGAAGTTGCTTCATGATCTTCTCTCTTCCGTACAAAGCCTGTGACTAAATGCAGTATTTCAGCATGTGGGCATGTTGTTTTGTTACTTTTTCAAACAGTTTGTTCAGTGTTAATCCAGTGGCACTTTTTCTAGGGGTGGACAACATTTTTCTGCATCCATTCATTTCAGGCCTGGATACTTTAGTTTGCAACTCTGCCATATGATGTGGTCACCTGTGATAGCAGGAAGTTGGATTCAGTGACACTCTGGATTTAGTCACTTTTCCATCTAGTGTCTGATGCTCAGCATCGTGCCGAGCCTAAACAACTGCACTCCAAGTGGGTGTTTCCAAAATCCACTCAAATGGAAAAGCGGCCACCTTTCAAGAGTCACCAGTTCACTGTAGCAAATTTACTCAGGTTTCCATGAATAGCCACAACATGGTAACAATGTTTAATTACTTCTGAATTAGACAAGATTTGAGCAAGTAATGATTCCAAAAAACTGTCCAGTTCATGCTAATGCTAATAGCAAGCAGTCTTTTATATATATGATAGGCTGTAGTATGAACACGAGGTGTCATGCAGCTGCAGCCGCTCCTGCCACACAGCCTAAAGCATACATTGCAACCTCAGAAGGAGGGAAGAGCCCCACTCACATGCACACCTGCAAGTTGGAGGCATTCATTACACAAACCAGAAGCTCAACATTTACAATTTAGTCTTTTTCTTCAAAGTGTAGGTGTCCARTTAAAAGCACAAGAAAATTGTTAGCGGTGACATTAGAAAGATTACATGTGTGATGCTACCAAATGCATCACACTGCTGAATGGCAGAGTGGAAGATACACTGCTGTTTAGATCTTGCATGCTGTGGCTAGTCCAAAGTGATATTAAGGTGAATTCCAATATGGACTGCAGAACTGGAAGAAAAACTGGGCAACAGTGAATGATCAGCTGTATTAATATAGCATATGGTATTCCCAGACCACTACTTTTAACAGTTATTTTCTGCTAGGAGGAATCAATCTTTTTGCCAAACAATGGCAAGAGCTTTACAAATTAAAAATTAAAGAACTCCAATCTCTTGCAAAATCATAGACATATCATCTACTGTTACCACATACAAAAAGTCAGTTTTACAATTAGAATGACAGATCTTCACCTGCAAAGAACTCCCTTCATTTTTTAGTATGTTTCTGTGCCACAAAAAAGTGCTATTCCCCCCCCCCCCAAATCATGACATTTCTTACAATCAGGCATTAAATCTTACTGCAGGAAAAACATGGTTCCTCATTCTTTGGGATTTGTTTCCTTCAGATCCAGTGCTTCTACGCAATACCTGTATGATATTCGTATGGGATGGTTCTCAGTGACAGTGAACATTTGCCTTTATAAATCTGCAAATGCTGTTTAGATTTAAGGATGTTTCTCTGTTAACCTGTTGCCCCTAGGAACATCTACAGTTAGGATGATATCATAGCCATATGGAAGTCACTTGCAGGCTTCCCATCAATTCTCCTCAAGCCCTGTGATGTAAATTGATGTGATTTTATACTTGCATACATAAAGGTAAGCTGCTCCAGATCAAGGGGTGATTATGTTTGCATACACAGCACTGTGGAGTCAATACTCCACATAATCCATTCAGCTCCAAGTCTGAAAAATGCTGACAAACTAGGAGAAGTGCAGAGGAAAATTTGATGTATGAAGGAAGACTGAGAGATCTGAATATCCATAGCTTGATAAAACAACAAGTACAGGCATGACATCTATGTAGAAGCACAGCCTCTGACCAAAGCAAAGCCTGCGGGAGAAAGGAACTGTGTTCTGCCTCTAGTAGTGCTAACAGCATGGTGTAAGATTTGGTCTTCAGACTGATTATTGGAGTAAAGGCCTAAAGCTAAGGTCTTTCAAATCATGCTGTAATTTGTAAGATTACTCAAAACAGGTTGGATGCAATATACAGTTGCAGATAGAGAAACCTAGCAGTGGACTTGCAAAGTCTTTTCCATCTCCAACTTTAAAATTGTGTTACAAAATGGAGCTTTAAATAGAGAGAGATAGTAAAATTGAGAGGCAGTTTGCACTTAAACTTTTCTAAAGTGTCTCTGCACATCCAAACTTTGACCAATATATATTAACAAGTAGACTGTTGGCCATCTAAATTAATATAGCCAATCTACTGCCAGGGAGGGATATTGTTGCAGGCTAGACAACAACCTGGCTTTTTTTTTTTTTTTTTAAACTTTGGTCATGTATTGATGCAATTGGGGTTTGCTCCATTTCACAGCCTCAAGTTATGAGCATTTGAATCTATGCCATCCAACCTACAAACACAGGCAAAAAGTAATTTCATGCTCTGGAAATAGAATTCATTTGCATTCCCCCCCCCCCCAAGCAAAGATGCAAAAAACAGTGACCTCAAAAAAGGTGCATTTTGGTACAAGAGGAAAGGATATTTCAATAATTAGCTTGAACACATATGCAATTTAAGGACTATCCAAATGAATGACAAACATTTAGTTTTAACTCCACTGCAGCCAAACTGAAGACAGTGGCACTTATTATAACAGCCATCTCCAAAATGCACTATTTTATTCAACTCAAGTGCAGGACAGTTCTCCCATTAAAATGGCAAAAAAGGGCAATGTAATCACTCCCTTTCTTCCCAGACCTGGCTAGAAAGATCAGTTTAAAGCAAGCTCAATTGTAGCTAAATATCACTACCGTTAAAACAGTCTTTAACAGTTTTCTGTTCTTTTTCCCCTAATAAAACCCCTATAATTATCAAGTCCCCAGCCACTTCAACATCATGTCAATAGAAAATATGATTTATTTTCAAAGCCAATGTTGGCTAAGTTGCAGCACGTTGTGCTTACATGCTGTCTTAGCACATTATAAGAATTAATGGGACAGTCATACTTTTGCAAAGTGATTACTGTTTACCGAACTAAACTTATTACCAGTACATACTTCACCTAGCAGGTACATAGTGTTTTTATTACTGAGCGTGTTTATTACCTAGCATGCAGGGAAACCGCGGGCACAGTGCTGGGCCAGCCGGGCTCGGCAGAGGCCGGAGAGGTCGTAGCTCCTCCCGTGCGCTGTGGCAGTAGATAAACGTTCCTGCCACTGCCTGGGGTGGGCACATGGCCGCCCACCAAAATCACCACGGCCGCACAGCAGGTCCACAGCAAGGAGGCCACTTGGAGAGGCCGGCGAGCACAGCAGGGCAGGAGGGAGGCCTCTGCCCCAGCCCAAAGGGGGCCAGGGCGGCGGGGGGGGGTGGCTGGGGCCAGGTGGCGCTGGTCAGGGCTGTTAGCGGACAACTCTGAGAGGCAGATTTGTAAAAAGCAGTTAACTTTGAAGTCTCATGTCGGCTGTCTGGGGTGAATCTCCCCTCTCTGACCAGTGACTGGCTCTGCCGTGTGAAAGGGATATGGGAGGGCAGCTGGGAGGGCAGCCGAGGGCCATGCATGGAGGGGACGGGAGGGGGCTGGTATGGCGCCAGAATGGCTGCCCAGGGCAGTGCATGGAGGGGACGGGAGGGTGAGATGGCCGCCCAGGGCC
>NW_020451027.1:1881225-2043512 GCF_003343035.1 Apteryx rowi | reverse complement strand
GAGGGTGAGATGGCTGCCCAGGGCCGCATGCGGAGGGGATGTGAGGGTGAAATGGCCGCCCAGGGCCGTGTGCTGAGGGACTGGCAGGGTGGCCATGAGGGATGCCGAGGGCCACGCACTGCCTCTGTGCTAGCAGTCAGTGCGCTGCCGGTGTTTCTTCGTTAAAGTGCAAACCACTAATTATTCTCATGCTTTTCTTCAACGTTTCTCCAAATCCAGCTGCTTTCGGTTGAGTTAAAAGACACACACGGGATTTTTCCCGAAAATGTTCTTCATTTGCAGATTTGAAATAGGGACTGAACGTTGTTGCTATTGACATCACTTTAGGCATATTTGTAGAGCCACTTCAAATCAAATAAAAGGGAAGATTTAAGAAGGAATTAGGGAAAACTAAGAAAGAGAGAAAGCACAGTACCAATGGGAAAGTAAAGCTCTAATTTTACATGGACATCCTTTATGCCTTTTTTCCACTTCTGTACCTGGCGGATGCTAGTTATAGGTGGTTAGGTAAACATCAGGGCAATCTGAGCAAATAAAAAATATTTAACACTGTGTCTTGGAATTGCCCCAGTCATTAGAACAACCATTACAGACCAAAAAAAGGTATAATAAATTGGTAAAATAAGATACCAAATAATCATGTTGTGGTGAAAAAAAGAAACTTCATTTTGTCTAATTCTGGAATTGTCCATCATACTCATCATTTGGAGATGAAAACCTAAAATCTGTCTTCAGAAATTCAGAAATAGAAAAATGTTTTTAAAATCTAAATACAGCTCTTACATTTGTTGAAAGAAAAGTTACTTTGATATTGTTGCTAAATAAAATCTTGGATCAAGTAAATTTAATTTAAAAAATTAGTTAAGGCAACAATAAACACAGGAAATATATATGAATAAAGTGTTCTGAAAGTCAGGCAAGTCTTTTAAGGCTATAAATATCACCTAAGCAAGGCCACTATAATTAGCAAAGGGTGAACAAAAGAAGACATCCAGAAATAGATGGGGAGGGGGAAGGCTGGGAGGGTGAAATGTCTTGGTTAACCTTATTCAAGTGTTCTTTCCATAGCATAGGAAATGGTTCCAGCTAGCTCATGAGTTCTGCTGGTATTAACTGATTTTTAAAAGGACATTTCCATGTTGTCCATATGCCAAGGAAATTCCTTTACTGGCATGTTTGCTGAATACAGGAAACATCATCCTGACTAACTGACACTGAATGTGACGAAAAATTGTATCTTTATTGTGGTGTTACAGTCAGCATCATGTGTTTGTTTCAGCAGGTTACCTTTTTGTATTTATTGGGGAATACTTACTGCAGTCTTGAAATTCGTCTTGAGTGATGAGCCAGCGCAGTGCCTGGTGGCACTGCATCATACGTTTTCCCAGGATCCCTTGTTACTCCAGAAGTAACTTGCTGTGGTCCTTGTGCACCCCTCAGTCCAACTCATTCGTCTTAGAGATATGGGGAGAAAAGTGTCACAGCCTGCTGGGACCTGTCCTCCTCTCCGTGCTATGGCCAGAATTCCCTACACGAGGAAATAGGTGAACCTACAACTGCTTACTCTACTAGATAGCGAGCTGAACAAGTCAGTCTTGCATTTAGTGATTTTCAGTGTAAAAGTCGAGTCATGTCTATGGGCCCAGGCTCGCACTCCCTATTGGAAGAAAACTTTACTGAAGTCAATGAGAGTTTTGTCTGAATAAGAAGTGCAAGTTAAGTCTTGAATAGTGTATTTCCAGTTTCACTCACAGTGTCTTCAAGTTTCCTGTTTTCTTTTGTAAAGCTGCCTGTGTCAAGTGTTTTATTTAAGTTTCATCTGCTACGTGTTATTTCTAAATTCCCTTTCTGTTCCATTTATTTCCTCTTCTTTTCCTTTCTCTGTTTCTTGGGAATTATGTTACCACCACAGTCCTACTACATAGGAGAGAGTAACTGCAGTTGTCTGTGGCTGTGGGCACCAGTGTCCTATCCCACAGAGATGTTGCCAACAAAAGCCAGTATGATTCAGTGACAGTCCCTTAAAATTCTTGTGCACCCTTTTGGGAAACAATGCTCTAGGGCTTAACATGAAGGTGACAGAAATCTCTAACAGGAGGGCTCAGAGTGGTTGGGTCTGACAGTCATGTGGTCTTCTTTTCATCTGGCTGTTGCTGGAGCTCCATAATCACAAAAAAGACACGAAGTTGGTTAATCCAAACTCTGCTAACTCTCTCTCAGGTAACAGCAAAAAAAGTCCAGGGAGACTAATGGGAGACAATTGCACGAAAATCTCTTGTCCTACTCCAGTTTGCTTGTGCAGTAGTTTCAGGTCATAGCAACCATGACATTACAAAAGGATGTGGGAGACAGGGTGCTGGGAAGCACTAGGCTAAATTAGGTGGTGGTGCAAAGTGCAAGCCAAGACTAATATTGTAGTTCTGCCCAGGTTGCCAGGGTCTAAAATAGCCTCTCCTGCTTTTAACCACTCCACAATCACTGATGTTCCTTCTAAGTAGATATGGAGAAAAGACAGGGAGATCGGAAGAGAGCTACTCACAAACAAATACTCTTGGACTATTGTTTTAATTAGTACATGTGCACTGGTATTGTACTCACGAAAAGCAAGATCAGGCAATTCTCTGTCTTTGAGACTGAGCCCTAGAATCTCCCAACAGTATTTTGAAGCATAAATTGGCCACATTGCTAAGATTCTACCCAGACTTGCTACGCTTCGAGAAATCCAAAATTGTTACATGGAGCAGCATTGAAAACATGTCTTTCTGATGCAGGGTTTGGAACAAAAGAATATTTGCTTTATAATACAGGAAATTAATAATAATAATAATAGTAATGATAATAACAACAACCACCTTAAGTAGAAATAAACACATGGCAATTATTTTACTTTATTTTAGACCTCTCATTCACAAGACAGGTTCTTCTTCTGCAAATATGGTCAAGGACAATGCTTGCTCTTCAGTAAGAATGAACTTTCAGTGGCATTTTAGCCCTAGTAGTTCACTCTTGACATGACTTGCTCTCTTGCACAGTATTTATTTTTCATTTGCATTCATCTCCTTTAAGACATACCTTCTCCTCTTGACTTCAGTGGGAGCTCTACATATTTTGCCTTTAGTTCCCTTGCATGTTGACAACTCCAACTGACATTAATAAGAGTTTCCATGGAGTCTCTCTCTCTCTCTCTGATTCTCTCTCTGTCTCTCTCTCTCTGTAAAAGGGGATGGTTTTTAGTAGTTTATCACAGCAGTGGCTGGTGYATTTACAGATCAGGTGTAGGAGCATTATCAAAGTGGCACAGATTGCCTATCAAGTATGCATCATTATTTCTTCTCTTCCCTGCCAAAGCAGAACTCGACCTTTTACTCCAGCCTGAATAACAAACGCTGTCATAACTGTGAAAAAAAAACCACTCATCATTCTAACAAACACCTCTCAATTATGAAAATATTGCTTAGTGTTGTCTTCACTTTTTTAAATAGTAATAAATTCAGCTAGCCAGCAAAGCCTTTCTTTATCAGCTGCTAACATAGTATCCTGGTGCAATTAATATGAATTAGAAAAGATCTGTTCTTTCTTCAAGAGACCAAGATTCTCTAGGGCCAGATGCTGCAACCCCTACTGAACTGCAGTTTGTACTGCATTATAGAAATGTGCTTTGGATTTCAGAGGTACTTTGTATAGGACCAAAGTACTACATATTGGGCAAGACTGACAGAATCTAGTCCTTTGTTTGCAATGCTTCTTGCTTTATTAAAAATAAACAAAAAATTAAAACCCCTCACCGTGAAAACTTGCATCTTGAAAACAGAAATATTCTGTTTTGAGATTTTTGAGTCAGGCTTRTATATCCTCATATACTGAGGGACACAATGAACAGGAGCCACTTTTCTCCTCCTTCATAAGAACTATTGCATGTGGCTTKCTGTGCTAACGTAACCCTCCTTCCAATATTTCAAAAGATACAGAGCTTCCCAGCATGATGATAAAGTTTTCCTGTGTTCCAATAATAAAAGTTGAACGTACCAGTAATTTCCAGTTCCTCTGTGGTCAGGCAGCCTGTGAAGACTAACTCAGAAGTACCCAACCTGCAATATCAGTGTGGGAGTCGGAAACAGATGTTCACTGGACAATACAAGTTGTTGTCACTGTCGATACTATGTGGCACTTTTCCCAACAGAAATTGTTTGTAGCTGGAAAAGAATGTAAGGAATGATTCATGCCCCAAATTATTTTTCATTTTTTTAAGTGTTATATACTCCTCAGTTTCTTTTGTTTTAAATGACTGAGTCACGGAGGCATAAGCAGTCAAAAATACAATTAGCTGGACTTCCAGCGTCTGTGCAGTACATCAGCCAATTAAGTTTAAAGCTCTTTTCTAGAGACAAGGCATGACATTATATTAAAAATGACAAGAGTTAATTTCTCTTCTTTAGAATATGAGTGCTGTATCCTTTTAGTCTTGTAAAGTATTTGATGCTCAGTAGCTATTTATTTTCACAAAAGGCACATGGAGGTGGGTAAATGGGACAAAGTGGTTTGAGTGTATCTGTGAATCTGTATGTATAAAGGTTATAATTTATTTTATTCATATAATAACACTTTGTTGATTTTTAAAGTAGTTTCTTTATGCTTTGGAAATTCAAATAGGCCATTTGGGCATTCAAAACTGATTGGACACTCAAATGAGAAAAATTCTCTATTAGAATAGTGTATGATACCTAGCCTTGATTTCAGAATTTCATGAATATTACAAAAGCAGATGCACAAGATCATGCTTACTGTAAAAGGCAATGGATTAGTCAAGGTGCTCTTTAAATTAAATATTAATTTTTCGGGGATATATCAAATATATTTAACAGAGGACTGGATGCAGAAGGCCTAGGTGAAATCAGGCCTAAATACATATGACTATATTCAATAGGCATCTCAATGAAAGGTAAAGATATGATTGCCAGAACTCTTGGAAATACCACCTATATTTTACATCAAAAAGTAATGCTCTTCAAAAAGTAATGCTCTGGGTATTTTAAAAATGAAGACATCCGGGATCTGAATCAGAGTTCACTGAAATCAGTGGCAAAGCTTGCTTATAGTTGCTGACTCTTGTATCTTTCACAGACTTTCTTTAGAGATATTGAAGAGAAGGAAAAAGTATGTGTAATGATAGGGCCCAAACAAGAGTAAAAGATTTTATGACAGTAAGATCAAGCAACTGTCTTATTTTTGCAAAGGCATTTGGTAACACTTCACAACAATCTTTTTGTAATAATAATTTTGCATTTGCTATTGCAGCATCCAGCAACAGACTAGTCTAGTGCTCTGTCAGACTTTAGTCAATGAGAAACATGAAATGATTTTCTGCTTTGCATTTCTTTTTAACTTCTGCAAAATTTAACCCCAAGTCCCAACCATAGTTCAACTTTTCTTTATGCTTTTAGATTTAGTGAATTTAGAAATATTTTAATGGTGGAACACTATCCCTGCGGATGATTTTGCTGAAGCACTTGAACTCTATGCCCAATTTTCAAAGTCAGCATGTGATAAGACTGAATGAAACTAGCTAATCAGATGATGTGCCATACGCTTGTAAGTAATATGCTGAGTGTTTGTATGTGTGCCTGCATATGTGCGTTTTTATATTTACTCATGGATTAAACTGTGTTTTCCATCCAATGGGTGTTGGCACGTGCCAAAGTGATTTGGGTTAGAACAGGGTTGAGGCTGATCTAGCTACAGTGCTATTTCTCCTTTCATCATCATGCAGGGAATACTAGAGCAGTTTTTTTTTTTTTTTAATTTACAAAATAGACAAAATTAAATGTCCATACCAGACATACCATTACATTATGGGGAGTGAAAGAGAAACACTGTATTAGCCCTTGTTCTTTTGTCTGCATCCAGCAGAGAAGTCCTGAATGTACAAAACAGCTGGGAAACTTCAGATGTAGTATGCAGCTTGAATAATGAATCCAAGATTTTAAGAAATCAATCTGATTAGGCTTTATTTGAAGTGACTGCTTCCTGGTTCTGTAGTATATCTCTTTGTAAAATGTGAATCAATACAGATGTTGTGTTATGTGGGTGCATTACATCATTTTCAATACTAACTGTATTCTCATTTTAACCATCATGACAGTTGAACCCTAATAAATATTTCAGACTTCTAAGACTTCTCACTGCAATACTAGATACAGAATGCATGTGTCATACAAAGTTTTAATACTACTTAGCATTTCAGAAATTGCTGGATCAAAACACATTAGTTTGCAAAAGCGACTCATCCACTATTTTCAGTGTTACTATTTTTCGTGTTAATTTTTCTGCTGAATAGAATTTTGCTGTCTCTTATTGGCAATTTACATTTAATTATCTTTTTTTAAAAAGTGAGACTTTTAAAGGAAATAAATTTTGATGTTCGYGTTACAGGAAAGATTTCAGAAAAGACTAGAGGAAAAGAGAGTGCTTAAATCAGAACGAGTGCGGCCCACCATAGAGTAACTAGAACAAATAGTATTCGGAAAAGAGGAAATCCTTGGACACCGTATAATATCGGTGTGTACGCYGGAGTTAGAGCGCTCTGAATCTCATCTTTTGATCTCGGGCGATATTTTTCTCTGTTATGTCACAGAGGTCACCTGGCTCATGTGTGACAAACTGCCTGCATAAGTCACAGTGCCAGTGGCAGAGATTTGTAACCATGTCCCTGGTCCATTGCCTTTGAATTATTTCACAGGCCCTCTGCTTTACATTTACACTCTGTCGGAAGATGAACAGGGGAAGGGAGTAAAATCAAGGGCAGGGTCTCATCCTGAAGGACAAGGGGAAACAGGTGGAAGGTTAATGGCCCTGGAGCGTATCCACAAGCCTCTCAGGCTTGATATATGGGCCTCAGGCCTAAAACGGGCATTGGCTTTCAAAGATATATTATTTCATTTGAGGAGAGACATTCTGGAGTTCCTGCATTTGTCTGCTGATAGATGATCCTCTGTCCACAATTGGTTATGGCGTGTGAGTTTTCCTTGGGCCTGCTCCCGTACATAAAAATTTTGCTGAGCTCTCCAACCTTTCACATGCCTTTAAGAATGGGATGTGTGCAGGCCTTTTGGCAGGCTGCTGGATTTTTGTTGCTGCTATTTTAGTAGTTCCTTTTGAGCCATGAGGCAAGTGGGGGATGAAAGACACTTCTGTTCATTCATACATAACTGGATAAGGGTGGCCTTGCAAAAAAAAAAGTGGGGGAGAAGATGTCAGGAATCAATTATGCATACGTGTGTCTAGAGCCTACAAGGAAGTTGGTCCGTCTAATCCAGTATGTTATACTGACACATGCCCACATAAAGATAAAAACATGGAAATCATTTAAGTAACTTCTGCAACTCCTCTTCTTTTATTATATTTCACTTTTCATAAGGGTTTTCACATGTATCTGAGCATATGGAAAAGAACAAAAATAATGATTCCATATCTAAAGATTGTGGTTTTGGGGCCCTACCCAGAACACGTACCAGCAGACACACAGCACCTCCTAACACCCAACTGTTACTGCTTCTTAGCTAAGTTCCTGAGGACTCCGAGCCAAATCATGCTTTCTCATATGCTGAAAATCTCTAATTGGCTTAAATGAGTAGGATTAGGTACAAAGATGTAAYTCAACTAACTGGGATAGACTGTGCTCAGTGCAAAGCACTATCGGAGGTGCAGAGTGCTGGCAGGATCAGGCCCCTGCGCGTGCATTCGTGCCCAGGCGCCTAAGCATGCACGGACGAGCCGTGGGGCAAAGCCTCCCTTCAGAGAGGGGCCGAGTCCTGAATTTGCTACCAGGCGAGCATTCCCACAGCAGCTCCTTTGATTGCATGCCTATAATAAATCATGGAGAAATTTGTTTAAAAAACAAACAGTTCGAAGAAGAATTAAAAACACTAGCACATTTTATAGTCCAAAGTACTGCACATAACAGTTTGTTAACAAAGTTGTTCTTTTGATTTTCTAAATACAGTTGTAGTAACTGTTACAGAATTGTATTTTTGATACTTATTACACTATAGCAGCATGATTTAAGGAAAGTGTGATGTATATTTTTACTATATAAAGTGCATTCATTTAGATTTTCTTTTGTAATAGACTTCAGTTTTAGTGGATAGATTTTTCTTGAAAGAATTCACATGAATTATATTTAAACTTCTCTTGCTTTTACCTTTTTCACTATTCCTTTAGATACACCACTTTGATAACCAAACAATAAGCATAGTATATATGTAATAAGTTATAATGTAGTTTGTTTGCTTTGCTTTTGTTACAGTAAAATTTGTATTTCTATAAATAATTCAGGGTTTTTTTGGGGGGAGGGGTTGGCTGGGCTAGTAGATTAAATTTAAACCTAACTCATGGCTCAGTCTGAATTTATAATTGAAGTATTCTACCAGGATTGTGTTATTTCAGTAATTAGGAACTGGTTTTGCTCTCACTGAACTCGATTGCAAAACCCCCATCACTTTAACAGGAGCAGGCTCAGGATCACTCTGTATTTCAGTCAGTCCCTGTAGAAAACGTGCTGTTGTAATACAATTATTTTCTCTTCCTTCAGTGTCCTGCAGAGTTTAAGTTAGACAAGTGAGCTAAAGACTTGAGAGACATATTTAGTGTCTACTGCAGCAGTAGGAAGGAAATCTGAGGACTTGTTAAAAGGAAAGATTTAGAATCAGAAATTCTACAGAGAGAGCTGAGCGGAGCGTTAGCAGGCAGGAGGATCTGCTTTTCCACTTGTTGCTTTGATAATGGATAAAAGGCTGTCATGAACTGCAGGCTACCAGCTGGGAGCAGTGAGAATAATCCCAGCAGAGGACTGGCCCCAGACTACACAGGCATTCTTTTAAATCTTACTCACTGTAGGAAAGTTGGTTTTTCTCCCCTGCCGTCGTCATCATTATTCATGATGATGTCTTCCACCCTGGTGTAACATGTTGGTCAAGCAAATCTACTTTACAATATTTTTCTGTTTGAAGTATAAGCAAATATCACATCGACAAAGATATTTCAGCTATTTCATTCAACTGGCTAAAGATTCCCAAAATTCCAGAGAACTGGATCAGGCATAAAACACTGCTGCAGTATGAAATCTGTTGCTTGATTATAAAGGTATCGCACCCAACCTGCAGATACTCACAGCAGTGATCGCAGTGTGTTTCTTCCATGTAATCAGTTGCTTGCTGTTAACACACTTGATGAATGAAACCTGGAGGATCTGTTACTTGAAAGAGAAAGGCAAGAGGATGCTGTTTGTTGGGAAGAGAGCACAAATGCATGCAAACGCAGTGACAGGCAGAACCCAGCARGCGCACACAGCTAACTGCTGCTGTGCGCCATGCCGCCAAGGTCATGTTACTGACATGCTTAGACATGGGCAGGATTGGGCCCCTAGCATTTGCTAGCACATGTGCCAGTGCTTGACTGCAACTGAGTTGTTTCAACTTGCGTTATTCCAGAAGNGGGGGGGGGTACTTAAAGCTCTGATTGTCATCCTATACCATTCATTTTAATAATATATTTAGGGGTCCAGCTTACTTTGTGTTCTTATGTGTAATTACCCATATAAAAAAACCCCACACTCATTAGTGTTCTGTTCCGCTGGCTTAATTATACCCCTTAATTAAATCTTGACTAACTGGGGGTCACTGCAGTGTCAGTGGGATTTGTCACCGTTTGTCAGCAGGTGTCTGGTCACATCTATTTCTGGTTTCCCTGTTGCTGTATTCTGTTTAAGAGCATGGTCTTTTCTAAATGCAAAGGACTATTATGCATTACCTTATTGTGTTTAGTGCCTCACAGATTAAATAAAACACTAGTGAATCTATTCTGTAAGATTAGTACTCTCCCAATCTTTACATGCAGAAGAGGGGGGATCAAGCAAATATAAACCTTTTCAAAACATAGTTCATTACCTCGGTTGTGCTCCTTTTCAAAGGCTTCTTCTTTCTGCACTGAAAAAGCATGGTCTTATTAATTTATCAGATAATCTTGTCTTCAACAGGCATAAAAATATCTTGATATACTGCAAATATCAATCCAGAGATACCTCTCCTTTCCTGTACCTCCTAAACATGAAATGAATTTGAAACATGACCAGCAAGAAAAAGCTAAATCAATATTACATGCATAACAAATATAACATAGCATGTGCTACTGTTGCTGTGTTGCTTAGAATCAGAGGACCTCGGTTCCTGATTCAGTGTTCCTTGAACAATGCAGTGGGAATTCTGCATGTGCAATAAGTGCATAAAAGTGCCATTTCTTTCTATTTCAAATTTGCATGTTTGGGGTTTGTTATTTTAGCAAGTTACTTAGGGGAAATATAATTCCCATGTTTACGCATATAATAGGCACCTAATGTTCATCTGAATAATTGATTAGTCAAGTCAGGCTTTCATAATTAGTTGTTGGCTTTCCAGTACAAGCCCACAAAACACTTGCTGTCAGTCTACAGACATTTTTAATTTATTAATATATATGTTATCAAAATAGATGCAGCAGTTACCTGGAAAGCATTTATTATTTATTCTGTGGAGGCTGAAGAAGCATTTCCATTCTAGACACGTATTTTCAATCTATTGTAACTTTCCCAGAAGACTATCTTTTTGTTCTGAAAGTTTTCATGAAGGTTCTCTGCCTGTAAGCACTTGCAATTGGAGATAGGGGTTTTTAAAAAATCCATTCAGCCATTCCTGTGTTGTACAGAAGTTAAAGAGTGACATGTTTCTTTGATTATAAACTAATGTGTATCATTCATTTGTATTTAGATAAATAACCACCATCTAAATAGATGCCAGTGACAGATATCCCTAATGTAGTCATAGATTCTGCCACTAGACAGACACATCTGTTGATAGCATACATGTGACAGTGATATTGCAGTTATGAACTGTGGAGCTATGTGATTAATTGCAGAATTATAAGATGAATTGTATTTATCGTGTAACTCGATTACCTCATTTGAACTCTATCACGAATCCATTTTTGCTTCCTCATACTCCTGACCTTTGAACAGTTTTCAAGTAGTTGTCGTTTAGGGGGAAGAACACCCTCCTTGCTCCAGAAACCTTCCATATGTGCTTAAAATAAAAAATTTGACTGTGAAACCCAGAATGAAAAAATGTTCAATACTTACTAGTAGTAAGTTTAAGACCTAATGTTTGATAAAACATCAGGACTAGAAATTGTGTGGCTTATTTTACTGGGAAGCAAACTTCACCTTTCCATTGGGAGGCAGCATTTGCTTCTACCACTTGCTGAGTGCAAGACATGGAATTTTAAAAAGATATTATTATGGAAAAGGTATTTTAGTTCGACATATGCTATAACTTTACTTTTCCTAGCCCCTGTTCTGAAGAGTCACATTTTTTCAGTGAAAATATTTAAGTTTCTGCTTCCCATCAGTGAGATCAGAGCAAATGCTTCAATAAATGTGTAAGTGCTTCCCCAAATCAAAGTCCTTCTGAAGCTTGTACTATTGGATGTGTATTAAATTCCTCGCCTCACAAGTGGTGGGATACAAATGTAATATCAGAATTCTAAAAACCTTTCAATTCTAAGACATTTCTATCATAGAATAGCTTTTTTGTTTGTTTGGAAAGAACATAATGTAAAAAAACACATCACAGTGGTAGAAAAAAATTGTATGCCCTTTTGGTAGTGTGATTTATTTAATTGTGCTTCACCACTATGAATTATGTGTTCTCACAAAATTCATGCCACAAAGTTCTTAAGCAAAACTGCAGCATCTTGTATACCATGCTATAAAATATGTATTCACATTACATTGTACACATGCACCCTCTCTCAGTGTCTACTGAAAGATAGAAGAGTATAGTAGAATTTTTCTCTTCAACAGAAGTTTAATAACATACCTCCCATTGCAAAATGCACATATATTTCTAAAGGTGTCAAGATAAAGTTCTTCCTCTGCAATACATGTATCTTGTAAAATTATAAATGCAAAATTATAAAAAATGAAACACTATATTGCAAAGACAATATATGTATAGGATTCAGAGCTAAGTTTGCAGTTGCTGTTTTAATTTCAGTATAACACTTTGTGCATTGTTAAAATCTCAATTATAGTATTTCACTATTATACGGATTTTCTAATGGGATATTTTTAAGAGTAAAAGTTGCTACCTGCAAAGTATTTATAATTTAGGCTGGTGAGCTAATTAAGAATTAGAGCTGCACGAACACAGAAATGTCCACACTCACTATTAGCATACAAAGTTCTCACCAGTTCTCCTGTCTATGAACCTAAGAGTTCAAAAACATTTCCCAGTGGTCTTGTATGGCTATCTCAGCTCCTCAGTTTAGACTTTGAAAGAGCGTTGTTTCAAAAAAAATGTTTTACTATGGGAAATAAATCTGTCATCTGTTAAGCAGATTCATATTTCCATGATTAGATGGGTGATCTGATCAGAAGGCAGAAGAGAGATCGTATAAATAAACAATGAATTAAATACCTTAATAGGATCACTAAGTCTGTTTTTCTAGGTTACAGCTAAAAGAGAGCCATTATGTAGGCTTTCAGATAAACTCACAAAGCTCTTATCTATACAGACCTGACAGATCTGCCATTATTCTTAGTGAATAACAGAAGTTATATCATTCAGTTTCATTAAAAATGCATTAGTCCTTTTTTCAGTAACCTTCTTCTAATTCATTGATTCAATTATACATTGAACAATAAAAATGTTCGGTATAATAAAAATACAGTATTAAAATGTGTTTCATACATAAATATTTCAGTGCGGTGAGATTATTCAGGGTTTTAAAAATATTAACAAGATGAATGTCATGTTTTGGGACAACAAAGTGCGGTTTTGTTGAACATCTCTGAAACCATATATCAAAAGGAAGATTAGTCTTTAAAACAAGAAGGCCTGAAGTGGTCGCATATAGTATCAGCTGGAGATGCTGCAGTCATTTCGTGGACAGACTTCCTATAAAGTTAGTGACAGTTACCAGCATTGCTTGATTAACAGGCCAGGGTGGTATTATGGGCTGTACACATGTATTGCTCCTCCAAAGGCTCCACATGGCACCTGCGCTTCCCCYGGGCTGTGATTTGAGCAGGGCACCGTGCCGGCTGCTCTGCGGGCCACGTCCCGAGCAGCTCACCCGCTGCCAAAACTCCCTTGCCGCTCAGGTAAATTCCCACCAAAGTCGCTCGACTTCGGCCTCAATAAAACCAGACTAAGGCTCCCAGGGCTGGGCCCAGGGTAGCGGCAAGCGCCTGGGCGCTTGCTCGCCAGGCAGGGAGGGTGTTCGGTCCCGGCAGCATCGGGAGCCTGTTTCGCTGCAGTGGCAGCGATTCTCCTTTCCCCACATAAATAATTCAGACCACCAGGATTCAAGTATAGCTCTTAATCCTGCAGCACAGGTAAACCAATTGGAGTTATTCACCTAAATCCTTAATCTATTTTGACACAGCGAGTACTTCTGATCGGTTTTTATTCAGTTTCTCTTATTAATTTGGGGGGCCGGAGAGCAAAGTGTCGCTGGCTGTGTTTTACATGCTCTCTAAAGTGATGGTGGTCAGGCATGGCTGAGCAGGCTTCTGCGCGAGACAGTCGATTTTCGTGCTAGCTGTGAAAAACTGGTGTGATTTCTACAAGCTTTCCAGACCAGAGGAAAAGCCAGCGCTCCATATTTTCATTAGTCATCCCTCTCCAGGTTTACTTTTAATTCTTTCAGCAAAGCAGGTTATTAAAAGCACTGACCTGAGGTCTTCATTCAGATATCAGGCTTGCAGCGCCGTATAATGTGCGCCGCAGGGCAGAGGTCGCGCTGACGAGTCTGTTAATGCAGTCGCTCCGGGATAAGATCAATCTCCATACTTCACCATATTGATCTAATAGCTCATTGGCACTTCCCTCTTTGAATTGATTAGCTCGTGTGTGAAAAGAGACGGATGGGCTCTGCCCCTGAGGAGCCTGGCAGGGCGCACCCAGGACAGGGGAAGGGGATGTGTTCACCGCTTCATTTCGGTGGCTCCTTATGTGGATGACTCACAGGGMATAAGGGTCATAACATTGTTTTACGAATTATTTACAACAAAATATCAGGTTTTTGCTTCGTTTTGATTTATACCCTACCTGTACTGAATCCTTTCCAAGCAGAGCAGGAAGAAAGGGATGTGAACGYCTAACAAATACCAAATATTTGTGTAAAGGGGACCGCCACATATAAGTGACCTTAAAATGCAATTTTACTAATATAAAGTAATCATAATAGATATGAGGGTAGGAATAGACTTCATGGATCATCTAATCCATTCTCCTTATACAATGACAGAATATTGATGACATATAGAAATGAATTACATTTTAATTGCATACACTAGAGAAGTCCTCACCCTGTGTCTAGTTCAGACTTCTCAGGGAGCTTCACAAACACATTGCACTATACAAAGAGGTAATTTTCATGCAACATGTGAGATAAAAAATAAACTATGCACATTTCTCAGTTTTTAAAAGTAACCTAAAGAAACCCAGATTCAACTCCATTTATCAAATAGTTATGTATTTGCAAAATGCGTATATTTGACACAGTAGATTGGATTTTGGTGCTGTGTGTGCTCATGCAAGAGGAAATATAAAAGGAGCTGTCACCAGAAGCTGAATTTAGAAGTTGGCTAATGCTAGGCTGTATTTTMAAAATGTGTACATTATCACAGTCTTCACAGATATAAAGCAATACAAACTAAGGGCCTGCTCCTCAAAGTCTTATACTGAAGCACAGACATTTTTGTATTTTTGTCTATATATGGATTGTTGGATCAGTCTCAAAGATGTGTGTAATGAAATAATTTATTATATAGCATCCAATCTCAGATACATAGGATGTCAGGTTATACAGTTATGCCCAGTACAAAAATATTGAGCTAAATATTCTCACTGTGTTGTAAGCTGATGCTTATACTTATGTAAGAACAGAGTGCTGTATTATTTAACTGGACTTTCTGGATTTATTTTGAAGGCTGGCAGTTAGATATTTTTATTTACAGAGAACTGTCCATGCATGTTCCAGGCAGTGAGGCAGCCCTTTTCTACTATTGGATTTATGGTAACATAAACAGATACTGCATAAAAACATAATAATAGACAGTCCCTTCCCTGAAGACCTTAGAATCTAAAAGAGACAGACGCAAAGGAAAGGAAACAGAGGCACAGAGATTAGTTAAAAATGAGGCAGATTAGTTAAAAAAAAAGAAAAAAGCCAAGGAGAGAATTCAGTCTAATACCTGTCAATCAAATGAGGCTGAATGTTTGTATAATCTTGCATCCATTTATATTTCTAAACCATTCAAGCTATTTTATGTACCAGGAAAGTTGATCTGGTATCCATTTATGAACCCATATTAAGAAAAAGTTCTAATACACCTCAAAAAAAGTTGTTAAGAGGCAGAGTTGCACTGCACCTTCCTTTGATAAAACTGGAATTAATCAATAACTTTTCTCTACATTTGGATATCAAAGTAACCTTTTAGTCATAGTAAATCTTCAGAAGTAGAACTTGTTAATAAACTTAATTAGAAAACAAAGCAACCAACTTAGATTAATAGTAGATTGCCAGACGCTTGGACACAAGCTATGCAAAAATGATTTTTGTAAGAAAACATTGCATTTTTGTTACAAGCTCTTGCCATTGTTCTTTGAGCAAAGAGTACGTACTGACCAAGTTTCTGCCACTGTGACTAAAACTTAGCTCCCACATTTGCTGCGTATGGTGCACTCATGGGTAAATCGAAGGTAATCGGAGCAAGCTGGTTTGGGTCTTCATTCCCCCAGCTGACATCAAGAAATGTACTAAGAAGAACCGAATAAATTGGGATGTACAGACTTTCTCCCCTTTTCCTAAACTCATGCTTAATCTTCTGTTGCATATGGACATTTAGGAACCTAAATTAGAGACTAAAAATTCAGATACCTCATAATTTGGTGACCAACAACAGAGAAAGTCAGAAGCTTAGCTGTGATTGCCTCCTTCACCATTCCACAATCATTTTTACCTGTAAAGTTCCAGTTCATTCTGTGGGCTGTACTGCAAAAAATCCCTCATCAATACTTCTTAACAAGCAGTCCAAATATTAACAGAGTTCTTTCAAGGATATGGATATTTTTAAGCAAATATTAATATTAATCTTAACTGCAGTTTTAATGTCTGCATGGAACTTGGGCAGAGTTGTGACAACCTTATTTTAATAATACTTCAGAGATTTCCAAATTAGAATACAGGAAGCAGGAAGTGGGAATAAATGAAACAATGCCAAATAAAAGGATAAATGGAAAAAGCATTTTAAGGCACACTTGCCTATTCCTTAAGCCTTCATTCAATCAACACTTCATGTCCTTTTTAATAGCATGGCTCTGTCTGCTCTTTTACACTTGAATTTTTCAGGAAAGGAGCTAATTTTCTTGTAGATGATGTTCATAGTTGAAAGAATTTAGCCAGACGGTAATAGCTGCATGCTGAGAGCCTCCTGCAATGCTTTTAAGATGTAAAGAAAAGTGCTAAGTGTTTTGGATCATTTCCATGCGCAGTAGCTCATTGGATCATGCATCAGTGCTTCCTCCCTCTCCTGCCCAGCCTTCTTGTATGACTTCAACTCCCTTCAGTGGTGTTTTTAAGCAACCTATTCTATCAAATCAGATATTGTCATAACACACGATAACCCCCCTTGGATGTCCTATAATGCTGGATATTCTTTCACTCTGTCTCTCATCATTGGATCACCTTTCTGATTTAATCTGTGTCCCATACTTATTTTGTAACCTTGGGCAAGCCACTTAATATTTCAAGACCAGAAGCTACTGTCAGTTATGCTGATGACATATAACCAGCATAACTCCACTCACAAAGCCTGCCCCACTGAATCTCAGCTACCTCTTTTGCAAAATGGAAATTAATTACTTTTTCAAACTTCATGAGATACTAATTAATTTTATCACAACATCTTTGAAGATGAAAAGATGCTAAAATTCTAGGACCTAAATAACAGCTTGGTAAATGTTTTATAAATACAATAGACAGAGGGAAATGCGATATAGTTTTTAATCATACTGTTATAATTAACAATAATTTTGTCTAACTTTTTAAGTATCTAGCATTGTAGTCATCATTCCCACTTCCATGCCAGTAGTTTTCCTCCCTTTATTCACTCTGGATGGCCCTAATGGTCAGTATAGAAGCAGAGGACCTGCAAGACTTCTATTCTTAGCTCAGTCATTAAAGTTTGGGAAATTCAGTCTTTTCCATTGCCTTCATTTCACTTTCAGTAAAATGAGGATCATAATATTGGTCTCTTAAAGTCTGCAGATATGTATCATTATATAGCTGTTAGAAACTGTTATTTTCTGCAGCTCTCCTTTCCTCACAGCCAAGGTGTTTTCTGTGCATAATGTGGGAATTACTCATTTCTACACTAATAGTTTCTTAATTTTGTCTGCTGGTGATTTTTTTCTGATCTATGCATTCTCTAAACAAATGCAGCTTTTGGCAGTAGGGCATCTTCCAGAGATGTTTTCAGCACTATGTGCATCTTTTCCTGTTAAGCTGATTTCTCTTTGTCTTTCATGGCCATTTTTTAGCAGAGATCTCTTCTTTCAGTATTACAGGATTGAATTTGTGGTTTTCTTTTTCTCTCATGTCTATTCCAGGCTTAGCTCCTGTTTTCACACAGGCAAAACCTATGTAGCTCATGTTGTTGTTTCTCTTAGTAACTCTCTTACTGCTCCCTTAAAGCTTTGACTGGTACTCCTCATCTGTTTGTCTTGAACTCAAATAACTTTGGGACTCAGTAGACCAATATCTTGGTTTCCTGAATTATCTTGATGTTAAAGGTTTCTTGTTTAACTTGTCCTTCTCTTGGACACTTTTAGACCATGTCTATATTGCTAGTTGAAATGTAGCAGGTGACTCAGGATTTGAGTATATACTCAGATTTGTACTCAGCTTATAAATGCATACATCAGCCTCTCCTTTAACCTTCATATCATTTCTGACTCTCTAGTYACCTTATACCTGGTCTTTTAGATCTGTTTCTCTATCATAGTCCTCACAAAATTTCCATGTCTGTAAGTGCCTCAACTTTATTCCCCTAATAAAATTCACCCATGCCATTATCTTCTCTTTCATGGGCTCCTGCAATTTTCTTCATATTCTCCAGCTCAGCACAAACCTCTGTCAGTCCCTGTTGCTGCTTTCATGGATGTGGCATTTGCCTCTGCTTTGCTCCACTGCGCCAGCTGACTGCTGTCACTGCTGCAGCTCCTGGGGTGTAAGACCACCTTTCTGTATTTTTACATCAGCAGCACACTAACACATGCACATCGTGAAGATACAGTTTCTCATGATTTCTTACTGCTTTTGCTGCAATTTTGCTCAGCTGTTCTATTACATATCATGCGAAAACACTATGGGATACATCTGTATGGGAAGTGCAGTGCTGTAGCCTAATACTGGCCTCTAGTGCAAAGGTGTAATGCAGGTGTGTGCTTTCTGACTCCTGTTTAACACCCTCTAGCTCCCAGGCTTGAGACTGGACACCCATGTGTTTTAGTGATTCAGATATAGGCAGAAAGAAATATCTGCCCTTACATAGCTGGATGTTTGTCAAAAGTATTAAGAGGAAAATGAAAAGTAAAATATAAAACAACATATTTTAATTCTTGAAATAGATCAAAATGCTGTGCAATCAAAAGTGAAAGAACATTTAAAATATAAAACTGATCTTTCTGTGTCCAGCATAGTACGTATTGATTCTAAGTAAGCAAATAAATAGTATTAATGTAGCCTTAATGGATCGCTATAGGAATTCACATCATGATATATTTTAGTATATACCACTGAAAAAATAAATATTACTAGACTAATAAAGGCAAAATAAAATAAAAATAGAATTTTGCTAGAGTGTACACTTTTAAAAGGCATTACTTTCAGAATAAAAATTAGTTCTACCTTCAGATTTGGTGTTCACAAAAATGGTATCTAACATCCAATATATTAGATTCTTTGTATGCTTTTTTAAAGTGTCCAACCCTGGGTGTCTCTAATACATACCTATAAAACAATTCTTCTCTCATTTGCATTGCTGTAATTTTAAAGTAACTCCTTTTTAATCATAAGATTAACTATATATCACATTGGTATATCTGTAAATATAATCTGACACTGTGTACACAAACCAACCTTTGTAGGTATCACCTCTTAGAAAGAAAAGTAAGGCTACACCTCTCTTATAGCTGCCCTTTTCCCATCTCCACACCTGCCTTGAGTAGCTGTACTGGAAATAAAAAAATGCAGACTCTGTTAGACAGGAGAGTACCCACACAGTGTGATGTAAAAGAGAGCCAAGTTAAGTAACTCTTGTGTTAATGCATGCAGAACACAGTGCTACGGGGCATACAGCACCTGAAGGTGCAGGGCCCTAAGTGTGCAGAGAGATTGCTCGTCTGCCTGGTACCATATTAAAGGTTCTTTCTGAATTTAGCATGTCTCTGTTGTGTCACAAGTGAAAAATATTTTCCGTATTATATTTAGTTGATTGAGTTTTAATAGAATATTTATTTTGCGGAAAATAAATTTGGTTCTTACTAGGACTTTGTCTTTAATATTTTACACTATTAACAATGCGTCTCTGTTTGTTGTATTGATCTCTGTCAAGATTTGATGTTGCTGTTTTCTAATAAATTTTACAAATGAGAGCTAATGTAGGAGGTAAAGTTTACTTATAGACTATTGGAATAAGCGTCAGCTGGAAAAATGGGGTAGGTGTTAGAAAAATGACATGATAATTTACCCAATAAATCATCACACAGGAAGGGACCATTACATATTAAAAATCCTTTTAAATAACACTAAAATACTTGTGACTTGGAGAAGTCAATAGAGACTTTAATCAAAGGCTGCTGTACAATAGAGTAAGATTGCTGATTCAATATATTCCGAATAAATTCACCACCAGTACTTTAAAATTTACTAGGCTCAGTCTTGTCTTCTGATTCCCAGGAGCACATCACTGTGTATCCTAAAGAGCAGATCAGACCCACAAGGATAACAATGAATTGAGTGGGCCTAATTCTGATTTCATTTATGTGGAAGTCAAAGTGTTCCTGCAAGTGAGCTAAGATTCTGGCCCATCACATTTTTGCAGTTAGTTGTTGGCATCAGAAAACAGGTGTATATCTGCAGTAATTTAAGGGAGCAAAACAGTTTTACTACCAAAATTGCTGTATGAAGTGCATAGAATTATCTGATTTTTATATTCTAGGCCTAATTTTGCATAACCTTATGCTGTACTAACATCAGTAGAGATACTCACAGGAGTGGGATTTTGAAGATCAGTTCTATGGGCCCGGTCCTGAAGACGACACCTCCTTCTTCACTCTGTGAACCGTGTGTTGAGAAGAATAATTTTTCTCTTTCCTTATCTTTGCTTTCACTTTGACAGGAACAAAACACTGCATTGTAAGCAAAATTTTCATTTGGGACTCAAAAGAAATCCTTTTCTTATTTTCAGTAGAGAAAACAAAACCAAAAAAAGAACCCAAGAAAAACACATTTATAATTCATCAGAAATAATGCTGACTGCAAACTACTAAGTAGCCTTCATGCAGTTTACACAGGATATGGAGAGATAAATGTGTTTTTCAGGAAAAGGAGGAAAATAGGAGTTTTATATGTTGCATTTGAGGCACTATGTAATACATACATATATACAAAGTTTATAGTAACGTTCCATTCATCAGAGGTTTGAAGAACTGAGATTTTTTATTTACCTTTTCCTTAGTAGAGGGGGTTACTGTCCAAGTGGACTCCACAGATCGATAAAAGAAGAGAAGTATTATTCTCTAGTAGGGACACCATTTGCTGCTTGCCCAGACCCTCTTCAGCAATCTGAGGTCACTAGACCCATGCAGCTTGTGTTACGGCCCTGCAGGAAAATGGGATGAGTGTGAACTAATACTTAAGGCTGCTTTTTCTGGAAGCATTTTAACTAGATAGAGGGTGAGCGTTGAAACTGGGAAATGTCTGGTCGCTGCTGGTTTCATCCCTAGAACCCTCCTTTCACAGTGATCTTATACATAGCTCTCTGGGGGCATGCGAGAAAGGAAACTTTTACAAAGCCACCCCTCTCCCCTTTCACATTTGTTAGGCAAGAAAGATCACACACCTTTCTGAGCACGGACACCACATATCCTCCACTCCAAATTTTGGGAGGGTAAAAGCGTAGGAATGCTCAAAGGTATAATATTGCTTAATGCTATAAATTCCTCATCCATGTCCTCTAACAGATTGAAAAGGGGCTTGATATTCCAAATATTAATAGTTCAGTGAGCAAGGAATAAATGGAGCATTTTAGTCCTTCTCTCTCTCTCTCTTTGGGTTCCCTGATGTTGACTGAAGGGTGAGCTTATTAGTCTTTCCTTTGGTGTGGTACTCATGCAGTTACTTTCCTCTATCCAGATACTGATTTGCACAAAGCATATAGGAATATAACATCTTGGGGACATGAACTCCATGTTGAAATGAGCTGACATTGGCTGATGGATTCACAAGTTATTGAAGGGAGAGGTACATGCACTCACGTGCAAACACACACACACACACACACACACACACACACACACACAGTATAAGCACATCTTTATAAGGTCCTCTTTAGAAGCCATAAAGGAGCAGAAAAAGGCACGTTCTGAAATATTTCTGTTCTTCATTTCATTTTTAAATCATGATAAAATGCAAAATGCTACCAAACTGGGACAGACTTTATACTCACTTGGCACTAGAGCTAGACTGCAACAGGCAGCAGACAGTGGTGTAACATAACTTTGGCCTGTAAATATCGCTCCCTGCCTTTATGTAGAAGAGGCAATTTCATATAACACGCAGGTTTCTAGCAAAGAGCTGGAACAACCAGAGTTAACAAAGTTAATATTAAATCATTTTTTTCTTGAACTTTGTAGCATTTTATTACTGAAGCTATAGATAATAACCACATTTTATTATGGCATTCACTGATTCTGAAAGTTATGTGCATTTTCTTTTCAAACAGCATCAGCTGCTACRTGCTGCTTTTTGACAGCAGCCTCACACAGGAGGCTTCCCACTGTTAGCAGCCACCCATCTGGAGAGTCCAAATCCTTCTCTGTCTGGGTTACAATATGGAAGCCGTGCATGCATTCAGCAGTAAAAATTAGCCTCTGGAGTGCACTTGTCTTATCAAACTTTGATTTGGAGCGATCTGCTTCAATATAGCATAAGAAAATGGGGTAACAACTTGAGCTGTATGTCTGCAGTGACTTGTGAGTGATCTYCAAACTACATTCAAAAGGAAGTTCAGCCATCCCTTGAACTTGCATGCTTCAGGCTGAGCAATTCAAACAGATGTTTAATCACTTCATATTCACTAGGAAATGGCTATTCAATGGCCGTAGAATTTAAAAGTGGCATTGTGAGATGAATGCTTCACGTTATTTCTATATTGGCATTCCCTTTTAGAAGCATAAGTAAAAACAATTCAGCTGCATCTAACGCRTTTTTATCACATAAATTTCAATCATCTTTTTTTTTTAATCATTAGATACCCTTTTAAATTTTTAGTAGCAGAAAAGCCCAAAGCTATAGTGCCAGTTAATGCAAATAAAAAAAGATGAAAAGGGATCCTCCAACTTCTTGAAAGGGAGGTGTTGAATGGGTAAAAGGTGATTGTGTTCTTTAACTGAATCTGCAGCAATAATTATAAGGAAAATATTTAACTTAAAGCAACACAAAAAAATGCATGACCCCGAAAGTTTTAACAGGTAATTCATCAAATGCCAGGTTGAAAATACCTCTTCAGAAGAAAAATTGTAATAAATCTGCAGTTGTTGGTTACAGTATGCTAAATATTGTGAAACACCTTCCTAAAAGAAAGATACAATGTGGTTTTGATAAGATTAAGGTACATTTCAGCAAAACATACACATTATTCTTCATTTTACTGTTTAGCAATTTCAATGTTCTTCTTCAGAGAAAACAAAAGTTTATAATGATTAACGTTCTGTGCTGTGGGAAGCATACACTCTACAACAATACGACTCTTGTATTGCAATAGCTTTCCTCATCTATAACATCAGCACAAATAGTTTTTCAGATGAGTAACCAGCATTTCTGAGATAAGTCCTTCCTTTAAGTACAATTGATAATATGTGATTGTGTATTGCAGTGTCAACAGAGGCCTCAATGAGCCTGACAACCTTCCCCTGATTCCCATAGCAAAAGCAGAGGGCCTGGCTGAGTGGGAGCTGGGCACTGGCAGACCAATATCCCCCCCCCTCCCCGGCCCATCTTTCTGTCCTCCCAAGAGATAGTGTGTCACTGCGGTGCTCAGGATTAGACTTTCACACTTCAAACTGAGAGTGTATTTCCCCCACACCCGGAAATATCCTACCCAGCTTGCTTTATATTGTATAAGATAAATTATGCAAACCAATAGTTGTGTCTAAACATATTCTCACACATGCCTGTTTTCTAATTCTTGTTAGTAGTGGAGAGTTTGGAAATCTGATTGAAAGTTATCTAAAAATCCTAACTTGCAGAGGGAATCAGTGGAGGAACTCAGGCACACAGCCAAGGAATTCTGTGTTCAAAACTGTATTTGGATATTTAACAGTATTAAGTTCACTGTGCAGCTAAGCAACACCAAATGAATCTTTCATAGCAGACACAAAGATGTATCCCAGTGCCACCAGGCCCCATGGTGCTGCTAACCCCCAGGGGAAGGGGGTCAGTGGACCCTGGAAGACATGGGGGGTCTGTCTCTCTACATCCCTCTCTTTTCACCACTCTGATCTTTTTGATGTTCTAAATGGGGAAGATACCATTTTGCTGTGAAGCCGCAGGATAAGCTAATGCAGGGACCCTCACGCTTGGGGCATAGACCACACTGTGACCCACCTTCACAGTTCCTGTCCTGAGATATGCAGGCTCCTTCTGCTCTCAACCACACAGCAGGTCTGCTCAGGTGCTTTACTGAGAAGAGATGGGACTGTCCACAGCCAGGAAAAAGAGGGGAGAATGTGGTCTCATCCAGCCCTTCTCGAGTGCTGCGGCAAATGGGCTGTGCGACTAGCAATTTCCTCCTCTGTGGGAGAGAGAAAGAGCAAAAGATTTGTTTCACAGATGCCACAATACTGAAATATTGCCGATTAATAGCATTGTTATCATTCAGTACTGTCAGGATATTGCCCACCATGAGGGCATGTTTCCAAGCCAATACGGGAAGGACAAAATCTTAAAACCTTATCAGAAAATGCTGGGTTGTATCCTGCCAACAGCCTGTACATAAAATACCCACCAGTGGCTATTGCATGGGCAGTGCATAGTTGATCACGCTTACCTCTCAGTCTTGCACATGCTGAAAGATCTTTTCAGCATGACGAGTTCTGCTGTTAGAGTAGTTTATTCTGGCTAGCATGGCAGCTAATAGGCAGCACAGTAGGATGGTGCTAGGTGCTTGKGACAATGACAATTTGTCTTCCAGCTTAAGGAGAATGCTACAGATAGTCCAAACAGCATGAGATATAAGGTTATGGATGACTCCAAATTCTGACACACTTCCTTGTTTTCGCTGAAGGCACAGGTAAACAGGATTTTCATGTAGGAAATAGGATATACCTATTGCCATGCACTAGTGCTATCAGAAAGCTCTCCCTTGCTCCACCTTTGTATCCCTACTGTTTAAGACAGTAGACAATATACATGCCCACTTTCACCTCTGGGACTTTTCTGCCCATGCTGGCAATATCTGCCACCCTCTGCTTCTCTGACACAAAGTACTTATACACTCCCCCTCGGCACCAGCACCATCCCTTACTCGCTCTCACACAGTCCCTTCAGGTCTGCATCGTATCCAGTCTCACCATCCTCACCTTCAAGATTTTACTAATGACCAGCTTCCCTTATGTCTTCTCTAACCTCACCACCTCCTTTAAAGCCTCCTCCTAAGCACTCCCTTTGCTTCCCTTGTCATTTGACAGCAGTTTTACAAGTTTGGTGTTTTACTCCTTTACTCCTTTTAACATTATTATTCTTTCATGCCACTCTGCATGCTAGAAACAGTTTCTTGTTTCTGCTGAGTCACACACCCTCCCTTAGCTTCCTTCACATCTCTCATTAAAAGTCATTTCTTCAGCAACAATCTACAGTTATGTTATCCCCACTGATAAGAGCCTTCGTCTGAATGCCACTGGCCAGGCAGGACCTAAATTTAACCATCTGGGCACCATATTGACTCATGCTTTTGCTTGAGGCTAGATAACTGTCAAATGGGTGTCTCTAACAAATTGCTTAGGTAATACAGTGGTTACATTATCCTTGTGTGCCAGTGTTCTGTTATGGCAGGGGTCAGCTGCAAATTTGGGGACTGTTCTTGCAGCAACCGGTTGTTGGCCATATAATGTTCAATTTTTATTTATAAGCATTCCCAGTAGTTGGAACGAAGGGGATTTTGTTGTTGTTGCTGTTGTTGTTGTTAATACATTGATAATACTCACAAAAATCTCCACAAACTGAAGATCCTCAAAGTTTAGCCAATAGTGCAAGCCTATGAGCTTGTTTCTATTTCCATGTATAACGTGACTGAAAATGATGTTGATTATTGAGGAAGTCCCAGACTGAACCCAAGTCATCTTGGTGACAGAATCTTACCTTTTAGCCTGCTCTCCCTGTTAATGGAGGACCAAAATACTTCAGCTGTGGAGTCATTAGACTGAAGTCTGCAAAGGTGCTTTTTCTGTAGAGGACTTTCCTCTCCAGAATTCACTTTCCGCTGTGGCCATCAAAGCTTACGCCTCTTTGCCTTTGAGGATCAGTTTAAGGCACATACTTGTTTTGGCCAGAGGTTGAGTTTGGTTATGCCAGATAATATGTTTCTATGACTCATTTATTCAGGTACCCGTGGAAACATGAAGGTGTTTATGTTCTGGTTGGACTATATCCACCTCATAAAGTTAACCATCTCATTCTAACATATTAAGTGTTGTTACCATTTTTATTCAAAAGTGGTTTATTTTCTGTTTTTCAATTTTCCATTTAGTATGCATTAGTAGAGGTACCATATGTGTTTTTCATCATTTACATACCTTTTAGAAGTAGTCTGTAACTGATCACTTGCCCTACATTTTAGTAATACATGACTCTCCTTAAAGTCATCTCTGTTTCTTCATAGTGCAAACTGGGAAGCATTCTGCTGCCCTACCACCTTTCTTAACCTGGCAAAAGCAGATGGATCCAATAGTCCTCTCAAGCCAATATTGCATTGTAGATATTTATTTTGCTTTTTATGCTATCCATTTTATGGGCTTTAACTGGTTAAATTACAGTAAATGTGAAGAAGCACATTTTGTGAACCACTAGTGCTGTTGCTAGTTGTACGAGCCTTGTAGAACAGCAGGAACAGATTATGTGCAAAACACTTTTTTTGTGTGTTTTGGCCGTCTCATACTGCTCTCACAGCACTGGCTTGGTAATGATATGATAAAGCTTGGGAAGTAAGCTTTGATTGCAGGGTAGCTGCTGTTGGGGCCTTCAGAAAGCCAGACCTGTAAAATGCAGTTTGTTTTCAAAAGTTGCTGCCTGTGGCTGAGACAGATGGGTTAGCTGGAAATATGTCATTTATAATATAATCAAATGCTTGACCTCTTATTCAGGTATCAGTTGTTACCGCACGGATGTTGAATGTTTAAACCATCTCACAACTTGTTTTGTTCAGATGTAAGCTGTGGCACTTCTGCGTGAAATGCTAGTTTTGTATGAAACTGTTGTGCTAGCATGATTTATATGATTTTTGTAACATCTTGTTGTACAGAGGAGAAAATGATCATAAAGCAGTTTCAGGTAAAAAGCAAGAGTACTCTGATCTGTAAATTTCAGATTCCTTGTATTTTAAATTTGGCCCATGTTTTGGTGGGGAGTGTATCACTGTAGTAATTTACAGTCCTCTCTTGAGCTAAAAAGTCACTTGGTTGAAATGGTTTTGTAGTCAAATACATGTTGTGGGCAGAGGAAGAGAGATTTTTTTTTAATATAGACTCAGCCTTGCTCTGTGATCTGAACAGAAATGAATTATCATGGGCATAGACAGCATGGGGACAGAGCAAGGCTGAGTTTGTGATAGCACTAGCTTTACTCTGACTTAGTAATATATCCATCTAGAGAGTCCACACCTCTTTCTCTCCTCTGTCTCTATTGCCAATGGAGATGTGGCTCGTGGGTGATATCTGAGTGTACATGTATTAACTGTGAATGTAAGCAGAACAGCAATTATGTTAAAAGATTATTCTTAATACTGCAAAGCCAAAGCATGCAAAAATTTTGAAATATCAGAACTGAGATTGTTACACAATAGTAATTCAGCCCCCCCCCTTTGTGTCTATGTATTAAAATCTCTAGTATAACACAAATGCAGATTGAGGCTAAGATTAGCACAGATAACACAAGCATTAAATAATTTTGTAGCGCTTGATTTTGCAACCTTAAAATGTTCCTTTAGCATAGGTATTCAGATATAATTTCCTCCCCTTTTTTTTAAGAGCAAACTGAAAAAAAAGCAGCAAATGATATCATCCTCTAGGTAGGCCAGCAGTGGAGAGGATGGGACATGCATTTTCCCAGAAGAGGTAACTGCTGCAGTTGTGGAGCAGGAGAAAGCAAGAGTCTTGGGCGCTAGTCCAGGCTTTTGGAGGGGGACGTGCTCAGCCATACACAGGTTCTTCTACCCTTTTCTCCCCATTGGCTTTGTGCTAATCTGCTCACTTTCTCTATTGATTCTTTCCTCATCTCATTCCCTTATACAGTCCAAAGAGGGGAAATAATTTGGGACAGATGCTGAAGGGGCAAAAACTGGGACAAGAATAGTTGGGAGAGGGATTGTGGGCAGGGAGAAGGGAAGTTAGGACTAATAAGGGAAGTAGACAGAGACTTGGATGTTTAAGCTGTTAAAATTTGAGCTGTATGGCAAGTGACTGAAAACAGTTAGGAAATACTGGGTGACTTTCATAGACAGCACCACAAAATCTATTGCTAACAAATATTACTGCTTTCTCTGCATAAGCACATCATACAACCAGAAAACAAGTTTGCAAGGATAAACCTCAAAAATTCATTAGATCATAGATGATAACATTTGAAAAGACCTATTGCACTATCTAATCCAGTTCATGCAAGATTGTTGTCTATAATGTGGTTTCCTGTGCATTGCCAAAACTACTTCTAAACTGATTGAAATTAGAACACCTGAATGACTATTTTAGTAGTTCTTTCTCTCTGAAATTTTAGGCAAGTCTTCACTTTAAATGTTTTCTTTTTAGTTTCTTTTGTATATCTCCTAGGTTACAGACATTTTGAATCTGTTCAGCAATTGCTATCTATGCAGGTTTCTCACTGCCTCGTGCACATCGCTTTCTTCCCTTACCTGTAACACCTGAAGCTACCCAGCTTCTGTTTCTGAAGAAGTTTTCTTCATTTTTCAGAGTATCAGAACCATTATTAGAGTGTTTACCTGTCTCTTCACTTTATCCCTTTGCAAGGGAATTACCTCTGATTTGGCCCTGTTGCAGCAGTAGCGCTCTTGAAATCTGCAGGTTCCTCACTGTTGCCAGAAGCTAAGGTCCAAGGATGGGGAATATGAAGATGTTCACATTAGCATTGTTTCTGCTATTATTGCTTTTGGATAAGAATAACACCACATTCCATGAGCATTTTGTAAATGTCTTACATAATCTATTATTATTACTTTGCATAACAATGCCATAATTCTGCTTTCCTAGAATGCAATCAGTTGTAAATATTCTATGCATTTTATAGATAATGGTTTTGGCAGTGGCCTATTTATTTAGCTGAGAATAGCAATTCTGTGAACTAAGACTTTTTGATAGCATTTCTGTTCTCATAACATTAACCAGACACTTGAAGACAGAGGCATGCTAGCCGGTTCCCATCGGTGGCTCTGTCGTGTGATGTGAGAATTACTCCCACAATAATGTCACCAACGTTCATGCTTGCTTTACAGGTTGATGACCAAATGAAGTTGCTTCAGAACTGCTGGAGTGAACTCTTAATTCTAGATCACATTTACCGGCAAGTGGTACATGGAAAAGAAGGCTCTATCCTTCTGGTTACCGGGCAACAAGTGAGTATGTGGGCTCAAAGCAGTATTGATGGCTTTTTAATAATCATTTTCAAAATAGCAGGAGTTTAACCAGGTCAGCAGCACTCCTGTGTCCTGAGAGATTCTCCACAAATAATGTAGGTAAAATGACTTGTGCACTCTGTTCTTAGTCTGCTGATTGCAGGTGAAC
Source organism: Apteryx rowi (assembly GCF_003343035.1). Taxonomy (NCBI): domain Eukaryota; kingdom Metazoa; phylum Chordata; class Aves; order Apterygiformes; family Apterygidae; genus Apteryx; species Apteryx rowi. The sequence goes on along the minus strand of NW_020451027.1, from coordinate 2,014,128 downwards.
TTGTAAAAGCATATATAATCATAAGCACTTTGCTTTTCAAATATACTTGTATACTTCAGTGATTGAAAAATAGTAGATGAGAAGTGTTTCTCAAGAAGTTATATTTCCTTAGGGCTAAAATGGTTTCTGACAACAACAGCAAAACTCCTAAACCCTATGCTTTAGGTCTAAGCAACTATAGTTTATTTTCTCTTCAGAACTGTGGTTTACTCAAAAGAATCACTAGCTGGATCAGAAACCTAGATAACTTGCAGCTATTACCACAGAAATATCTTGCTCTTAGAGAAGTACACACATGTGTGAGACAAAGCCAGAAGCTAAGACTTCTAATCCCAGGAAAATTATCCAGCCCATGGGATATAAATGCAGGTGTTGTCTCAGGAACTCTCAGGGTATGCGCTCTGCAGTTTCTGCACAGCTTTCCAAGGGCTAATTTTTCCCAGGCATCAGATGCATAGGTCACCCAAAACACAAGAGCAAAAATATAGCAAATATCAGGAAAACTGTGAGAAAATCCAAATAAAATAGAAAGTTTTGTCTCATTCATACTTTCCAAAGTACAAATGACTTGACAGTGAAAATGAGAACCTTATTCCTAAGATTCTTATTCTGACTTTAATGGAAAAAACTTCACAGTATCAATGAGAAGTAAAGTGTTCCTGTGCATTGTATTCCTGATTCAAAGTGAAAACAAATGATGGTCCATTGCTATTTAAGTAGCTGCAAACTGAACTGTGTCACTATATACACACATGGGAAAGAATTCCTTTTTCTAACTATACAGATACATCACTTACATCTACATGCTGCAGAATTTCCTTAAAGCTTTAGTCATTTCAAGACTGTAGCCATTTCTCAACACTCAGAAGTGTTTATAAGAATCAGAAAAGAAAGAAAAATAACAGTTTGCATTTATGATTAATAGTTGTATAGTGAAAGAGAGAACTGGTCCAGTCATCCAAGAATAGAGGTGGGAAAATTCAAATTCTAGCTGTGAAGCTGATTCCTGCACATCTTGTGGAAAGACACTAACCTCTCTGAGATAAAGTTGTTCTCCCTGATTATATTAGCTGAAATTAGTTACATTACTTTTGATTTAGGCTGGTATTGTTGAGAAAATTACTGATCCCTTTTCTGTTTCATTTGCAAAACAAGGACAATTGTACTAGCAATTATTTTATTTACCACACAGAGTGCTTGGCTGATTCCTTTGTTTATAAAGCTCTGAGTATATTCACAGTTTTCTGGTCCTGAAGAACTGCCAAATTAATGTCTCATTTGTTTCATGACAAGCTAGTTTTTAAAAATTCTGAGTGCCTAAGTCCCTCTGAAATCAATTGACCTCTAAATATCTTTAAAAGCTAGCCATTGTCCCCATTTTTCCACAGTACTAATTCTTACTACATTACCCACCTTTACCTTTACTTGGAAAAAAAACAGTTGTTGGACAACAGGTAGCAGGATGCTTATTAAATACTCTGTTTAAAAATCATCAGCTCGATTTGGAAATTTTAGATTTCCAGGAAAAATTATAGTCTCAAACTAAATTAAAACCTGACTATATTGGACTGATTGCATCTGCTTTTGGACTGATTGGACTGGTTTTGCCCCATATTTGTCAAGTAGGTTTAATACGTCCTCCTTTCAACCCAATTTCACTTCTACCTATGCCAGCATTTGTCATTCTGAAGTTGGTGCCAGCACCTCAGTCTCCCGTTGTCTATCGAACTTTCCTCCTTGCATGTAGGCTGCTAGGAGAACAGGGGCCACGTTACAAGAACACCAAACAGAAACACTACAGTCGGTCCCTTTCCTTGTGGACGGACTCCTTCTTAAATCGCTCTCGCTAACAGGGAAATAGGGAGACACCATAACGGAAGGAAATATGCAATTTCTGGCTGCTGTTTTTAAAATTGGAAAGAGTCTAAAATCTGCGGATAATGCCACTGTAGCAAACAGCTGGCGGGTTCCAGCCATGATTTCATTCATCTCTGATAACTATCAACTGAGATTAAAAGACATATTGCTTACGGAAGTGGGTGCTAACTGTGCCTGCTCTCATTGGAGTGAGCACAACATACGTAGCCAGTGAAAGACTCCTGGTGGCTGAGGTGTTACAGAAATGCTGCTCCTCTGCCAGTACATGAGTTGTATGCCATTTGTCATTCACACACCTTTACTTTAAAGCACCACTTGTTTAAGTGATTTTCAGGAGTGAAAATCATTCACTGAAGAATCTCTTTTTTTTTAAGGTGGACGAAGCAAGGTGAGCTAAGCAGAATGTTTAAAATATCTAGACTTACCGGAGCCACAGCTCTTTGAATCACAGAATAATCCAGGCTGCAGGGGACCTCAGGGGGTCTTGTAGTCCATCCCCCTGCTCAAACCAGCTCAGGGCTTTATCCAGTCAAGTCTTGAACACCTCCAGGGATGGAAACTGCACAGTCTCTGTGGGCTTCCTACTCCACTGCCTGACTGTCCTCACAGGGAGGAAATTTTTCCTCAGATGCAATCTGAGCCTCCCTTGTTTCAACTTATGTGTGGTGTCTCTCATCCTCCAGTGTGAAGAGCCTGGATCCATCTTCCACCCTATAGGTACTGGGGGGCTGCTGTTAGGCCCCCTCTAAAGTTGTCTCTCCTCCAAGTTGAACAAGCCCCTTTCTCTCACCTTCTGCACATAAGGCAAGTGCTCCAGSCCCTGAGTGTCTTGGTGACTCTCTGCTGATGCACTCCAGGTTATCTATGTCTTTCATGTATTGGGGGCCCAAAACTGGACACAGTATCTAGATGCAGTCTAACTTGTGCAGAGTAGAGAGGGGTAATCACTTCCCTCCATCTACTGGCTGTGATCCCGTTAATACAGCCTAGGATGCTCTTGGCCTTCTCTGCTGCCAGGGCACATTGCTGGCCCATGCTGTGCTTGCTGTCTGCCAAGACCCCCAGGTTCCTTTCAGCACAGCTGCTCCCCAGCCAGCCTGCCCCCAGGCTGTATCATTTCAAGGGTTTATTCCTTCCCATGTGCAGGACTTGACATATGTCCTGTTGAATTTCATAATGTCCCTGTTAGTCCATTCCTCCAGTATGTCTAGGTCCTTCAGGATGGCAGCCCTGGATGACTGCCCCTCTCCACCCCCCCCCCACCCATTTGGTGTCATTTGTAAACTTAATGAGTGTGTGCTCCATTGCCTCCTCCAGGTCATTGATAACGGAGTTAAACAGGGCAGGTCCTAGTACAGACACCTGCAGTASTCCACTTGTTACTGGCTTCCAGATAGAGCATGACCCATTAACCACTAATCTCTAACCCCAGCCATCCACCCATTTTTTTCATCCATCTGGTTGTCCACCCATCCAGACCATAAGCCCAGATGTGTTCCCAGATGACTTGCTCCAGGATTTTCCCAGAGATCACAGTGAGGCTGTCTGGCCTGTAGTTCCCCAAATCATCCTCATAGCCTTTTTTTGAAGATCAGAGCAACATTTGCTTTTCCACAGTCATCGGGGACTTCCCTCGTCTCCATGACCTTTCAAATAATGATAGCGAGCAGCCTTGCAAGGACATAAATGGTTCTCACAGCACCCTCGGATGCAGCCGCTCCGATCCCGTGGGCTTCTACTGGGTCGAGTTCTCTCAAGTCATCCCTGGCTCAATCCTCACCTACTGCTCATCACTCCCTGCCTCCTTGAACACTATCTGGGAGACCTTGTTAGTGAAGACTAAGGCAAAGAAGACACAGATTACCTCAGCCTTGTCTGTTTGCTGCCAGTAAATCATCAGCCCCATTCAGCAGCAGTCTCATGTTTTCCTTGCTCATCCCCTAACTAGTAATAATGTGGTAAAGCTCTTTTTGTTGCATTTGACATCCCTCGCAAGTCTCAACTCTAGCTGAACTTTGGCTTTTTTAACCTTACCCCTACATGCCTGGGCAATGCTTCTAAATTACTCCTTCAGAGGCAATCCCTGCTTCCACCTGATCTATACTGCCTTTTCGCATTGTAGCTCTGTCATGAGTTACCTGTTTAGCCAAATCAATCCGATACATCTGCTTCCTTTCCCCGAGTATCAGATTGGACCTTTTTGGCTGCATCAATTCAGTCAGTTGTCCTTCTAAGACACAAGGGCAGTTCAAATGTATTTATGAAGGAGGAATTATGCCTGTGTCTGTCTGCTCTGTATTGACTGTAAAATAATTCTGGAAATCCAGAGTTCCAGACCGAGGTATTACCAGTGTTTGCTATTGCACTAAATGCTGCACGCTTACCGGTAGCTGCCCTGATCTTYTCAGTTCCTCAAGTAAGGAAAGAGAAACAACTAGGTCTCCATCTCATAAAAATTAATTGATTAAGGTTTGGAAAGCACTCTGACACTTCTGATGAAAAGTGCTGTAGATGTTTTTATTTATTGCTACCAGCAAAGCACTATGAGCGAAATTACAGTCAATCATCTGGCTTTCGAACATATTAACTTCAAACTGAGGACCTGAGCTGGATAGCCTACTTTATTACCTGAGAATTGATGATTATCATCACAAGTTAGCAAATTTAAGACCTTAGAAGCCTTCTTTCTTGCTTTCCTTAATATGTCCCTCCGTAAAAGCTACCCATAAACACAGGCCTTTTTATAATCACAATCAAGGAAGAAGCTGTAATTAGAATGTAACTGCTTTCTCCACTTAAAGTGCACAGCCTCTGCTCCTGAGATATAAAAGTCAAACTTCATCTAGTTCTCTGGGGCCATACCATTTTCAGTTCTATACCAGGTACCTAAAATGGGCTAGTAAAAGCATACTGAATAATTTTCAAACACACTGGCTCAAACCCATTACCTCCAGGCATTCCTATCACTACCATACCTCTGCATTTCCCTCAAGCCATTGGCTTATGAGTTTTTCCCAGTGTCAATCCACTGTACCTACTTTGATGGGAAAAAGTGTAGTCAGCAACAAAGAAGCAAGCATTGGCCCTTGCACACAAAGACTGTGTTTTATTTTATTTTGTTATTTGTTTGGTTGGAGTTTCATAAAAGAAGCTCCTTTGTGTGTATATGTTTCAAGAAAGCACTTTTCTCAAATCATTACGATTCCTCAGCAGTTCCTCAGAAACAAGTTTCTCTCTGTGCTGCACACTTCATTTTCTGCACTAAGTATTGCCCCTCAGCAGTAGTAATTACCATTTCAAAACGAAATAAAGTAGCACAAATGCATTTTACAGCTCTCCAAATTTCATAATAGAAAAYGGCTAAGGAGTGATTTGCAATGTAGTAGTTAATTGTAAATCATTGCCAATATGCCTTTCACATGCCAGGTTTCATAGGCTTGGCATGTGGCATGTAATTTTAACAGACCATTTCTAATTATAGGACTTTAATTCTTCCAACTTGAGCACTTTTCTGTTGTATCTTCTGCACCAGCAATATGCTGCCAAATTCCAAGGTCCAGAGCACGCAGGATAGATACTTAAGTTTGGTACAGAATATCATTTTTCATGAATTTTCTTGCAGCAGTCAACACATAACATATAAATTATAGCCTTGGCTGCCCAGACACAAGCTGCTCATTTTGTTCATACCTATACTCTGCTCATTGCTGTTGCCAAATCTGCACTCTGCTGAGTTTGGTCAAAGCCGTTCAGATAAAAAGACTGTCCAAATATATGCCTAAATCTCAAACTTCTTTGAGACTGTTCAACCTACTGAATGATTGGCAGCCATCACACARATATATCTTGCACCTGGCTTTGTGTTCTAGAGTAGCATCAAAGAGCATGAGAGAGAACTCAGATCTCAATAGTGTTGTATTTTGAAGCAACTTAAAATTTTGAATTTAGTGGCTTGTTTCTAGACTTTGCAGCTTTTTCAGCTGTACCTTATTAAAAGATGTCAATGTATGGCATAAGGGCTTTGTTTGGGGATTTTTCTGCGGCAAAAATATCTCTGTTAGACTTACCCATTTGCAAAGAAAGCTCCTGCTGTCCCAACTTAGCTGTATTGGCTTGGGCCTGTGGAGAATCTGCTTCTCTAGGGAACCAATTTGTAAGCTCAAGGAGATTGCCTTGCTGCTGAAAAGGTTCTCAGGAGGCAGCTGAACTTTCAAAATGTGGGCTACTGATGAGGGCATTGAAAAGAAAGATCACCCCTGCAGAAGTAGTACTGCTGTAGAGAAAGTTACCAGAGGAAGGAGTTTCTCAGGACAAGAGAAAGGAGCTGGCAAAGAAAGGATAAGCAAACTGGCTTTTCTTTCATCTTAAGAAATGAATAAAAATACATATAGTATTTATAGGTATGATAAGCTAATAGATAGCTAATGGAAAGCTATTACTTACTCCTTATGTTCTCAAGTAGTCATTATTTTATATATGTGTGTGTGTGCGTGTGTGTGCATGCGTAATCACTTTTTCAGTCTGAAAAGAAATTAGTTTTCAAATGATTCCTGCAGCCAGGGAACCACAGTAGAACTTAAAAAAAATTACCATCTCTTTGATTTATATGTAAAGGAAACAGGTAGTAATCATGTTAGCTTTTTCTATCAGCACACTGAAATACAGTACCAGACCAACAAATGCCAAAAGAATTTGTAATAACAAAATGATGCTTCTTCTTTGCTTTTTCATTAAGTTTGTGATTGAAGTCAGTGAAGCTTCAGACTTGTAGTAGGCTAAAAATGGTATCAGCATTTAGGGGCCAAATCCAGAAGTTCTTACGAACAAACAGTTCTTACAGGCAAACAAGAGCAGGATTTGATTCAAGATCAGACAAGGCCAAGCCATCATTATTTTGCTGTTCAGGGTAGTATTTGTTGTCTTGTATCCAATCCTGCCCAATTCATTGCTCTAATGGCTTCTGCCTAAAGGAAAAGAAAACAAGGTTGTGTTGGTTGTTAAGAGTGTCTCACGTCTTATGAAGATACGCTATCTGCTTTTTCAGGCTGAACCAGCTGTTCTCAGCTAAATTAGGTAAAATTTATCAGAATACAGTCTTAATCATAAAGTGCCCAATTCAAGTTTGCCCAAAGAGTCACTAAACCTTTTGAGCCTTTCAGGTAACTCTAGACACCTGTGAACAAACTGGTCCCAATTTGCATTTTCTTAGACACTCTTGCTATGTTGTCATGAAACTATCGTAACACTACGATTTTGACTTTAAGTCTAAAATTCCAATTCCAATAAAATTGTCATGGAGAGGACACCCAACATGAAGCACTGCACATCAAAACTGTTCCATTTCCCACTAGCTAACTCTGCTGCGTTCATAGGAGACGCTTTTCTTTGGTAATCTGTACACATTGCTCCCATGAGGAGAACAAAAGCTATTTGCCTGGAGACTGGCCGTGTTTCTTCGAGACTGCCACTCCTCCATACAGGTCCCATATTAGGGAACTGGTTCCTCCATATAAATCCATATCTCTTTGTAAAGTCCCATATTTGATTTTAAGTTTGTGGGCCAACATGAGAGAAAAGTCGCTCAGAGCCCCATCTCAAGGAAGGAAGCACCACATCAGCCTGTCCCACTGACACAGTGATACTGATGGGCTCCACAGTGAGCATGTCCGATCTTCCATTGATGGAAATGGATTCAAAATAGCAGAACAGAGTTTTACATAAGATAAGAAAGTAAAAGGGAAAATGCAATTAAGGGGTTAAAAGCACTGGCTTTCTCTCCTCCTGAAGAAACAGACTGAGTTAGCACAGCCCTAGTGATGCTACCTAAATATTCACAACAAAATTTCCAGTGATGGGTCTAATTTTCAATGAGGCTTATGGATATTCAGACTCAGCAGTGATTCCAGATCATCTCTATATAAAAAGCATGAAGCGCACGGCAACACTTCGGTAAAGAGATGGACTCGGCTGTTCTGTAGGTTAGTTAGGTTCTGCATGTTACTTTAATATCTTCACATTAATAATTTGAAGGACCTGATATTCATCATTACTAGAGTAGGAAATTTTATGTTACTGATTAAAATAGCTATCTGCATGAAGCTTAATGATACTTTTCTTAACGTGTTTTATAACATAAATATAACTACCATAAATTAATACATATATGGTCAAATATAGGGCATAAAATTATTCATGTCTTGATGTACTAGTCATTTTGAAACTAAGACAAAGTAAATACAGTACTTTGGAATGCTACTATTTGCATATTATAACTAATTAGCAAGCACAATAGCATCATCCTAGGGGAAAGGTCCACTGGCAACTTAATTCATTATCTTCTATTATTGTGTATCATGTTAAAATGACAAGCATCTTACACTGTGTAAGTCATCACAATTTTAATTAATACATCCAGAGCTGATAAAAGCATATCTCCTGGTTTTGTCCATGCTGAGCCCTCCTCAATTTTTAACATGTAGGCACCTCTTCAAAGTGTTTCTTCAGTGTTCATTTGCTTAGAAACAGAATGCAAATATTGTTTTAAAAGTTTTTAATGAGAGTTTTACATGAAAAACTCCAAATGAGTTTAATAACCAGTGTAGCTGCCAGTAAAATATATATATTCTCCCTTACCTCAGGAGGCCATTGAAGAGTAACTATGGTTGTGATAGTAAATTAACCTGCTTGCTATATATTATGCTCAACACTCCCTTCTGCAGGAAAAGCTCATCTGCCCACATAGCCACGAACCAGAACCAGCTCACAGTCCCCCTGCAGGGCCAAGGCTTCGAAACCGGGGACAGATACTCCTCAGGCTTTGGGACGGGTTTGTCASCGGAGGAGGGAGAGAGGTGGGGACACAGTGTTGGCAGCCAGTACCTGTAATTACAGGTACTGTGTTGTAAATAAAACCCATGGCTGTAGCTTTATTCCTTAATGAAATAATTCCTGGTTCTGGGTGAACAGAACGTCATTCAGTGACAGGGAGTCCCTGGTAACAGGCGTTATCAAGTAAAATCACTCTAGTCGTCTCTTCTGGAGACTGTTGCAGGCTTGCTGAGGCATTGAGAAGGGATGGTACAGGTCCACACAACACTTCCACATGACATCCTCTGCCTCCCACTGTCATATTCCAGAATTTAAATACAGTTTAATTTTAGGAGAAGGAAGGAACCTGATTCTGCCATTACATTTTAGGCTCTATTTTGTGGGCATAGAGAGAAGGAGTCAATATCAGAGGCATCTGTGCCACCACCTGACTCCACCAGGGATCTGCCTTCAAGAACAGTTCATTACTGTGAAATATCATATGCAAAACAAAAAAGTACAAGTGCTCCCTGCATTCCTGGCCTTCAGCTTCAGCATTGATCTAGCCCAGGATATAGTTTCATGTTGTAAAGAAGTTTTATCTTTTGATCTGCCTCAGATAATATCTCACTATCCTAAGTGAGACCTTCATGGGAGAAAAATAACTGCAGAATCAGTCACTTCCATCTATCTTACAACTCTGCTAATCAGCTAGAAAATTATTCAATATTATTCTTATTTGAATTATTGATAGCTGACTTTCTAAATGCTACTAAACTTCAAATACTTTACTACAATGTATTGTTTTTAAGTAAAGGTTTCATAAACACTCAGCACCAACTTAACTTTGCTTTCATTGACGTGATAGGGATTTGGGCTTTTAATTGTATGAAGTAAGTTTTGACTGTATCAAGAAAAAGATTTAGAAAAAATATTCAATACTTCAGTGCCTGCGGTCCCATTTAAGTTATCACTCTCTTGCTCTCAGCTTTTCTGTTTTTCCTTTGCTGATATTGCCTACGTTTTTGTGACGGGTGGACCGTGAGGGCCTGGAGAGCTGGGATGGCGGGGTGGGATCTCAGACACCCGCCAGCCGGCAGCCYCATCCGGCCACAGGCGTCACCTGTGCAGTGCCTGGGGCAGCGAGATGTGCACAAACCGGAGGGACCTGTAAGAGCCATCAGAAATGCTGAGAGAGGTATGGAATGAAGGCTGCCTGTACAAGGGAGTTAAGCACATTTATCTACTTGGCATTCAGAGCTGAAAATCATCTCCTAGCGTTAAGTACTAACTTTCTCAACAAACCAAGCCAAAGGAGGTCTCCCCTCTCCCTTTTTGACCGATACTCATGATCAGAAGATATATGCAACATGTGCCAGATTTACCCAAGACTTGATATTTCTCACTTTCAGAAAGGTGCCCTAATTTCCAGGCTATAGCCTTATTTATTTCATGCTCTGTCTGGACAGGAGCTTTGACCTCAGGTTTCCCATATCTCAGCCATTGGGCTGCTGAAGAGTTCCCTCCTTTTGTATGTTTGCTGGCTTAAGTAGATGAAAGTCATTCAGTCCAAAAATCTCAAAAGATCTGTGGCATGGGCTGGACGTGCTGGTTTATCACCGTCACGACTCAGGTAGTTCTGGGCATGCCTAGAGGTAGACAGTTTGGCACCCAAATTGCTGGCTGAAGGTGGAGCTGTGAGGACCTAAACCATTAAGTTAGGTGGCAGCAAGGTGGAGGTTTTCAGTATCTAATTTTAGAGTTAGACACTGCAGTTAGCAAATGATATAGCCACAGCACAGCCAGCAATATAGCATATATAGCAATAGCTGTACTGATATTAAACAAGCATGTTTAAGCACCAAAAGTACAATCACAATCCCTAGAACAAGCAGCAGGGCAAATTATTCAGTGCTGTTCTGTCTACGCTGCTTTGGTACCAAACTAACCCAATTAAACTTCTATTAATATTTCTTCAGTATTACCATATTCATCACACAAGACCCTGTGTGCTGGTACCTGAGGAATTCACACCTCTATTTGACTGTGCAGGCATAGCTTAATGCCCAACATTTTACTTTTGAATTAGGTAATGTGGAAGCTTCACTGAAGCTTCTGTTTCAAAAATGTCAGTCAACATACCATCTTCAAAATCAAAACCGACTGTACAATGTCATACTATTAATTGTGAAACAAAAATCATCATTTTTTTCAGTTGTGGGTTTGGTTTTACCAAATGAAATTCATGGTGCAATATTAGGTAAATGCTATGATTTCGGTATGCAATTTATGTTGAAGATTCAGGCTGTTTTGAGCTTTGCTTTTTAAAAGCATTTTTAATCATGAGTTGGAGGCAAACAAATTATTGCACCTTTTAGTATCAATTTCTGTGCACAGGACCAAGCAAGCAGGACAGCACACTGTTTAATGTAACCACTTTTTCAGAATAGACATTAACTGAGGCTTTTTCATGCACAGTTGATTTTGTATAAACTGATTGACACCTTTGGGGGTCATCTTTCCACTGACTCATAATTTTGCTCACTCTTGAAAAAGGCTTCTGTACACCCTGTATTCTCTAGTTAAAGCTGAAAATTCAACTCATCATATTTACACAATAAAAAAAAAATCCATTCGGCATTGTTTTTAATTGCAAATCCTACTCAAGGGACCAATTCTCCTGCTTAGGAGGCAGCCCTGTGCCTTCTACTAGAGAACCAACTGCAGTCAATTATGGTAATGAAATGTCAATAAATATAAAAATTTAATACAGCCTGCTCTTGGTGAGTGGCAGATGAGGACTTGCCTCCCAGACAAATTTGCTGGTGCTGCAAATATTAAATGCACCTGAAAGAGTAGCAGGTTGCCTGAGAGCTCTCCAGTAGAGGGATGGTGGGAGATCCAGACACCTTCTGGGTTTTTCCATTATGGTATAATCGCTGCAGTAAGGCCAGTCATGTTCTTGACATCCAAATATCTTAACTTATTATTATGAAGTGAATAGCATATCCCCCCACAAACTGGCAGCTCAGTGAGGGATTTTTGAGTTTTTTTCCCCTTAACAAAGCATTACAGTTACAAAAGGGAAATTAAGTTGTGAATGAGTTGACTCTTGTATGTGAACAGCTTCTCAATAAGAAGTAGTTAAATCATGTCATCGTATTAAAGCGCTCTTCCAATAGAAAGTATTTGGGGTGTGTTACTATTTTTTACTTATTTATGTAAGTATATATATTCTTAGATATATATATAGAGAGAGAGAGAGAGAGATAAATACCAAATTAACTCGATTAACTAGTTTATGAAAGAAAGTATGGCTGGGAGTCCTACAGACTACATCTTAGTTTTGTCACATATTTCTTTGGCCCTGAGTAAGTAATTTAATGTCACTGCTTCAGTTTTTCCAGGTGTAAAAGAGGGCAATAAAACCTGTCTCACAGAATACTTAAGCATAATCACTTGACTTCATTAAAATGTAAGCACAGATCTAAGTGCTCTGCAGAATTGGGGCAGTGTTATTCTTAATATCCACACAAAAAGTGTAACTTCATTTTTCTTGCGCAGTTGCCTTCAATCAATGTCTTGGGAGTGCTAAGTGACATATAAATAAAGCATCTTATTTAAAGTCAGTAACCTATTGATTATATTAAGGTTATCACTAGGAGAATTTATTTTAGTTCCTTGCAATCACTAATCTATCTTTCCTGGTTGAAATGTTGACAGGTTTAAAGTCAGGATTTTTCTTCTTGTTTTACTCTTGTTTATGCTTGGGCAAAATCAGTTCAATAGTTTTAAGATCAAAAAAGGGTGTTTCAAAATACAATGTTCCTTAACAATTATTTTAAAAATTAGATTTTAAGAGATTAGTGACAGAAATATAAAATTTTGCAGTATGTGTCTATATTTGTGATACCTGACCATTCTTTATTAACTTCTTTATTATGGGAGGCCTCAAAGACAGGATTAGAGCAGTGATACCTTTAAACACATCATTAACCCAAGTGTGCACTTACCACTGTGCTTGGTCTCAGTTTAGAGCCAGGCATAGTTTATGTAATCATTTTATATGATTATATGAAGTATGGTTACCAATTTCCATGTTGTTATGAAGGTTCCTAAAATGGAAAAGCTTTGCAAATACTAGAGCAGCCAGGCAAGAAGGACATTTTTGAAACCTGCCAATAATCTGCTTAGTGTTAGTTGGCCAGGAGCAATCTGCCATGGAAGCAAGCAGTGCCCTGGCTGTTCCCCAGGGCAGCAGCGCTTCAGAGGCACACGGGACATCTAATGGTCTGGTGAGAACAGGGCATCTCAGCTGAACCAGTTCCTGAAATCACAAAGCTGCTTCGTTCACTGCGGCTGTTGAATGGGACGTTGTGCCTGCAGCTGACCTGCGTACAGCTCCTACTGCTCCTCCTTTGTTCATGGAGGAGGAATTCCCAGACCAAGTCCGTCAGAACTAACTCCAGCAAATAACCAGATTTTGTGTAGCCAAGGAGAAAAGAAGCCATCCTCACAATACCTCTGTTTCCTGTGGGAACACACAGATGTTTCTGGGCTTGAACAGATGTTTCTGGCCAAGTTGTGGATGCTGGATCATTTCCCATGAATACCATTATATCCCTCTGGACTAATACAGCCRGTGTAGGCATGAAGCCCACTTCATCAGTTTCCCTCCACAGGATCCTACAATTACAATGAGAACAAGAGACACCGAGTGAATAAAACAAACTGATACAGGACACCGCTACCGGTGTCATAAGCAGTAGTCATATATAATGCTTCTAAAAAAAGCTAATGCAGACAAACAAGCATTCACAGTGATGTGACATACCATTAAGATATATGGTTTAATAATATTTTCAGTGTGTACTGTTGTGCTAAAATAGGTTTGTATATAAAATCATCTTGACCTGATGACATCATTAAATTGAGAGTGATACTTTTATCCAGGAGTATCCCAGTTATATGGGATTGCTTGGCACATTCTAAAGAGATTCTGTGGGTCTGATAATCATACAGAAATATAATTCTCTTTTACAGGTGGATTATTCAGTAATAGCATCTCAAGCTGGAGCCACCCTCAACAATCTTATGAGCCATGCACAAGAACTAGTAGCAAAGCTTCGTTCCCTACAGTTTGATCTACGAGAATTTGTATGTCTCAAATTCTTGGTGCTGTTTAGTTTAGGTAGGTAAATTCTACTCTTCATACACTACTTACTACTGATATTGGTATTATTTGTTATAAAATCTTCTGTTTTTATTTATTTTCTTGGAAAAAACAAAATACAACTTTGAAATATATTTTATGAGGTTCATAGTAATCTGAGGATTATCTTTTAAATATCATTTGCAGGAAAATTGTGTAGCAGGATTAAAAGTGGAATTCTATGGAAATGATTCCTAAAACCTTTGGAATTTTTATATGCTGTCTGTATGCGCTTTTTGAATATCCCAGAACACAGATAAAATTCTATTATATATTCTAGAGGATAATGAAAATATAGAATGGCATATTTTCTATGATATTGAATGTAGTCACATAGAGCAGATGGAGATGGGATATGGGTGAAATATACCTATTTTTTTAAATGTATTTTAATGGTAAGTATAAACAATCTTGTTAGCATATTGCTGTCACATTGCAACACATAAATCAGGAAAGTAACTAATAGTTTTTAACAAACAATGAAAGGCACTGTTAAAGTGCAAATTAATGGTAATAGTTTTATGACAGGTCTAGCTAGGAAATAACCTTTAAATGGAGGTTGTTTTGTACTAGTGGAAATGACTCAGAATGGGAAAGATACCTATGCAGGACAAATTAGTTAAACCAGAACCTTCCAATGAATCAGTCAAGAAAAATCACCAACACCAGGAATAGAAAAGGGATTAAGGAGATGGATTCCTATTGACTTCATAGGAACAGATTTTTCTGTCTGTCTTCTGTTTTAGGTTTGCACTCTGTTGATTTAATAAAGCTGGTTTAAATAAACTTTGGCCAAGTGAATTTTTATTTACTGGCACACAGTTGAAAGAAGAGACTTAAAATCATAAATAAGATCAGATTCAGCCACCCCTACATAGCTAAAACTCCATTTTTACTCAAAAGGTATTTTGTGTGCAGAGACTGAACTGTTGAGCCAAGAACAGCAATGAAAGAAATATCAGCATTGGTGACATATAGTAAAGCTTTTCTTTAATTTTCAGTTTAAAAAAAATTCTTCTGTAAAGGAATAAAATTCTACAAATACATTCGTATAGTACAATTTCATTTAAACTAAAAGCAGCAAAATGTTTTGGTTGTATTGTAAATTGTCAGTTATTGTCTTAAATATGTCCTTGTATATAGTGTTTACAGAATTTGAACCTGTTTTGGAAAACTTTAGATGAAGGTCTTTTTAAATGTAGGTAGCATTAAAAAGAGATACTTAGTAGTATATGACATGTAGAAATAAATAAGAAGTATTTAAAAAATTAAAACAAAGTTAAAAGCATTAATTTTAATGAACCATGTACATTCCAAATCCCAGGAAGACATGATGGATTTATCTGGTAACTATTAACCTTTTGTATTCAGGGTTTTGCCTCTTCCCGTGTCTTAGAATCAGAGATGGAAAAGCAAACCATCTGTTGCAGAAATTATAATGTTTTATGAATTAATTTGATGAAAAACAAGAATTCATATTTCTTAATTCCTAACAAGTAGGTCTTCCAGTCATTGGACAGGGGTACAGAAATGTCTGAAGAGCCTTGTAGCCTTTCTCTGATAAAATATTTAGAGAATTCCTGTCACTTCAGGGATATTTTAAATTAGCTGAATAAGGGTAGTGCATCTGGAAAATGCTCACATTTAGGTGGCGCTTATATTTGATGACTTTCCTCAACATAATTTCTAAATGAAATAAAAGTATTCTTCCTTTAGCTCTTATCCTAATTCTGCAAGGTGATGTGCTCAACTTCAAAAGGAGTTGGGCAAGTATATGTTGCAAGCTTGTACCAAGCCAGGTTATCCCATTCTCATCTCGTTTATGCCACTGCAAAAAGAGCTAATTCTGCTCCTAATAGGAGGCTTGTAGGCAAGTCACTTGCATACAGAAATGATATAGCTAAGAAAGGTTCAACACCTTTGAAACAGATTAATTCAATATTTAGCATACTGCATAATTCAATCTGCTAATAGCCAAAGCTAGATGTTATGCTGCAAAGAGTAGAATGTAAAGATATTATCACTTGACCCGCAGAACTAAGGCTAATATTTAATGAGAATCATGACAAAACTGAAATGAAAAACATGGAAACCCTTTCCAGCAAAGCACAGAAGTTTGTTCCCAAACATATGAATGAATAGTCTGACTTAAGTTAGTATGACTGCTCACATCCTTCAACTGTTTAAGAGTCAGGTTTTTAAAGACATGGAAGTGCCTAACAATGCTGGCAGACATCCAACAAGATTGTCAAAACTAACTAAGCATCAAACTCCTACTGAAATAACTGGGAGCAATTATTGTACCTAAGTATCTAGGCACATTTGCCACATATCTACGTCTGTTAGGCATCTCAATAGAAAACTGGTCTTAAGGCCAAAAATACATCATTTAATCAAAACAAATTTTTCAAAAACCTGAGCTGGCTCTTATTGAAAATCTGGCCCTATAATGTTTAATGAAATAAAAAGCACTTCAAGACATACCAGACTTTTTACATTTCTAAGGATGTTCATGCCACCGTGTTAACCAAAAACCTTATACTATTGTATAGTACATACATACTATCTATCTATCTATATACACACATACATATATATAGTGTGTATATATATATATATATAATGTCTTATATAAAACCTCTCAAAGGCAATGCGAAGTCAATAAGTCACAGAATTAATTTATTAAGAAGGCTGTTAGTTTTTTATAACTGTGCAACTATGAGGCTGCCTTCTAAGGCTGTTCGTTGTTCATGGCTGTACTGTATAGTCTGTATCTTCACAAGATTGCAATCTCCTTGAAGGCAAAGAACTTTGTCTTTGTCTTTTTTCCAACATTTCAGAAGTGATTAGCCTAGTAAACTAAGAGTAAAATAATGTTCAAAACCCAAAGCACATACATACAATTTTTCAAAATACAATTAAATCATATCAGTCTTGCTTGCTAGATTTTAAATATGAGAGGTAAATTGTTAGTTATTTACTCGTCAGAGGTTCCAAAGGGTTTGTACAAGAAAACGCTTTTGATTGATAGCAACATTAAAGAAGAGGCTGTTGAAGTTTAGACAGATGCATTTGTATTGTAGTCTTCATGGCTAGCAGTGCACAACTCTTTCTGCAGTCACACCGACTCCACACTAATGAGTGATACCGTCCAGGCACATGAGTTCAGGACCTTTTTCCAGTGGTTGTCTAGTCTGTCTGTGCCCATCTGACCAACACTGCCAAGTGCATAATGATGCAGCTGACTCAGCGATTATTGGATAAGACAGAATACTTTGGTAACTAATTTCTTAGACAGTGTGACATTTCCTTAGTTTATTTCTTTCTAGTATTAATATATTTAGAATTAGGTAACTTTTAAATTTCCTCCATCAGTTATAAAAATTCAGGTTTTTTTACAGCCAGGCAGTTCTTACCTCTCTGTACATAAGAGAGTCCCCTTTCATGACTGTGGATTTTCATAGATAAGTGACTGTCTGTCTGTCCACCATAAGTGGTTCCTTATGCCATCAGCACAGTCCTGGCAATAGTCACTGCCTGTCTCTGGCAATGATGAGCCCATCACACCTGAACTATTGTTCTCAGCAGATAATCAGTTCAGCTGAATCAGTCCTTCGCTCTTGTGCTCCTACAGGGTGAGAGTCAACAGGGAACAAATCAGTTCTTACAACCAGCACAATCTCACAATCACACTGGGGATGACGGTCTTGACCATGATTGGGGTACAGCTCAGTTTCAGACTAACAAGAGTCTTGTTTCAAAATGACATTAAATCACCAGCAGAGACCCCCTCCTTCACAACTTCACTGCACCATCAGCAGTCAATCAATTATTCTGTCAAGCACAGCAAGTTTGGACTAAATTTAAATTCTATCACATTACTCTGATAGCCATCCACTTACATGATCTACAGAGCAACATATTATACTAATCCAGCAGGATTCTTTTAGAGACTCGCAATCTTCCAATGAGTGAGTCCTCCAGCTGTGTACCTCTTCTCTGCACATAAATGAATATGTTGCTTTCCTCTCTCACGACACACCAGAATAACATTATGCAAATCAGCCAATCTGACTGACACCCAGGATCACAGGCAAGCAAATAGAAACAGGGCTTGTGATCATAACTGCCCTTCACAGCTTTGGCTGGATGTGGTTATGATATGATAATCATACCATATGATGATATGATTGCTAACCTGTCTTCTAGTCACTTCTTCCCCAACTTGATCTCTGACAGACATGACTGAATTCTTGCATCCAAGATCCATCTTGGCTGCAAATGATACACTAGATGCTGATTGAATGATATATTTGATGCTGATTGAACAATATATTTGAAGAGGAACTGGACTCAGTTCTCAAAAGCATCTCATTGCAAAGGAGCAGTCCCTCCACCAGCATGATTCACTTGAAAGAAATCTTCCATTTAGATGGCTTAGAAATAGCAATTTCTGTTATCAATCTCGATTTCAATTATCTTGAGGTATTAGCTTGCTGTAAGGTAAATCAGGACATCAGTTCTGATAGCAATGATCTCTACYAACCTTTCTTTTGTTGAGGGCTACATCATAATTGCAAACCCCACAATATGCCTGTTTTGTGGGAGCATCATTCCTGTGATAAAGGCACTCTCCCCTTAATTCCAAGTAAGGAAAGGGCTGAAGTGAAACTAATTAATGTGGACACCAAACCACAGTTTAACTTGGGTATACCAGCCAAGGTTTTTTCACAATATGAAGGTCCTACAGATAAAAAATTCAGCAGCTCAAGAGATACACAAAAACTGGATTTTCCTGACCTCTTACTTGCATTTGGCAGGCTATTTTCAAGCAGAAAGAAACAAGACAGAGCCATGACGATTCAGCAGTTATAACTGTACAATTGATGAAAGGTTAGTGACCAGGCACACATTGCAAAACTGGGAAGGAAGGAAGAAATCTTTGAGACTTGAGTGTTAGCCCTACTTTTTATGCTAGTTCTGCAGGTTTTACATTTATGAACTCATCTCCAAACCATGAAAAGAGCATATCTTTTCTAAGAAAGCTGCCTTTCAGAGAGCTGTATAGGTATTTATCAAATTTTATCAGTTTATCAAATTTCCAACTAAATGAGAATAAACATATCTGACTTTCCCAAGGCTAGCCAAACTGAAGGTAATAGCAATTTCTTTACCCTAATCCCAGAGCAATAAAACTAACTTTTCTATAGTGCATGGTCAACATARTCCACAGTACACATTATCAAAAAATAGACCTAAAAATAAGTAAAAAATGTTTCTTTGTCATTACTAATTGCTGTTTTGAATCAAGATATACTGCATGTAGAAGAAGACAATGTGTCAGTTTATTAGCTTTTTTGAATTTTCGTTACTGAATTTGACATTAGTTTGAAAATTCTCTTATTATTATTTTGTCCTAAATTAGGATTAGAAATTTGAAAAGCTCCTCTGTGCTGTTGATTAATGTTTTTTAAAAGGAGACAGTGACTAAATTTCATCATACATGTCTGRGTATTTTTGCTTTGAACATCTGATTATAGCTGGGGAAATTATTTTTGTCTTCTACTTTGTTCACACTTCTTGTATTTGACAGTGCCATTGAGCACTGAGGACAAGCTGCTACCCTAGATCCCCTCTCAAGTCAATGGAGAGGGGGATTCCCTTGATTTTCTTGGTAGGTTTTCATATAACAGAGAACAGAAAAGCTAGGTTTATAAAACCACACAATCAGCAGGGCTTGTATTGCCCAAAATAATTTTTAATTTGTTAAAAAATTATCCTGTTTCAATATGATGACACCTCTTTAAAAATACATACCTTATTAATTGCATTACATTCTTTCTGAATATTTCTGCTTAAAGATTTGGATCTGGTAGACAGCCCAAAGCTGTCTGCTCCCTTTGGAGTCGACAGGTCTTGCAAGAGGAGGCCTAGTCCAGCCCTCTGCAGAATCCAGTGTATGACACTGTCAGCTCTCTAACACCTATTTAATAATAATCAGCATATACAGAAATGGTGATCAGCTACCCAGTGACAGCAATCATCTAAAAACAGCAAGTGCTAGCTACAGACTGCTTATCTGTAGCACACAGTACAAACTAAGTTACAAATAGATGAACAATTAAAAAAAAATTCAAAAATAACCCTCTGGCCCATGCATTCCAGCTTGCAGAGAAGAATACATGTATTTTAGYAGCAAAAAAGCTTGATAGTTAACAGTTATTAAAATTCTCTGATTCTGGAGCAAATATAGATTGGTATACTCTTCCAGGGGGAAATCTTGGCCTCACTAAAGCCAAAAAGTTTCCCACTGGTTTTACTGTGACCAAAATTTGTCTCACTGCTTCTTTGGTTTTTGTCCTATCACAAAATAATGCTTAGATCAACTTTTCATCAATTAAATTTGCTAAATGACTAATTTTAAATAATGCTTTAAGAAGCAAATGAGTGTCTTATATGGTATACTTTCTATCATCTTCTGATGCAACAGATCTCTTTTCTTTTTGGCGTCCATTATCTTTATAGGCTGGTCACTTAACCTGAAATCAGCTGTTGTTTTCTCTTTACCAAAACTTCCCATTTGTCCTGCTAGTTTTTATTATCTGAACTCAGCAAGGATGATTTGTCAAGCCTCCCATCAGAGCAGTTTGTAAAGTGAAATGCCAATAGGAAGAAAGTTAGACATCATTTGACCCATGTCCAGGCACTTGTCTGCCTGCAGAGCTAAATGCTGGAATAGGCAGCGGCTGACTGGTACTGCTCTCTTATCACTGTCAGGACACAGATAAATGTACTTCATTTAAGAAACGAAGGCTTTATCAATGGGCAAATAATTGCAGAGCCACTATTGATCTCAGATCTCACTTAACATGAGACAAGAGGGACCTGTAGAAATGGTAAACACGTCAGCGCTATGTGTGGCAAACAATGGGCTCTTGCTTAAACAGAAAAAGGGACATCATTTCAAGCAAAGCACAGTGTTACTTACTTAAGGGGAAGGCTGTGGTCCCCTAACTAGGCGATACATCCATGCTCTTTTCTTAGATTAATCTTTTCTTGCTTTAAGCTCTCAGGTGTCAGAGCTGAAACGGGAGGAGAATAAACCCCATTATTGGGCTCCACCATTTGCTCTTTTGGAAAACTTCCTATCAAGATCTTCATGCAGATGAAACAGGCTGAAATGAAGCACTTTGTGAGACAGACTCTACTCTCACCATTCACAAGACTAGTAGGAGCTTCCTGTGAACATGCATCCAATGAGAAAAAAACACAAAGCCTACATGTGCTCACTTTCATTTTGTTCCATTAATTCAGATCAATGCAGTTATCAAACATTCTGGAGTTGAAAATAACATTTTAAATTAGCTACTGCCTTTTTTGATATACTTTATGTAACATCATTGGTCTACCAGGAGATTTACAGAAAAGCACGAGCCTGTGCTTCAGTAATCCTGCAATATAAACATACAGAAAAGATGAGGAAGAATCTGCTGATTGCAGCAGTAAACAGTGATGAAACATTGGGTTGTACGTATTTTCACTTCAACAATTTTTGCTGAGAGTTTAGTTTGGGGTATCACATATGCAGATGGGAAGATAAGTGTGTAAACATCAGTTGGAAGTAGTATAACAAAGGATATTAATCAAATTTGGTGGTATTTATAATGCATAAGGGTACACAAACAAAGAGAATAGTAGAATGAAACAAAAGAATTAGTGTGGCATCTGACAAAGAGGGTCTGAAAAGGAAACAGGAGACAAGACCGGAGAATTAGACAAGCGCTAATTTGCGCGTGATACAGTGATGAAGGCATAACCTAACGAATTTCGGCATGTGGCCCTTTCTTGCAGCCTGCCTAATACTAATACACCATATGTTAAACAAATATGGATCTGCCTTTTACACTTTCTGGTGAAAGAGACAGCACTATCTCTCCAAAGCTCAGTCCAGTAAACACGGGAACTTGCTAAAAACAAGAATTAGCCAAAAGGTGTCTGCCCCCCACCATTAGGATATTTTAGTATCAGAACTTAGGAAAAAGCTGATTAAACTACCAGGTGACAGACTCAAAACACAAGGGGGGTAGCTCTTCAACACAGCATATTATTCTGCTCTTGTTGCAAGATGCAGTTTGGCAAGATGCAGTGGAGGCTCAACATTTTCATGGTTACCAAAGTCACTTGGAGAAATTAATGGAAGGAAAATCCATTGAAGGCTATAAAATACAAAATCACTACTTCTGTCTCTTCCTAACTTCCAATTGCTCAACCCTGATACAACTGCTCCTGGGAAGTATTGCTCCATGCTTTTCTTCTTACACTGTTCCCCAAGGGCATAGTCCCAGTATGGCCATTCTCATATTCTCTTTGGGAAAGTATTGTAGTTTTTCAGAGACTCTATTTTCCTTGCTGTAAAATGGGAAAAGTGGTTCTTTAGCAGGATACTAAGAAGCTCACAGATAATACTGCTGTATTTTCACATAGCATCTTCAGCCACAGGATACGAAGTAGGTGCTATGAATTTGAAATGAAAAGTATTGCATGACCAAGTCGTCCTTGACAAGCCAATGCAAGCCTGTAATGCAGCACATGTCCAGAGACCGAACTTGGCATCATACATGCATTCACTTCTTATTCACAGTCACAGTACTTACAGTTTAATGCAGTCTTATTCAAAATGGCCACTCTGGTAGTTTTTACTTTTGATAATTTGTAAATATACAAATACTGTTACACCTGGTTTTATAGGTATATTATTTATAATACATATTTATACCTCAGCTGATACTATGAGGGTGTTTTATAAAATCCATTGGCAGTCTTTGTTATATATTCATCCATTCTATTATCCAAGTGCATTTCTAAGATTGCACCTAGTGAACACCAATAAGCTAGTGGAATATCCTGGGGTTCTGTATGATTATCATTCAGCCAGGGCTTTTAGATTTCCATGGATTATATTTGAATTTAGAAAAATACTTACTGTACAGTTTCAAATCCAGGCTGATATCTCAACCCTAATGTCTAATTACAGTAAGTGTCTAAGGATAATAATGACAAATAAATGTTTCCTAAAATTTATGTAATCATTTGGAATTCAGAAAGGATCGTACAGTATTCAGGAGGTACGACTGTTCAATATTTATACCATAGAGACGTGGCAGAAGCAAATAATGGTACATAAAGCTGACGCTTGTCTTAATTAATGCAGTGTAATAGGTGTTGGGGTTTTCTTCCTAGTGAACAGAGCAGTTTAGCAATGACCAGATATAACTCACTCTGAAGTTTAGAGTTTAAATCCAATCAATATGTATTTAAAACAAGGGAGGGGACTGAATATAATTTGTTATTAGATGACAGCTGACTAATAGATAAAAACAAGATTTATTTAAGTATGTTTTTTCCGTATACTGGTTTCTGACAGAATATTTGCTGCCTTTTGTTCACTTGTACTGATAGTATTTTGAATAGAAGACTTTTTGAAATTAATGTCCCTTCAGATAGACTGGGAATGAAAACTAGAGAATGTAAAATGAGATATCAAGCAAGGATGATCCTTTCACTGTGACAAACTTGTTGCTCAAGTAAAACAATTATTAATAACATTTGCTAATTTTATGATTAGGAATCCATAAYGGCAGATATTTTTAAACATCCATGCTCTTCAAAAGTTTACAATCTAAATATGTCATGAAGGATAGGTGTTGACTGGCAGAGAATAAGAGGACAGGCACAGTCCCAGCACACCTACAGCCAAGGCTAGTCTTTTAAGTGTCACAGCAAACAGAGCTTTGAGAAGGGATATGAAGAAGGTGAATAAAGAGATTTTTGGGGATAGCTCCTATTAAGCATGAGAGTCAGAGTGGAGAAAGCAGAAAGGTGCTTGATCTGGAAAGGCGGCAAGCGGGCAACGGAGATGGT
This sequence comes from Apteryx rowi, assembly GCF_003343035.1. Lineage (NCBI taxonomy): Eukaryota > Metazoa > Chordata > Aves > Apterygiformes > Apterygidae > Apteryx > Apteryx rowi. The sequence goes on along the minus strand of NW_020451027.1, from coordinate 1,990,310 downwards.
AGTATGGGCAARCCAGAGGCAGGAGATGAACTCTGGACACTGGGTGATTGATAATAGGTAAGGAAGAAACCGCTAGTAAAGGACCTTGAAAGTGAACACAAATAATTTATGTCTGATGCAGCAGAGAAAAAGGAAGATGCAAAAAGGTGGGGAAGCAATGAGCTCGAAAAGGTGTCTCAGCAGCAGCATTTGTCAAGGCCAAAGAAAGAAATGCTGTGGTAACTGAGATGTAATATGATGAGGCCACATAGTATTTGTTAAAAGTTTAATCCTGTAAACAATGGCTACTGTGAGCAACCAGTGGAAGTCACTGAGAACACCTTTGTAGGATTAGATATGTTATATCAGCTAATCAATAGCTTGGGGTATATATGGCAGACGAATGTAGCAGACAAATTTAAAGGTGACAGCCACTGACTTTTCTGAGCTCATTGAGCTCATCTCTGGACATACTGGAATCTCTGTCTCTTGATTTCTGAAATCAAGATGAACGTTTCTTTGAATTGTTATGGTACACCTCAAGCAAAAGTTATGGATTTGATGCACAAGCTACTAGATGGAAATCTATGGCTTGTATTGAGCAAAATGCTAATGCAGATAATGACAATGACTGTACGGGTCCTCTTTTCCCCCAAAATCCGTGAAAGTTAATTTCATAAACAAAATGTTTAAATTTATCATGAGTCATCTAACTTCACTGTTTTTACAAACTTTCCTCGRTTTGCCAAGTTTGAATTCTATGACTTCTAATGTGAGCCTGCTGTCAGCCATCATGTACAGTTCCTTACTACTGCATGTTCCCCATCACACATGTAAACTAGGGATAACTCTATTATAAGAGCTGGTGAGGRTCAGGAGAACAATTAAAGAGCCAGTCCATTCCTGAACCATTTCACTCTTCTCTGGGTCTCAAGCAATGTAGCCAGGCTTCTCCACCCTGCTACTAGAAGAGCTATTCCACTTTTTTACTTTAATCTCTGGGAAAGAAAACAATTGAATGTGGATAAAAAGTCATTTTAGGATCATATCATGAGGAACTTTTTGCATTGCCCAATATAGAAATCAATTCTCTTGTCTCTTACTCTGTTTCTGACTCCGTTACTGACTATGCAGCTTTGAAGTCTCTTAAATGATATATCAAGTATCCTAGTTGGTAAATGAAAACAGTTATCACTTATCTTTGTAAATAGTAGTGAAATTCACAGTATATACAGTACTATCTACAGTACAACCAAACTGAAATAACATTGTTTAAAATATCTATTGATATCATAACAAAGACCAAGGTTAAAAGGAATCTCATTTAAAATATCTTGAATAGATTTTGAGCAAAGTTGATTCTTCCCTTTGTAAATTGCTCAACAGGAAAGGAGTTGCTTGCTGTATTTTCATGTGAGGGACTAAAACTATGCAAAACTTTGTAAATTCATCTTTTAGGAGACTATTTTTAGAAGTGAATTTGGCATTGTGTGCAACATGCAGGATAAGGTAGATTTTCTTTTGCCCTGTTCTTTCACGTCTCTGCTTTTCCTGAATTCTTTATAGAGAAACAAAAGCAAAGACCTCTTCCCATCACTTTATCTATCAGAGTCAATAGCAAAAGCCAGATAATTGAAAATAAGTCCTGATTCTCAAACTACTTATGGGTGCTATATGATGATGTATGGATTGAAGACTTTGATAAACTATCCTTTGCTTCCTGAAAACACCTTTTCACCAAGCTGACAGATTTTAGTCCAGCCTGCCATGCATGTTCCAAACATTGTGCAGGCTGTTGAAGAAAGCAGGACAGCATGTATCTTATAGTTAGTTATCTTTCTTGATGAAATTTCCAAACACTTATTTTTTAATATTTTGAAGGAAATACATTATATAAAGGGAATGAAATATGAATGCTGTGGCTGTAAGTTACAGTTAAGAATTAAACCAGTATTTTAATAAATAAATCTTCAATCATTTATCTCAGCCTGGATGCTAGAGTCGTGAATAATAAAATTCTTACAGGAATTCCAGAGATAGCCTTGTGTTTCATGGCTGATTATGTTTTTTGAATAAGCTACACTAAATTATAGAGAAATTTAATAATCACTGTTGATCTGTCCTGATTTTATTTCATGAAATGAAATGAATGTTACAAATTCATCCCTCATGTAACTGTTGAGTACAATGGCATTATTCAAGACATGAATTTGATCCAATCTGATTATTACTGGTTTATGTCGTTTGCTTGTCTGACAGCTGAAAGCCATTGGGGGGGGGAAAAAAAAAACTGTCTTCAGCAAGTACTTTTTGTTTTTATTTTTTTCCTAAAATGCATATTTTAGAAGGTTTTGAAATAGCAATAGGATTAGATGCTTAAGAGAAAATTAGGTCTTTTTTTTTTGTTAGGTACCAATCTTGCAAGTAATTAGAAACATGGGTACCAAGCACTGTTTGTATTCAGTACTGCTGCCTTTGTGTGGAGACAGTGGGGATTTCAGAATAACACAATCAGTGTGCTCTGCAATCACAACACCAAAGCACTTTTTCTCTCTCTAATATGTTTATAGAATACTAGTAAGTATGGCATTTAAACAATTCCTGTAAGGGGAAAAAACACCTCGAAAGAACCCAAATTTACATTTGTCTCTGTTTTGGAATTTTCTGTCCCATTATTAATATACATTTTATATGTTTAAGGTGCAAGTCTGAATGTATTTTACATGTAAGAGAGGAACTATGGGATTATACAGAATTGTTTTAGCTGCTATTGACAGAAGTGACAGAAGCAGCCACTTCAGTGACTGCTTTTGGTAGCCAAGTTTCCCAGCATAACATGGGAATAAACAGATATATATTAAGATAGAAAGATCTATATGAATGAATGAATATACTTAAAACTTGAAGCTAGTAGGACCACCTGATATTTTTAATTTGAGCATGTGCTTAAATGCTTCATTGAATGGGGAACATACTAAAAGAGGATAATGGTTACATTCGCTTAGTAGTTGTTATAGCAGACTGCTTATTAAAAACTTTTATACTGGAGTGTATGGACTACGAGCTAGGACCCACTCCTCACTGGAATCAGGGCACTTAGTTCTACTTAAAAACATACATTGCAAACAGAGGGTCTTACCTGAAAGTTCGTGTTTCCCTGACCGTCAGCCATTTATTGGAGACACACTAGGCCACGCCAGCCCTCCCCCTGTTTCTCTTATCCCTCTGATGCTTTGCAAGATTGGATAACGGAAAAGAAAGAAAAGTTATGGCTGTCCCTGAGTGATCAAAAATAGAGATGTGAAATACTATAAAGAAACAATGAAAAGAAGTAAAAGGAAAATTAAACAGAAGGCCACAGAAAAAGAAAGGATCTGCAAGAGTGATGAGAACAACAGCAGAAGAGGCCAATCTGCATTGGGCAAAACAGGAATCAAGGGTGAAAACTAGGGACAGCAACGACGTGGAGCAGAGGAACAGGCAGAGGGAGATTGGAGGAGTTCATACAGGAAAGGAGGCCAGAAGATAGGGGAAAACAGACAGGAAGGAAAGAGAAATTATGCAACTGTGATCAAAGCCAAGCAAGAGATGGAAGGGGAGGAAATAGAAGCAAACAGGAAAGAAACAATGAAAGAAAATTCAGAAAAAAACTTTACAGCTCAGCCTTCAATACAGCTGTGATTATGAAGTGGGAGACAGACTCTGACTGTGCAAAAATGCACTTTTTCCCAAACTCAAGGCTTGGAGCRTGTCCCCCCGATTTCTGTGAAATTACATCTCCTGAGGCCCCTCACAAGCCACCCCTGAGATTAGACGAACCTCGCAGAACAGGGATTCCCTGTGTTGCCCTGTGCCTGCGCAGAGCCATCGAGCACAGGGCAAACTGAAATAGCTGCAAAAGCCCCAAAGCAGTCCATGTGCCTGGCAAAAGTTTAATCTTTGCCAGGTCATCACCTTAGGGATATTTTTAAGCATTCTCTTTATAAGACTATTCAAGAATTAATAAGGAAAATCCTACTTTTAACATCATCCTCAGTACTGGGGGTGGGTTGATACATATTATAAACATATTCCATGGCGCCACTGCAGGCCAGGTGAAGGAGAGTCTCTTCTCCAGAGATAACAGGATTTCAACATCAAAATGGGGAACAACACTGCATCGAGCATCTCCCCTCTCTCCCAACACCAAAAGTTGTAATAGAGATCAATGGCTTGCTCAGGACAGGGCCAACATCATCCAATCTTTCACTGGGGGAAAACCCATAGCCCAGGCAGAATAAATGATGCAGACTGTCCTCCAAGTCCAGCCGGAGACAGTCTGGATGGGTGGTAGTTTGGGAAAGTCCGTTCCTCTTGTCTATCTCTTCTGGGAGACACTTGGCTTTAGAGAATGGAGTCACTGGCAAGGTTGAAAAGGACAAGAATCAGGCTCAAGTCCCTTAAAGAAGTTCTGGAAAACAACATTGCTCCCAGGAAATATTCTTTCACTGCTATGAGGTTACTGAGAACCGTGTTGCCTAAACTGTGCATTATGCTCCAGCTAGCCAGCTAACTCTAACCTGGGTTTCTTCCTCCCCTTCTTTTCTGAGGCAGGAAAACAAGACCCTCACAATTAACTAAAAACATAGATAAAACTACCAGAGATGAGATAGAGAGTAAAGAGGGAACTGAGCATTTAAAAGCATTCCTTCTAAAAACCACAGTGGGCAAACTGTAAAATTCAGAGATCATTGCACCCCCTTCCCCAAAAACGTGGCAGAGACAGAAGCAGACACTTAAAAGAACTTTCAATTACTTACGTGCCTTTGGCACCCTTTCAGGATGCTGGGGAACTGGAAATGGCTGAGGTAAATGTATTTTCTCTGCATTTGCCTTTCTTGACAAAACAGCTCCAATATTTTGATCTCAAGAATAATCAGCTCTTTCGTGTTTCCTTTTCAACTAGCTGCAGACTTTTGCAAGTTAAAAATTAATGACAACTTCTCTTCCTCTTTTTTTTTTGAACATAACCTTTCTGTGCTCTTTTATGAAAAAATCCTTTTTCCTACAAGCTTTAACTATTAGTCTAAACTGCATTCAAACCACCCTCTCTCTCTCTTTCTGCAGTAACACTCAAAACAGTTTCCACCACAGCAAAATAACCGGGCTTGTAGAAACCATTATTTTGAAGATGAAACATTGTGTTGTGTCCTTTACCACTATTACAGGCAGTCAGTCTGTTWGAACATATTGGGCGATTATAGACTACTCTTTTCAGAGAAAGCCATGGGTTTTAAGTTAGCAGTAACCATATATCAGTTCTTGAGATTATGCCATGATTTACTGTCACAGCATCATGTATTCTCTGATTTTCTGCCTCCTATGAAACATTGTGCTTTCCTTTTCTATTGATGTATCAACTATAATAGTTACAAGCAGCTACAGAAAAATCGATAGTGAACTTTCATTACTGTGCACATAAAGAGAACCATGCTGTGAGAGCACCTAGCTGTTAAATAGTCACCAGCAGTAAGGTGCACTATAAACGTCTGTTATTTTGGTCTAAATGAAGAATGTCTGAATTTGAAAGGTCAGATATCTAGGATTCTTGACACCACTGGATTCTATGTCAAGTTTTTCCAGTATGTGATTTTTTCTCCAGGTGTCAAGTTTGATTTGTCTTTTCTGTGCTGGGATTTGTGTATTTTTTTAAACCCAAAGCTGACCTAAGAAATGAATAGCAAAATAAAATATTGCTGGGCTATACTTTGCTGTAAGCTAATTAGGTTTGGTTGGACAGTAGTACGAATTGTGTTAATATTCATCGATCTAGTCTATATCATGAGCTGACTTTGATTAAGGCGAACAGGCCAATAATCTCTGAGTTAAACTAACAGCTAAAACAGAGGTGAAAAAGTTACCACAGACTCAGATGTGCTCTTAGGACTGTGCAAAACACTGAGTTGCTTTTCAGTGTACAGATTGGAAAAAATTAGTGTAGTTTTTGGTTTAAATATACGTTTTTGCTTCTGGGAACATGTTAACCTCCAGTCAGTGAATGTAAATCAAGAAAACCAAGAAACAAAAGTAAATGTAAGAGTATATTGCCTTGAATACACTCAGGCCACTTGGAATTCTCCAGCAATTCAGTATGAATTTCTGCAAGGAAGGCAGGCAAATTCTGTTGCAAGATTTAGTGATTACCTTGGCATTTTGAGACTATGGTAATGTACAACTATGAATGCACTTTTTATTCCTGAATACCTTAGAATTTGAAAGTCTGTACATTTCCATGAAACTAAAACACAAGGATGTACACGTGTATTTACATGAACTGTATCCCACCAAATGTATATCCATTGTCTATCATGGCTGCAGGATTATAGAAAAGTGATATTTCTTGGGCTAGACATAACATGCAGGAAAAATAACCTTTAAAAGTCAGAATTTCAGATTGCTTTTATGATTTTCATAGTACTAACTCGTACAACTTTTTCCATAAAACAAAAAATAAAGCAGAGAAAATTCATTCCAAATGGTAACTCACAATCCTGTCCATAAATAAATACCTACAGTGGGGAAAATGCACCCACTTTGAAGGGTATAGCGAGATCTAGCTATAATTGAACTTAATCCAATGACTGTTGATTTCAGTGGAGGAGGAACTAAAAATCCTTCCAGACCCTGAGTAATAGAGGCAGTATCTAAGGGCAGATTCAGTGAGGTGAGTCAAGGAATTTGGCAGAGCGTCCCTGGGAGCATGAGGGTGCTTATATCACCGACGGTGTGAGCCCAGCYGGGGAAGAAAAAGTGCAAACGTCGGTGGTGAGGTCAAGGTCCCACATACTACCTAGCATGCCCTGTCTCTGAGGGCTGCAGGTGAAGAGAAGCAGACACTAGAAACAAAGCCCTCTTCTAAATGCCTCATCTTCTAAATATTATTCCCCCCATACACCCACACCTACACTTTTAGCAGAACATAATTATTAGAAAGGAAAGAGAGTAGATCTAGGTTCTGAATTCCTGTTGGATTTCCTGGATGACATTAAATCAGTTATTCTCTCTGCCCTCAGTTCCTTATCTGTAATGTAGGTTTAAGAATATTTCCCATGGAATATTTCCACACTTCTCTATGCTATCTATTTAAATGATCAGTAATCATGTTGCAAGATGGACTTTCAGGTGAATTTTTTTTTAGCTCTCTTATCTGTATGTTTAAAAGGTAAGCAATGCAAATGTAGAACAATTGTATACAAATTGTAGTCTTTGGGAAAAAGAGTCAAAAGGCAGATACACACCTGGGTACCTTTCTTTAGTGTTTTCTGCATGCCAGCACTGACTCTTGCAAAGTGCCAGTGTTGTTGCAGACATCACTGGTTGAAATTGGCTTCTGTCACTCATATTTTCCAAACCATTTCTGTAACTAAGCAGAGACATAATAATATCATGTAAAAAAAAAAAAGAAAGAAAGAAAGAAATTTGCAACTTTCATTCAGATCAATAGGCAATATCAGAAACAATATGCTTTGACATACTGCAGCAGGGAATTATTTACCTTAATTATGCTTAGTGTCCATGAAAGCCAGACTGGGAACACCGGAGAACAAAGAGTTTCTTTTTCCCACGTAGCAGGCAGCTTGGCTCCAGTGTAGWTGAGAACTGCTGGGAGGCGTGAGGGCACTTCGGCTCTGGGCCCGTTCACTCCCCTCGTCCTTCTGTGAGGAGCACCAACACGTCTAAGCAATATCCATGGTCCTTCACAGTCATGACAGTGATTTGATGACTGATGCACAGTTCCAAGTGTGTGGTGGCACCAAACTTATGAACACTTTTCATCTAAGCCAGCAGATTTTTTGTCAATGCTAATCTGATACAGAATAGAACCTGTATCTTAGAGATAAATGCCCCAATGTGCCATCCCTGGTCTCACAAGCTCTTTAGTTATAATGCCTACATTGCAAATAATTGTAAAAGCTAGCAGCAAAGTCCGGTTCTTGTAAATAAAAATAGTAAAATTCAAATGTTCAGCTAATAGTAGTCACGTGTTCATTACTACTGTAGTTACCTTGGACAATGCTGCTTAGTACGTTAGGGAACCACAGCAACTGCACACAGTAAATGTGTTCTGAATACACCTCATTGCACTTCTTTAATAAAGCAGAGAGGTAATGCTGCTGCGGTTGAGACAGGAAATGGTGGATTCCTTTGGTCAGGATCTTTGTAGCTCCTTTTGCAAAGTGTGTCAGAACACATAGATCAAAAAAAAAAAATCACATTATGGATTTACTGTCCTTCACATACAAAACACATATCCTCAGGCACGTGAATGAATTATCAATTTACATGCTGTCCAAACATTATTGATAAGGACTTGGCTTTAATAACCTCATTGGAAAATCGGTTTGACAATAGATTTTTGTTTTGTTCTGGAACCTGGCTAGTTGTTCTTTGAATTATTTTCTTTCACTTGGATCCCTAGTCTTGTCAGGTCTCCGTGAGTAAACGCTAAGGCCAATTCACCAGCATGAGCTTGCTGCTGTCTAGGGTCAGGCCATAAAAGTGTCCCATAAGCTACTCTCTGTGCCCACTATACTTTGGTTGCTCCAGTGAAACCACTCTATTCCAAACAGGATTAAGCCCAGCAAGCCAAGGTGTGTGCTGGCAAAAACTCATCAAGCCACATTGTATGTATTTTTTCACTTGAATTTGAGTGTATCTTTAATCACATTACTGGGGTCAAAATGCTCTGTAGCTTTCAGCATTGAGCAACTAAATGAATGGCATTTTGCTTTATATTGTCTAAACAAAAGTATACAAGAAAATGGTCCTTTTCTCTACTTCCCATATCTTACGTAGGCATGGATGGTTACCTTTTTCATGTTCCTTCTCAACTATAATCGGCTTCCACTGATATAACTTTGTTCAGTGAAAGAACCTGATCAGTTCCAAGTTAGCAGAAATACTGGCACATAAAACTAATGAAATCATACATAATGCTGATTTTTTATTTTTTTGAAAGCAATATGACAAAAAAAAGATTGACTGATTGTCTCACAGTGAGTCTATAAGGCAAAAGTCTTAAAATTCTAGATTATTTGTCAATGACGTTGACAGAAAGTCATGGCACAGTATTAGTATATCAGATTAGTATATCACTAAAACATCTTTGCTTAACTATATTTCCTCCTTCTAAAGACAAGATACTGTAATAATTTCTGTTCCTCTGGGACTTTGGATCTAAACAGAAGGATAAACCCAAACAAAATTCACTGAGTAATAAAAAAGTGGTATGAAGTTCTACTCTTATCTGTAAACCACCAATAATAATATAATTGGCTGGTCTAAAATTTTTAACCAAGTTCAAAAAAGTTTGAAATATAATAATTAAATGCAAATATAGTTCTGATCCCAAAGACCAGAAGAATGCCTTTAAGCTAGTATTTATAACAAGAACTATTCAACTGAGCTCTCTTGTAAATTTTATCATACCTGAGGCAGTTTTCCTCAGTCGATTAGCTGGAAAGCTGAATTTATCCTGAGGCAAACCAGACATCTAGTACAGGCTAAATTCAACTACTGGAGCTTAAATTTGGCTTAATATATCCCCACTTGGATCTGCCTGTTTAATTCTCTTTCATATGATAACATTGGTTTATTCATAGTCTGGACTTGCCACCTGAACAAACTGTACCTCATATCTTATTCTAATGGAATAAAAAAACTTTGCAAAAACCACAAAAGTTCCTGACTGAAAATCAAATGCAAATTTGGGATTAAAAACTGTTTTGTAAAGTGACTACAAGATTAGCACAGAGAGATTTTTCCCCTAAGGAACACTGCTTTTTATGATCATGCATTTTTTATACTCTGCAGAGACAGATGGGCTTTATAAAAGGATACAGCCTGCTACTCAAGAGGGTTTCAGTGGCAGCTGCACTTCTGTGCTTTAACCACCATAGAAATTTATATAGGATATTTTTTAAGAAAATATTTATATTCCTTCTTTTAGGACTGTATCACCCCTTCGTGTAGTTCCAGTGATGGCAGCAGAAATACCTCCGAGATTAATCTGGCCCCTTATTCCTATTTTAAACAGCACTTGAGTAGTAGGGAAAAGGGATAAGGGGCAAAAGTATAGGTAATGTTCAAACTTCTCATAAGCACAAAGGTAAATAGAAGTCCAGTAACTCAGAAAAGTTGCAAGCATCTAAACAAAAGCAGAGCAAATATGTTCTAGAAGAAAAGGAATCTTTCAAAATCTCCCATTCCTCTTTTTTTAAATATTCAGCTTCTTCTCAGCAAAATAATACATTGTTCCATGCTCCCCTCTACATTATAGTGTAGTGTCTGCTATTGCTAGTTATATGTAACACCCTTTCTGCCTCAGTTCATTACTTCAAGGATTTTGTATGATGTCCCTATCACCATTCCCAGGCACTTCATAAATATTTATGATATTTTAAACTATTCACACCCTACAAATTGTGGATGTTGACAGCCAGATCCCTTGAAACACCAGCAATCCTGTATTGTCCATATGCTATTGAAGATTAAAAAGACATTTCAAAAATTAACTGGGAAAACCACTTGGTCCAATAAATTTACTATTYGTTCGTATTTTCTTAACTCTTTTATCAGAAGCCTTATCTTCTGCTTTTATCAAATGCGATGCTTTTTTCTGGTAACTGTAACTGTGATTTAAACTAATGCTGTGGCAGTAGATTTGACTACTTTCAAAGTACATATTTTAACGCCTCCTAATATTGTGATATTTAGCATACTAGTCTTCTTCTCTGTGCTTATTCCAACTAAATATTCAGAAGACAAACCCAGCCCAGGCATATACTACAGATCTGGGATTAGGTGAGGAGGCAGGAAAAGCAACTTCTGGCTCACATTCTTTCACAAATTCTCTGCCCTAAATCACTTCAGCCCCAGTTTTTCTACATGTGCCAGAATACAAATACAAGCATGACACCACAGTATAGTGGTTAGGGAATTCCTTCCTAGAAAGGAGAGACTTCAGCTGAGTCCTTTTTTCTAAGACTGAGCTGTAGTTTACTTTAAGCAGTCACTAGATCAAATATACAAACAACCCTAGAAGCAGGAACTAGAAACCCATGTCAGCCCAGGCAGGTTCCCTCACCGCTAGCCTACAAAGCCAGGCTATAAAGCTGGCTTCCAGCCTCTTGCATGCTTTTCTCTGTGCAGCAGCACAGCCTCAACCTGAAGACAGCTGCATACCTTCACTGAGACCAGTCACAGTACTAGCTACAGCTAGTAGGGGCTAAGACCGCTCTCCAAGGAGGTAGGAAACTCCGATTGCTTGGAGGATTTCTTTGAAGACACAACAGAGGAACAGCACTGGTCTAATTCCTGTTCCTCTGTTGCATCTTCAGAGGAAGCAGCAGCTACTCTTGTGTGTGCAACCTAATTCCACCGGTGAATGCTAAGCATGTATGAAAATGCCTATAGAATAAGCTGGCAAGTGATAGACAGCTGGGCGAAGCTATGAGCCAAGCAACGTGCTGCATAGCTCATCCAAAACAGGGGCAAGCCTGGGACATGAGCAGGGACATAACTCCAGACATTCAGGAAACTTTCAAAAGTAAAAGAAAATAAAGTGGTCCTAGAGTTTAGGCATCACTAAGCTGAAGAGATGACTGAGCAAGTGGTCTGGAATCACTGATTTGGCCTTCGGTGCCTCTAGTCCACGCTGGCCTCTTTGGGACTGGTCCATAGTTTCTTTAACCAGCTCTCCCAGCTGGGTCTGCACGCCCTTGGTTGTGTTATTGTACTTAGCCATGCTTTTCCCTCATGAGGCTCAATGAAAAACGCTGGACTTTGTATTTAAGGGTGCAGCTGGCCTTGAGCTTTGACTCAGGGYTCTTCCTCAAAAAGTGTCCTGGCTGGATTCTGTTTGTATCGTGTTTCAATGACTACCATATCACGTACGCATTATTGGAAGTAATAAGGATGTCGGTTCCTGGGGTGCCAGGATGAGAAGCAGGTGGAGATTTGTTTGTTTGTTTAACTTTCAAATCAGTAAAATCATCCTGAGCTGTTGAAAATCAAGCTGTTTTATTTTCCTGAGTAATCACCAGTGATAAAGATTCAAGAGATCAAATTAGGCTTTGCCCTTTGTCTTCACTGGGATTGCATGAACAGAGGCAACTGGAATCCAGTAAAATAATCCCACAGTTGCACAAGGAGAGGAATCCGGCGTATTGCCCCATAGCTACCTTCTCATTGCAGAGCTAACAGAAGCAAAAGCAATTATAAAATTATTCACAAAAGTAAATAAGCACGATTCTTAATAGAGATAAGAGCTGACTTGCTGAGTAAAAAATTGTCATTTTACAGTCATTTGGAAATAGAAAAATATGCTTCAGTATTTTAAATGCACTACAAAGAAGCCTACCGCTATGAAACAACATCAAAATGTGTTTAAATTGAGTTCTGAGTTGGTCTGAAACAAACTGAAGGTCCATCAAGATTGAATACTGAGGGGATGAAATAGGATTCAGACTAAGAATTACAGCTTGTTATCTCATGAGCATCTTATTCTGGCTTTAAAAAAATACATCATTTTGCCTAATACTTATGCACAAATTAAATACATTGCTATAGCAGAATTTAATCAAGATTTTCAAAACAATGTACTCATTATCTGATGTTATGTTCAACTGAACATGAAAATTACTTTATGACCCTAATAAACAGTCAGAGTTTGATCATTATACTGTTATAGATAGCTCAGCCACTGCCAGAAAGGAATCCTTCTAAAGACAGGAAAGTTTTCTGTGCTTTCAGTTTGGACTTGGGAATCTTAAGAAAATGAAAGTGATTGTTGTTGTTATACGGTAAAGGTTTTGTTTCAAGTTTTGGAAAGCGCCAAATACAGCACCTTACAACTTATTAACAAATAGATCTATCAAAAATTGTTTCCCATGCATTTTAAGTAAATAATATTCAGCATAAACTTGCTCTAATAAAATCAAGGAGAATTTTGCAATAATAAGCTTAACTTTACCATAAATCTCCCTTCATTATAGTATTTTCTCTGTCAAGGAGGCTTAGATATGGCATACGTCTGCTTTGATGACAGATGTGCTATATTGAACTGTTTTTGTTACCATTAGTTGCAATGAAGGAGAATTGCAGGTAATCTTCAGAGACTGGCAGTTTGTCAGCCATTACTACTCTTGCTCTCAAAAAAATTTTTTTTTATTCACATGTCAAAATCTACCTGTTTTTTTAAGTCCTGTAACCTGAAAGGTTTGCAGGGCTAGAAGAAAGTGGACAAAGGAACTAGGAAAAACTGTATTTGAGAAAAGAATTGTTTGGTAAGGTTCCTCATCCCAGTTCTGGGCAATCCTCCTTCTTCGAATTATTCTGGGGAAAAAACCTTCATCACTATTAACATATTTCATTTTCAAGGTCAGATGGGAATTAGCCTCATATCAAAGCCCCTGACTGGAACCTTAACTTCAGGCTACAGAGGCCCATTGTATTTTTACCTGATAAAACAATTTTTTTTTAATTGGAGGCAATACTTTTTATTAAGCCAGTCAGTCTGATTGGAAAAAATAGACAAACCTCTTAGAGATCAGGCCTGAAGGACACCCTGGTGAAAACACAGTCACTAGAATTTGGAATACATCATATTTTTACCTACACCTGTTTGAAAGTCATTCCAAAGAAGAGCTGCTAAATATTTGGGGGTGGTTGGATTTTATTAAAATCCTGCATATTCCTTAAGTGGGACCTGGCTCAACGTGCCCCTACATTTTCTCCTCCTTTCAGGGATGGGAAGCTAGATCCTGGCTCAGTTTCGAGTTTTATTGCCTTAAGTAGCTATATGACTTTTTCCAGTCTTGTGAAACTGAGAAACTTGTCCCCACGGAGAAGCCTAAACATAACCTTAACTCATCCTTGCAACACCAGGAGCTGCAGTGCTGCAAAATCCATGGAGGGAGCTGGAACGATGGGATCTGTGTCTGTACCAGCCCACTGCTTTTCATGATCCTGGAAGGGGTGTCTGATAGAGGAAATGTGCAGAAAAAGTTAACCAGCTTTCTTTGGAAAATATTTATGCTGCTCCTAAGGAGTTACTATTTTTCAAATTTAAATCGCTCATTCTCTTTCATTTTTTTTTTTCAAAATTCCCAGACCAAGGGAAGCTCTCTGCAGATTAATACACCACCAAATTTTCAGTATTTCATGTTTAGAATATGAGAGGGAGAAAATCTCTCTGAAACCTAAATATTTTCCCCCTCTAAAGACCAGACCCATTTTGGGGAAAAATATGCAAAAATGTTCTCCACAGGCTGAACGTTGTACACAGTTTCAGCTTAAAGCACAGTTTTATAGCAGATGTATAAAATAATCAAAATTGGGGGGATTTGTGGGAACAGTAGGAGATCTTTACTGTGACTACAGAGCAGATACTGACACATTGTAATAATGTTTTTGTCTTAATCATCAAAAGTAAGCAACAGAGAACAAAATTCTTTGTTTGACAGAAAAGCAATTGCTATTTCTTGTAAAACATATAATATATTCCAGAAGACCTAAGGGTTTACTCTCCAGTAAGGATAGAAAAAGATGAGTTCCCCACTGTGAGCTCACAGTAAGGCTGTTTCATGTAAAAAGTTGGTAATTAGTCCCTGAGTGAATAAAGCGGAAGAGATAAGAGACTGATACTTACTGGAGCAACACAAAACGCTTTTTCTAGCTGCTAGGATTTAAAGGGTGTGTGGGTGGGAGGGGGAGACCTGTTCCTACTCATTTAGTTTACAAGCCTCTAAACCTTGAAAACTGATTTCTTACATTAAGCCTAAACATGTGTACTTTAAATTGTTACTAACCGATGTAAAGATTGATAAGAGACATTCCAATCCTAAAAAGCAGTCAGGAATGAAGAATRATGTGAGAGCCTAGGAGATCGCTGTGCTATACCCCACTAGTGCATTTCAAGCTCTGTGTACACCCCTGCCTTCAGGAGAATTACGCCATCGCTACTGAGGTTGCACCAAGTTAACTTATTAGTGTTCAAACTACCTTTATCCAAAAGGAAATATTTGGAAAGCTAAATCATGTGCCTTTACCAGGCGTTATTTCATAAATGCCAAGAGAAAAAAGAAAACCGAAAGCATAGGAAAAACATCTACTTACAACTCAAAATTATTATTGAATATTTGTAACATTATCAGCTAAATACTAAGAACCAGAAGTGAAAACTGTGTAGCATTCCTGTTCCACCTGCAAAAGTCAGAGCTACTAGAAATATTTTAATATTTACCACGCCTTTATATTTTTCCTTCATTATTCTTCATCTTTAGAACTAGCCCACCAATTTTGGATTCTCTCTCAAAAATAACTACATTATTTATATAACAATTATGTGTTAGTCAAACGCCTTTTTTAAAAATACAAATATCTCTTGAGAATTTGAGAAAGCACAGTGGAGCTTTACATAATGTTCTCTAGTTAGCACAGATCCTCAGACTTCTCTCTTTGAGTTTCATCGCTTGCTTTACTGCAGCATTTGTTGGTAATGTATGTGAGACGAAAGCACTTACCAAAAGGCATTTCCAGAAATCGTGGTGACTTTACAGAGACTTCATGCCAAAAGACCTAGCTGGTGCTCAGGTAGTCTCCACCTTCCCGCTATTGCGGCTGCAGTCCTGCTGCTGTGACCTGGAGAGATCGACACGCAGATGAATTGTATAATGATGTCCTAAATCATAATCATTTGAAGTATGAGTAATCTGATTCATATAGAAACAGCCAGGAAAACTCAACATATTTTCACTGTGGTTGACTAATAACATCTTGTTTACAAACACCTGATCCTCACTACAGTTATCAGGAATTTATGTAGAGGAATTACATTATGAGTGTTTTCTCAGTCTGGATGTGGCATGGGAAGCCCAGAACTATTATGGAGGTTTACTATTACTGTTAATTGGAGTTATTGTTATATGACTTCAGTGCTTTTGTTGCCATATATGAGTATTTCCACTGAGATGAGAGGGAAAAAAACCCACAGGCATTATCTTCCCCCACTCCCATAGTTTTGCAGCTTCCATGAAATTCTACCATGCGACTTAGCTAACAAGCGCACTGCAACACCTACACAGCTGACAGGTACACCAACCGCCAGAAGCTGCCGATCGTGTGTATGGCAGTAATATAGATAAAATATTATGCCTCCCTTTGACTTGACTATGATATGGCTGCATGTGGAGACAGAAAGTATCTCTAAAACATACATTTGAATTCACCGCTTTTGCTGGAAACTACAGAAAATTTGTGATTCTCAGATTTTGTTTCTACTTGATCTCTAGTAAGAATTGATTTTGTGATGTTGCCAATAAAAATATATCCCATGCAGTAACATTCAGAAAGAGAGTAAAAATGAGAGTGAATCTGTTCTCCCAAGAAATCAGCACAGTTTAATCTCAGAACACGATTCAAAGCAGACAGCCAGCAATGGAAAGATGCCTACTCAATTTAATGGGGTTTGAATCAGCTACCAGTTTCTAAAACTTTCTGATGTTCAAAGTTACTTTTAACAGAAAAAAAGTTTGAGATACCAATTCTAAAATCATTATACATATTATCTTACTGTTTAACACAGTTTAATCTTCAGCACAGTCACTACTTGTCTGTTGTTTGCCTGCCCTGTCTGTGGGAATTTCTGATGCTCATTCATGATTGCATTTTTCATCTGAAAGCAACCTATTTAAAACAATAGTGATATTTGAGACTTCTTTTCGTAAGAACTTTATAAAAACATGCTTATAACACCCAAATTTTAAACCAGATTACACACACTACAAAATACCTTGGTAATTTTATGTAGCTACATTTAAAAAAAAAGTTATATTTTGCGTTAGAAAAGGTCCAGTATAATGCAACAAAAACACGATTATCCAAAGTAACTAGCAAAAAACTTTGGATTAATGAGTTTGAATAGCTCAGGGAGCTGGCAGAGCAGCTTTGAAGTTTCCAGTTCTCCTCAYTCCCACTCTGAAAAATGCAAAGTTCAGATACTTCTTTTTGGACAGCTGTTGCAATTTAGGTATTGCTAGTGTGTTCCTTAAGGCCAGATTGCAAAATCCAGGCGAGGTTGTGCCTGTGGCTCCCAAGCGACCAGCACAGCTCTGGAGACCCAGTCAGTCCTGGAGCTGTGCGTGCTGCTGGAGCGATCCCTGATCTGCCACTGAGATCCTTGGCTCTCTTCCTCATCCCCATCCCGAGGAAAATGTTTGCCTTCTTCAACCATTCCCCTAATTCTCCAGCACACAATTATGTGCAAGAACCAATATTTGCTCTATTTAAAGCACTCCTAGAAAAGGTGCAGTTAGACCCAATTTACTCAGCCTCCCAGGCCACTGATGGGTTGGGAGATCAATGCATGTTCCTGGTTTACAAACGAAAAGACCCGATTCCCCTCCAGTTACATGCTGGAATTTACAGTGAATCAAATTCTGCTGAATTGCCTAGCACCTGTGCTCAAAGAACCTCCAGAAAGGGGCAGATTTATCTTTATTCAAAGGGAATTAGCAGAGTAGCCATGCTCAGCGTTGCCATGCTTCAACATTACAAGAAACTGTTACAGTAGTATATTGATGGTATAAATGATCAAACATCAGCGAAAGCAAGTTCTCCCAGCAAGAACACTTTGATCACTCTTTTTGCATTATAGCAGCACCCTAATTTGCAAGCTTTGGAATAACTTCTGCATTCTTCAGACATGACAAAAGAAAGATGCCACCAGAATAATTTTGCAAAGTATATCAAATAAGAAGTTGTTAATATACTGGCCTTTATCTCCAACTTCAGCATTTCTGAAGAAGCTTGGAGTTGCTGTCTAGGAACAGAGGCTAATCAAACAGAGGCAGCATGAACAAACTGTACCTGCTTTGCTGATGTAAATGACCCTGTTGTCCAATATCAAAGAAAATCGGTGTATTGGATTTCAGAAACCATATGCAGGTTAAAGGGCACCGTTCTTATCTGGTATTCCACCCAAAGGACAATGATTTCATTTTATAAAGATCATTAGTCAGTGAAATATATATTTTAGAGAGTTTCCAGTAGGGGAGATTATTTTGGCAGTCACTGGAGTGTACCAGATGGTTCATTAGCATAGGCTAGACAAGTCAGAGGCTTTCAGAATCATTTAGAAAATGTCAAACAGAAACAAGAACCTTGTCACTTTTTATTAGAATTAACTACATCATACCCTGGACACAGATTTCACCTTGGGTCAGAAAAATTAATACAGAATTATATGAATTGTGTAACACACCAGGTTAAAGATAGGGCTTCCTCTCGGGACTCATTTGCTAGCAATATATTATGGTCTTCTACTTTAGGAATCCTCAACCTTTCTTTTTGTAAGATATGAAAAGAGCTGACCTTGCTCAGACTCCACTGGTGTCTAATTGATTTGAGGTATATGCAGAATCTCAACAAGACACTCCGCTAAAGCTCTTTTGTGATCATTTTCCCAGGAAAGTTGGCAAAAGGGTTCACTGAATATTCAGCAGCTTGTAAAGTATGCTTTTGTCAGGAGGAAAAAAAAAATGCATCCATTTAGTAAAACACTGCCTTAGTAAAAAGGAATTAAAATGCAACTCAACTGTTGTTACTTTTTTTTWTTATTATTATTCAGATGTCAAAAATCTTGAGAACTTCCAGCTTGTGGAAGGTGTTCAGGAACAAGTGAATGCTGCTCTGCTGGACTACACAATGTGTAATTACCCACAGCAAACAGACAAATTTGGGCAGCTTCTCCTGCGACTACCAGAAATCCGGGCCATCAGTATGCAGGCTGAAGAATACCTCTACTACAAACACCTGAACGGGGATGTTCCATGTAATAACCTTCTCATTGAGATGCTGCATGCAAAGAGAGCATAAATTATACCCATTAGAGCTTCTGCTTTCGAGGAAAAAAAATATACTCTGAACTGCTCCGAGCAACACTAATTAAAATGTGGTTTTAAGACTTTGCAAAATGGTATAATAATCAAATACTAATAGTAAATAAGTGATGTATCAGGGTATTTGTATTGCAAACTGTGAATCATATGCTACACATCCCCAAAGGAATCTATATAGGACTTTATACTGGCGTGAAGCGAACTTACCGAGTGGATACTATCACCAACGTCGACATGAAAAAAGACAGAATGATTCTTGTATATTTAACTCTGCTGATTGCCAATATGAAGAAATTTAGGAAAAAAACTGATCCGTATTATTGAGCTAAGATAGTGGGGAATTTGAGTGCACTAAATTCCTTCATTGTATAGCAGTACTTCTCAAACAGTTCTAACAGATGCAAAACTGCATCTCCAGCATCTTCTGCCATCCTTCCAAGGACCCAACACTTACTTCTTCGGTGAAAAATGATGTGGCAGCCGTTCAACAATCTGTAAGAGAGAGCTGGAGTAGGCCACTTGCTATACAGCATCGCCACCAAATCATACAAGGCTGGTTTTGAATGTCTGTCTCTCAGGCCTGCAAATAGATACTATGATGAGTCTGTTAACAAGTTAGCTTGGCATTCTTACTATGTTCTGAAGTTTGTTTTGTCACGTGTTCATGTTGTTCGGTCAGGCAGTATCCCTCTTCTGCTACTGTTATAGGATGGCTATCAGGTATTGAAGATAAATATTGCAAAAAAAATTTGTCAATTCAAACACATGCTCAGCTAGTGCAGTGGCTAAAATACAGCCCTGGTATATCTTCACGGCTGTTTCCAAACCATATCAGAAAGGATAGCTTCTGTCACAAAAAAAATCTTTTCTAGAGCTCCAAATACTGNAAAAAAAAAAAAAAAAAAAAAAAAAGAACTGAAATTAGTTTAGCTATGCAAGAAGAGACAAATCAACTATATGAGCTGATGATACCACAGAGGGAGCTTATTAAGATCTTTAAATTGACAATAAGGAAGAAAATGAATGTCAATTCAAAAGTCCAATGTATAAAGCAACATTCTTTTTTAAGTTAGGCAATGCAGATCTTTTACACAAAGAAAGAAGAGTGATACTGCCATGGCTATGTAGGCCAAAGTCTGCTGCAGAACAAATATTGGAGAAGAACAAACAATTCTCTCTCTGTCCAAATGAAGATATCAGTATTATAACATGTAGTGCCACAGTTCTAAAAGTCTTGCCTTATTTCATTATCCTTAAAGGTAACTGTGCAGGTGTGGATCAACATACATTTAAAATAAAGTATTAATCTCTAACAATAAAGAAAACATAGTGTTTACATTCTTTAGGTCCTGTGGGGAAAAAACTGTGATAGAATTGCAAAGCAGTGATTTCCTTAGTATTGCTTTCAAATTGGTAATTATTTTACCAGTACTTAATTACTGTATGTCGTGAGACACTAAAATCAAACGGGAGATTTCATTTTGACTTTAATTTTTGAGATTATCGGCTGCACAATCACTTGTAGAAACTGTATAAAAACCTGATCCTTTAATTTTTTTCATGAAGATTGCTGGCTTTTGAATAGTTTATTTATATTGTATATGATAGTTTCCACTGTAGACAATTATGATGCTAATTTATTGTTCTTTGGTTTCATCTTTATATAAGATATAGCCAGAATGAAGAAGCCAAAAATATGTGTTTACTGTAGCATGTCTTCAAGTTAGTAGAACATAGTTCAGGGACACACAAGGGTCTTTACCATTGAAATCATTCGYTTGATTAAATGTCTGTAAATCTTCATAATCCTAAATGTAGTTTATTTAAATCTATTGTAAATTATGTGAGTTGTAGCTTTTTCTGTTTCATGTGAACTTGAAAAGGTGCATTCTCTTATTTTTTTTTCCAAGCATTCATACATCGTATACCAAAGACATCGGTTATTAACATCTGCATTAGTACAAAACGCGTCATTTTAATCACCTGTATTAATCGGCTCTAACATTCTGCCCAGGCGCAGGGTACCCACACAGCAAAGCCTATGTCTGCGAGCCCCCGCGGCCCGCCTCGTACCGCAGGAGGCTCTCGCGGTCCTCCTGGCGCACGGCGACCTCAGCACCCACCCCCAAACGCCGCGCGCGCCCGCGCACGGCAGCGGTCCTGCGAAACAGCGGCGCTCGCCCGCCGGCAAACGAAGGCAGCAGCAGGAGCGGCTGATGGTGGCTGTGACACACACGCGCGCACACACACACACACACACACCCCTACAGTCATCAGTCTTCTCCTTTCCAGAAGAAAAACAAAATGTATTTCAAGTGTTCATATTCTGCATTTTCTCTTATTTCTATTGAAATGCTACAGTGAATCTTACTGAATATTAAAGAATAAAAACCTAAGTAAAACACATTGCTAACTGAATTCACAGCACCATTATCCGTATATGGGATAAAAGAAGTAAAATAAGGATGTAAAAGAAAAGCAAAATTTTCCATACAGCTTAATGGAAACAGTTTCAGATAAACTAACATATATTTGCCCATATCTGTGGTTCCAAGAATTCCACCAGATTGCCCAAAGTTTGCGAACAAAAAAACCCCTCATGTTAATTGTTAACTACTTTGTAACCAGACATTTACTTACGACTGCCTTATTGATTACAGGACGTATTAGTAAAAGCAGACTAAAACACAAAGGTTTTGGCTTTGGCTGGTTTATTATAGCTGTTCTGTGTTTGTAAACAGACAATCTGTAATGTCTGACTATTTGTATCCCAGATGTTCTGCAGCTGCCTTGGATTTAAATCCATGCGACTTTAGAATGTGCAGTGAGTTACTTGGTGAAGTTGAAGTTCTCTTACTGTATCGGTGAAATTCATATTGTCATGTCAGTTCTTGCCAGGAGTTTCTCATCACCAATGGAAAAAAATTTTTTTCAGTATTTCAATAAATATTGATATGCCCATGCTGACCACTTTTAAATTGTCTTTATAATAACAGCGTTCCACTGCAACAAAGCACTGGTCAAAAATCAGTTACTCTGAACAKGTAGGTGAAAGGTAAGAGAAATAGGAGCACCAAGATAATTTGATGCAGAGAGGTAGAGCACTTTCAAAAGCTCGGACTGTGATGAGGAACATGTGGAGGCTGAGTGAAAAACACTGCTAAACAGGTTGAAAAAGGTGAATCTCTATTTAAGAGGCATTTAGTAGTTAATACCTACAAATAAATATATATCACCTCATACTGCACACTTGTCTTTCACTTTAAATGTTACCTATAAAGAGTTAAGTAGCCAAAGTATCAGAGGGGAAAAATGACAGAACAAAAGGAAAGCAGGTAACTGGATCCGGCGGAGCTGCGGATAACCTCTCAGCAATGTAAACACGCCACAGGGCCAGGGGCAAATGCAAAGCTTCCAACGCGACTGCCAGCGCGTGCTGCCAAGGAGGCAGATGTTACTGCTACTAAAGAAAAATATTCTCCTGTAGTTGCCCTCCGGCTTGTCTGACTGCCGTTGCAGGAGCCGGAGGTGCAGTGGCCCAGCAGAGCTCGCCAGCGCTGCCCTCCTGTTTGGAGACCAGGTCCACCTCTCCCCCGAAACCGCCTTCTGGTTTAGAGGGGGCCGTTCTCGGAGGTGCCAAATGTTAATGCTTTGGAGAGATAAGAACAAGGCTGTAATTAGGCACTTACAAATACTGCACTTGAAAGAAGCAAAACAGTTTTAGAATTGCAATTAAAACATACAGTAAAACAGACAGGATTAGGTGGCTTACAGGTGGCAAAAGTTGATTTTAATTTTCAGGAATCATAATGGAAAACCATGATTTTTGCATAAGACCCAGATTTCAGGTTTGGTATCTCATATAATGAAAACTCTCTAAAATGCATGTGTTTCAGTGATATATTTAGTATAAACACTACAAATTTAAATTACGAGGGGATTTTATTTTTAACTGAGCCTGACATTGGTTCTGGAGCAATCTCCTGTATGTTTTTATTGGAAACATGGAAAGAGTGAGTTCAGTGTAACACAGGTCAAGTCAGTACAATACCTAGTGATTTTGACAATTTCCTGGAGTACTGAACAACACTTTTTATTAACCCCTAACTGGAAGCACATAGTCTAGACACATAACGAAAATTCTAATGACGTTTCTACCTTCTTGAAGAAGTTTGCTGTCCTCTTCCAGGGAAGTGTGCTGTACGGGTGCATCTACTGTGCTCTAGAGTCTGCAGTGGCAGGCTTAAAGACAGAGTATTAAATTAACAGCTATCCAACCAAATTATAGATAAACTAGATAAACTGTAGATGAACAACAGGTCTTACAGGTGTATATAATAAGCATAACCTTGTGATACTGGCATGTCCCAAGTACTTCTGTGCCAGCCCAGCACTCTCAGTTACGTATACGCCTGCAGAGGAAAAAATCATTTTCCAAGGCCAATTGCCAACACCATGAAGAATTCTTGCTCAGTGATAAAGGCAGAAGAGGGCCTGATCCGCAGCCAGCGCAGACAGACTGCCGCCGCAGCTCCCTGGAGCCGAGACTGTTCCCCTGGTACAACTACTGTGTGAGATGCACCGAGTGCAGCATCCTCAGCCGAAGCCTCCCCGGAGCGCGAGCGTCCCGGGCGGCGCTCATGCCCGGCGCCCAGCGGCCRGCGTCGCGGAGCGGTTCCTGGGCGCGACCCACTGCAGCTACACAGCAAACGGGGACCCTGCGCCCGCGGGACTGAAACGCGCCCGTGAGCAGGACCCCAGGCGAGCCGATGCAGCGGCGGCTGGCAGGCCTGCGACACCCGCGCGCGCCCCACACGTGCAGAAATCCAGCACTCCTCCTCCGGTACGAAATACCTCATTGGGCATTGCTCCCCGGGGACGCCGAGCTTCAGGCCCCCGCGCATCAGGCCCTGCTTGTCAGTGCTGCCGTTTCGCTCGTGGAAGCAGCAGCGTGTGGGCGCGACAGCGGGGTGACACTGGGGCGATCTCTCTAACCAGCCCCAAGGCACGAACACCTTGCGCTGCCTCGGCGGGGCCGCGCTGCTCTTCGCCGAGACCCACGTGCATCAGAGGGAAGTTCTTCCAAGGGTGCTGCTTCCCGCAGCGCAGAAACACATTACAGCTTCACGCTAAAAGCAGATCTCGAGGATTACCTGCATTTGAATGCCATAGCAAAACCATGGAGTATCGTCAATGTCTATCATGAGCCGTCTACTACAGCAGAGAGCAAAAGGGATAAGGGGAGATGGAGGGGAAATAGCTCCAAAGGAAGGTATAATGAAAAGGAAGCACTGACATGGAAGAAACATGAAGATATTTAAGTTTCATAAATATTTCATCTTGATTCACTTCTAATCTAAAGGAAAAAATAAATAAATAAAATATGCTGGATTTTTATCATTGCTTTATTGCAGTATTAACAAGGCCTGAATAAATTATCATTTATGTATTTTAGGGACCTGCCACAGTGAGGCAATATTGTTAATAACAAGTATAYAATAAGTGAATTAAAAAATTTTTTTCATTTAATATGTTTAGTTTTATTTTACAGTTTATATAGATTTCAGATAAAAAACATGGCATGGAATAATTGATTAACTATATTTAATCAATTCATTCAACTCATGCTGTGAAAACTGGAGATTATTATTAGATCGCATTTTTATTTAAAATCAAACAGCATAGCTGCCTTACAAACCATTGTCAGATTGTTTTTCCACTTAGTAAATTCAGCTGAAATATTCTACGACGATATCTTACCCTTCCTGCAGAACTCCCTGTAAGTGTCACAACCCTTGGATCTGCAGTTGCAAAAAAAGAAAAAAAATAATAATCTTTTATGGCTCAAGAAACAATACTTGGAACAGTCYGGCTCAGGGGCCAAGGCCAGCAGCGGCCCCAAGTCACCCCCCGCCGTTCTCCTTTAACTCTCTTTCTCTTCATATCACAAGCAAAACTCACAAGTCAACCTTACCCAAGGCACCAAGACCTTCGGAAGGGATACCTATATGTCAGGGAGGGGGGAAAAAAAGTCAAGGACTCAATAGCAAGTGCCTGTGTGTTTAGAAGCAGCAAAGTGACCAAAAATGTCAAAACAGGAAAACAACAGCTGAACCTGGTCCGACCAGGCTGAAGAAGCCCCAGCCAAAAGCAAGGCAAGGTCACCAGTCAGCCTGCTATGTCTTGGCTTACGAGGACCAGCTTTACAGAGCTCGATAATCAACAATTCCTATCAAACATTGTTTTCAGAGGGAAAATAGGAAACATCCAAGATTTTAGTTCAAGAACTGCGCTAAAATATTAACAGTGGAATCTATACAGAGAAACGCTATCGCAGCTGGAATGAAATTATTTTAAGACTGTCACTTTTTTGCTCCAACAGCACACTTAGCAATATTCAATGTAACCAAGAAAACAGCCCTTGCCAAAAAGAGGAAAGGGAACAAAATTTTTCTTTTTTTTTTCCTTTGTTTATATATGCAACTTTGTCATAACTTCACCCCTTGGGCATCCTGCAGGAAAAAAGGAAAACAGCAAAAAAAAAAAAAAAAAAAAAATCTACCTTCTTGGTGACAGATGTAAGAAACTTTTCCTTGCTGGAAAGCCTGGTGGGTACCTCCCCCCGGACGCTGGTGCCCTCCCGAAATGTGGCGGAGCCACAGCCAGCAACATCCACACAATCTTTTGCTCAGGGTAGAGCAAGAGCTCCAGCCGGGCAACGGGGGCCGTGGCCGGGTTATGCGGTGGTGAACGCTGAACAGCCGGACGGCTCCATACAGGATAACACGGCCACTGATGCCGCGGCTCGCCGGTCTGCAAACAGGCACAGGAGCCAGGCTGAGTGAGGTGATTTGCTGCTCTAGAACTATGTTCCCCACTATTTAAATACTTCACGGTAGTTAATAACATAGAGCCATCGTCTATTTATTGAGGGTGGAAGACGTGAAGAAAACAGCAACGTTTTAATAACAGATATTTTCAAACAGTTAAACTATAGCTAATTTATTAGAGGATCACTGTAGTGATACTGTAGCTTTACCCTGACTTCTCTCACACCTGATTTGTTAAACTTATATTTTGGTGCTTTTTGGAGCTTCACTTCATGTGAACAAATACACATAAAAATAATATATACAAAACAAGAAAAAAAAACTTCAAAAAGGAAGTGATCACTTTGGGGTGATAAAATTGAGTCCAAGGACACTAGAAAAACTCTGTCATCTTCCTGGTAGTTACTTTGTAGTTGTTCTGCTTTGTTTTAATGTCTTCTCATGAAAGCCATAAGAAATACAATACAAACTAATGTAGCCAGGAAGAAAATTATAATTTGTTTATACTTTCCAGAATTATTTTAGAAAAAACATTTGACCTGTTCCAGAAGATAGCTAAAAGAGCAAAATTCTCCCCCCCACACATCCCTTTTTTTTAACAGTCTGTAATATTTCCATAGGTCTGTTAGTGATCAGGTGTTGGAGGCAGTAGGGCTTACGGGAGAGGTGTCTCCTGGGGATCCAGGACAGACGACCCAGGCATTCCTAACTTGCTTTAGCCACACGCTCCTCCTGCAGGGCTGGAAATTCCCAGGCTGCGTGGCTACAAGGCAAGCCAAGGCTGACCCGCAGCCCAGGCTGCTGCAGGAACATGACAGTCTGGTACCAATAACATTTAAAACCTGTAGCAGATGTGAGAGGCAGCGGGTGAGGACCACCAGCGCGAGGTGCTCGAGGTGCACCCGCCCTCCGGTGTCACCAGAGAGAGCCTGGCTGCCGTCAGAGCACCGGGACGTCTCCAGAGGGATGCCGATGGAAGGGTGCCTGGAGAGGTTAGATGTGCTAGAAGACGACAGTTTTTGTTTCCCTCCCCTGTAACTCACAAATAAAGCCTAGCTTGTGGGGTGGTGGCTTAGTGACAGCCTCCCTCTGTCCCAACATGCTAAAGACAGCAAGAAAAAACCCTAAGAATGAAGCACGCTCTCCCAAGAGGAAACATAAATAAGGACAAATTCCCTCTTTCTGTTTCAAAGGATTTTTCTTCAAGTTATTTGATATCATTTCAATCCAATACAAGCAGAAATTTCAACATGTTCCTTCTGAAAGCATTAGCCTATATAAAAGCTCTCAGTCTCTCTCCCAACTGATTTCCCCAAACCCGTGACGTGAAATCTTCGTGATGTGAATTCTTCAGCATTTGAGTTAAGTGTTCCTCCCTTAGGTCATTATTTCCACTCTTTAATTGTTCTTTCAGCCTTCTGTAGTAGTATTGTTATCCAGATTGTGCTGGTGCTGCTTTCCAAACACAGATGAGTAACAGTTCCTGCCCTTAAGAGTGTATATTCTTGAAATAAACCTTTCAAATTCTCCACCCAAGACAAAACACACCAATTACAGCCTTAACAGTCTTCAAAGGTTTTTCAAATTCTGTTAATTTCTATTTCTGACATGAAGCCAAATACACATCTTTTATTAACATAACACTACATGGGGCCATTTCCAAGAAACTGAGCTTGTATCGCAAAACTGATCTTAAGGCTCTAAACTTCCCTAGAAATAAAATCTACAGTTGTAGGTTTTGCTGTGCCCCATTCCAGTAGGTGCTCTCTTACCTTAAAATTACACGATGATCTCTGCTGTTCCAGGCCAGGGTTGGTTTATTCACAGAACTTGCATTGCACATGTGCGGTGGATGCAACCACTGACACGTACACTGTTGGTTGAGATCTTTCTCCCTTGACTGACGGAACTGGTAAAAGATAATTTAGAAGTGAGACTGGAAAAAGCACAGAAGCAGCTTTCTAAAAAACTATC
Source organism: Apteryx rowi (assembly GCF_003343035.1). Classification (NCBI taxonomy): domain Eukaryota; kingdom Metazoa; phylum Chordata; class Aves; order Apterygiformes; family Apterygidae; genus Apteryx; species Apteryx rowi. The sequence goes on along the minus strand of NW_020451027.1, from coordinate 1,962,589 downwards.
TAAAGCTACAACAGAAAGGCAACCAAAATAATTCATTCCAATTAGCGCAAAAGAGAGAAGCTGAAAATGACTGAGGGCAGTCAGGTCACTGTATTACACAAAAGTTAATTTCCAGGAAACGTAACATAGTTTACCACTCAACCACACTGCAAAAGGTAAGGTTTGCTACTCCACAAGATAATCAATCCAAGACTGTGTTTTTCTGCAAGGGGTGGGAGGGAGAAAGATTGCATGGAGTCAGTAAAAAATGAAAAAGGCCCAGGTAGAACTGCATTTGAGAAAACAAACACCTCCGAAATTAAAACTCAGCAGCCAGTGCAGGAATGGATCTCGTTCCACACTTGTTTGTTGAACTTCTGAGCACAGAGATGTACAAGGTGGTATTGACCCTTAAATGCTCAGTTACTGATTATAGTTTGATAGGTTTTCTCTAATTTCGATATAAGCACCACTAATCATTTGAAATGCACTTTTGGATAACAGTTGAATAATAAATATTGTGAGATGAGAAAGAGGTTAGCAACAGTTTACATTTCTCTTATTTTATTTAAACATCATTATTGCTGTAAAAAACCTTTGATAAGTGAAAATTTGAGCACAGTCCCTCAGCAGGAGCTAGACACCTACATGCCTCTGAAGATAAGAGCATCACTGATTCTCCCCTTGCGATCCAGGATTATATAATTACTGGCATAATACCCCGTAATTACCGCAATTAAGATGAATTCCTGGGGAGTCAGTGCAATGTGGGGCAGCCCAGGAGGGCCGTGGTGGCACTGGCAGCGTAAGGCACAAGGGATAGAGAATACAGCAAACTGCAGGATACAGGCCACAAATCCCAAAGAAAGATATCCTCGCTGGGGAAAAATCAGAGGTTTGAGCGAAAGACATCGACTTCTTACTTTGTTCACATTGTAAAACATCTCCCTTCAGCACAAAGATTACTAAAGGCAGGTTTGTGACCACTGATACTCCTGGTTTGTTTTGCCACTGCTTAATTTCTTCTACTCTACACTAAAAAAATGCCTTCGCGAGTCACGGGAGAACATTTTCACAGCACTTGATGTGCAGGAAGTTTTACTGCAGGGCTTTGGGAGGCACTTAGCAACCATGCAGATATTCAGGCCATTGGGTCGCTGAACTGTAATAAAAGACACCATTAAGTGAAACATTCGATGGCGGCACTTGGCTCATTGCGCCAGCGGTTATAGTTATAAGGAACTCCTTGTGAAGCTAATAGATAAAAAAATGAGCTATTTCGATGTCCGAGACCAGCCTCTCTTTTTAGAGAGGGCTACTTGACCGTTTCTAGCAGGACATATAATAACTTCTGACACTGCTGAGGAGAAGACGTGCTGCCACAACACCTGGGTCAGTGCCCTGCATGGTCAGCACTGCCGGCAATAAACGCCTGTTCCTGCCTCCCCCTCGTGCCCCGCGCTGGCACGTCCCCCGGCTGGGAGCACCCCATCCTCGCTCCCTTGCACAGGAACGGCCGGTGCACGGCCACGCTCATCAGCGGACGCGGTGGGAGGAAGTCTCAGCACAGCAAACAGCTCAGCTGGCAGTTTAGAAATTTTAAGAAAGCCTGTGAAAACGGAGTGAAAGGCAATGTATCGTTTTACAGTACAAAAGCAATAATAAAAGAATGGCAAATAAGAGATGGCACCACTTCACCTCTCTCCACTACCTGCAGGTCAAACAGTTGCGTAGTTACCTTGCCGCTCTTGGTTTTTCAGGTTATGCTACTCTCACTTTTATGCCACTCCTCCCTTAATTTTAATTAGTAAAAAAAAAAAAAAAAAAGCAATCAGAAAACATAAAATACACTTTTCGGAGAATGTGTTTACCCTCCGCTCCAAGTCTGGTGTCATGTCACTAAACTGTCATTAAAATAATTGCCTCTAATAGGAGGTTATAAATGATTCCTCAATCAAAGACTACAGCTACTTCTGCAAAACACACTGTTATACTGGAGAAACACAACCGTTGCTTCATAAACAATTCATCTGCCACTTATGATATGCAAATTCCATAAATAATGCAAAATTCAGGGGGGAAAGCCCACCTAGCATAGCTGAATGAGCACATTTCTGGGAGAAGGAGGTTGTGTTTTCACTGCTGATCTCCTCCCGCTGTGTCACCAAGCACAAATGGCTTTCGCAGTCCTTTCTTACACAGCCACCCCAAGAGAGAGGACCAGCTGGTGGAGGGAAGCTCTTACTGCGCCCAGGGCCGATGCCGAGGGGAGGCCAGGTTCCCACGAAGGGCCAGCTGCGGCTCGGACCCGGAGGCCGCCGCTGGGTGCCATTGGGTGCTGTTGGGCGCCGAGCTCTGGAGCGAAACGGCGCCCTGGGAGCAGCGTCCCTGTCCCGAGGAGGGAGCCTGCCGGGGGATCCTGGTGGCAGAGCCCAGGCCTGGGACATGAAATACTGCTCTGATCGCACAAAGACTTGCGAGTAAACAAAACACCTGAAGCAAGAACTATATGTTTTGATCCATTAAGACYATTTTATACTATAAAGTGTAACTGGCAAAAAAAGATTCTTATATGGCCAAAAACTTCCTTGTCCAGGTGCCCAGAAGTTCCCGAACTCCTCAAATATCACCCCAAGGAGGGGGAGCAGAGGGGACAGCGTCCTGGGGTAAAGAGGGACCTCGGTCAGTGACCTCTTCTTCTGGCTTCTCCCATTAGTGTAAGGGTACTTTTAATCTGCATTATACAGATAACAGCTTTTAAAATATTTCTAGGAATGTATTTCCAAAGAAATTAACGGGTAATTTTGATGAAGTATAGGTAGAAAAAGAAGGTGATGAAAAACAAAAACATTAAAAATCTATCTTAAATACACCTTCCCCCATCATCTTTTTTCCTGAGACCTTACTTCTCTGTACCTATCTTCCTATGATTTTCTTCAAGCTCTTCATCTCGGCATCCATAAATAAGACAAACATGTTACACAAAGCCAAGGTTATGCCAGCACTGTTAAAAGACAGCAACATGACTTTCCAGCCTTATCTTTCATGTTGCAAAACACTGTTCTTTTTGTCAGAAAAGGATGTAAATCTTTACATACAGATCTCTATTTTAACACTCATGGTCAGCAGTGTCAACTATAACACTTCTTATCCTGAGAGATGCCTGAAACACCCATTAACTTCCTAATTTCTGGTAATTATATGAGGAAGAGTGGTGACAGGTCCAGAATAAGTTAACCATGGCAATGACTGTATAAAGAATGTTATCAGAATTAAAAAAAAATAAAAAAAAACACACAAAAAGTAATCCGCTAAGTAATCTGAATGCATTGGAATGAACTCGCTAATTAGTCCATGTGCCACTGTCTTTCACTGGTTTGATTAGGTTTGCCCCAGCTACATCTCAGCTGTTTTACTGATCATAGTCAATTGAAAATTATCCAAGACCCAGAATCTGCCATCTAGGAGTTGGAGATCGGGTCAATATTTCTGCAGCTACCGTGCAATAGTCAACAAAGACTTTTCAAAATTCTGCACTTGTCATGGTCTTAACTCTGTGTACTTGAGGGGTTTTTTGTTTAGTTGGGTTTTTTGAACGGCAGGAAGAAGAAAGGGGGCCACCAAAGGGAGGAGATTTTAGTGCTGTCCATCTCCTCCCACCTACATTAACAATGTCAATGCCATCTAGTGGTGAAGATACTCTGACATAAAAATTTGGGTAGAGTTACAGGCCGTCTTGGCAAATAATTCACGTGGAGAAACCTGAAAAATGCAATACTTCTAGGGAATACTTCATGTCCCTCACTGCAGAGAACAAAAGAGCAATTTATAGTGCAAATGTTTTTCAGTACCTGGAGATGTTCTTGAAAGTCCTTCTCAGTGGGTTTGGCAAAGAATGGTATTTTACATCTGTTTCTGCATCCTTCTGTTTCTAAATGAGGTAGAAGAAAAAATATATCAGTAATAGGAAAACCCTGAACCCAGCTCTGTGAATTAGGTAATGGGATCTTTCTGTCCATGGGACTACTCCAACATTTAAATTTAATAAATTCATGTCTTTGCAGCACCAGAGCATCAGTGAGGACTTTCACCAAAACCCAAGCAATATCATGAGTATTGTCCATCCAGGTATATACAACCAAGCAATAATGTCCACTAAAGTACGTGGCATTTAAAGAAGAGCAAGAAACAGAAGGGTCAGAAAGATAAACACACACTTACTACATAAAGAAGCCTTTTCTTAGAAAACAAGGGGTTTAGAGTGAGATTTGACATCAGTACCTAACATGTTTTGTAACACCTTTTGACCAAGTTCGATAACCAGTTTGGGAGGTGGATTTTGGTGCAGAGTGCTTCTCCAAAGTTCATCCAGATTCTTCCCCCCTAAATTTTCTGTTCTTCTCTCAGAGATTTTATAAGCCCACAGCTGAGACCCAAGTTTAGGTCCTGCTGGGCTCAGCTGTCTCTTCAGCAGCCACCTGGTTTCAGATCCTCTGAACCCATTGTCACACATGCAACTTTTTTTTAAGTTTCACTGTCCTTTCAGACATAGAAACACTTTCTGTTTTCAGCTTCATACACACAGATGCTTGTGTGCTAACCCAACCCCTTGGTAATGTTTTGAGTAATGCATCATAAGAGCAATGGCACCTTAACGATGTATTACATTAATACATCATCAAAGCTATGGCACTCTTATGATATATTAGTTTAATACATCATAGCAGTGCCGTATCTTAGGCAATGTATTACTCCAAAACATAGCAACAGCCAGAAAGCTCTCAAGACAAGTTTTGTGGGTTTTTTCAACTTATTTACATTTTAAGAGTTTAGGGGTTTTTTTTTTAATTTCTCAGAAATAAAAGTGTTCACTAGGGTCAGAAGACTGCAGTTACTTGCTGGTAAATTTTGATATTCCCAAGAAGCTATTTCATGTCCCACTGCCTAATTCACCCTTACACAAACACAAAACACCTCAGTGAGTAAACTAGCAAAACAAAAATTAGTCTCACCTACTAAAGGAATTTCTCCAATATTTTACCCAAATTCTGTGCTTTACGCACACCTTTTGCCATCAGGGCAAGCACCCCTGCCTGGCTGAAGCTGCCAGCAGCGGCTCAGGAAAAAGAAGGGCTGCTTAAAGACAGCCTTCCTCTAAACGGATTTCTGGAAAAGAGATGGAATTTATTACAATGAGTTTACCTACTTTTAAACACTTTGCTCACACTTACAGTGACATATATCCCCCCCCTCAAAAAAAAAACAACAACAGGACAGCGAGGTGCGTACTAACCGTTTCACACACCCGCCGCACAACCACCAGGCTCTCTCCTCCACTGACGGACTATGGAGAACCTTAAGCATATGAAAAAGTCATCTTTTAATCACTTATTTCATGATGGTGATATCAAATGCAGACTGTACGACAGAGCTCTACATTAAATTACTAATAGCACTTACTTGCAGAAAGAAAAAAAAAAAGTCTTAAAAAGAGAGCTTTTCCACCCTGTTTCAGCTCCTTCAAAAAAACCTCAACTGCTGTATTTGTATCACCTGTGCCACGTGCCTCTCCGTGATACGAAGGGACCAAGTCCGCGTGGGCAGTAACACTGATCGCCTGTCCGCCCAGGCCACGGCTCCATGAACAAACCCCTCCACACTGTCTCTGATCTCAGAGAATTGCACCCCGCTGGGCACACACCATAGCTAGGTCCCCCCGAGACGTTTCTGGGCGCTATTGCCAAAAACGCAACAAGCACAGCCTGACCAATGARTCTATGAGCCTAGGAGGTACAGCAGATTATGTACGCATCTGTATTTTGGGGAGGGTATTTTGCAGAAGTTCAAAGGCAAAAAAAGAGTAAACACAGGAACCAACGCGACACTACAAAAGAGAAAGTACAAAAAATAAAACAAGGTTCCTGCAGCAAAATAAAGACAGACAAAACCACAAAAAGATCATCTGCAAATGGAGCCACCCATAAGCGTGAATTTTGCATCGGAAGCCCCTCCGTCGGATAAAGGCTGACACGCTTTCAGATACGCACGGCCTAATGTAAAATGGAGAAAGTTTAAAAGGTTAGTCCAAAACTATTTTTATGGCCACAATGCAAACCTTCCCTCCTATTATTTATTTATAAGTTAGTCATTAATTTCATTTAATGACAAAAACAATATCCTAAGCGGCACTTCCAACAGTCCTGCAGGCGCTCCRGTTACGACCCCAAACAAGGTGAAGGTGCGCCCAGGCCTCGGCCGCGGCCCCTCGCCCACCTCGTCCTCCTCTCCAGCCCTGGCCTTTTCTGGCCTTTTTCTGTGCAAGTACTGTTCCTTGCTGTAAATAAAAACATTCAACCCCTACAGAGAACTCCATTTGTATGTAAATAAGCCGATTTTGTGAACATCGACCTGTTTTTTCTGATCGCACCTGTAAGATTCCCTACACTGATATTCCCCAGTCACCTAACGTAACCTGCACGAGACACTGTTTATCTTGCATAACACTTCAACCATATTTCTGAAGAAAAAAAATACTTTTGTAGTACACTTGCAGGATATAAAGTGCATCATGATTGAGCTACAGTTAAGTTACTCTCTATTAAATTACAGTTGTACACATTCTAATAATTTATAGGCAAGCATGAATCTTGATTCAATTTCTATTTCATTTGAATACATTAATATTCTTCTATTGCTTTGGTGTACAGCGTGCTATATTTTCCCGTAGCTCTGAATCCTTCAGAGGCATAAAACATAAGTAGTCATAACATTATGGTGTGGCAGGGATAAATTCTGCCCGGACACATTTGAAAATCATGAGTTTTTGCAGAGAAGGAAAAGATTCACACACAATAATATTAGCGGAGCGATTCAGACCCTAGCCCAGAAAACACAAATGGGAAGCCCACTTTTCACAGGGTGAGAAAGGGTTTTTTTTTAAAAAAAAAAAAAAAAGCTACATAACACACCTGGGGGAGGGGGAAAAAAAAAACTTAGGAGAACACATATTGTTATCCCCACTTTACAGCTACAGGGAAAAAAAAAACAAACCTATCCAACCAGAAGGAGTTCGTGCAAAGCTAAAATAAAATAGCTTCGTCTCCCAGACCACATCACCCACCAAGGCCACCGAGTCGCATTCCCCATCCCCACGTCCCATGCCCGTCCCCAGCTCAGGAGGCACAGAGCTGCTTTTCACTCTTCTTTCAATTATAAGATACTAAATATGAAAGACCAGCATGTAAACCATTGCCAGACTTGTCTTTCTGAAGTCTAGATACTGTCGGGAGAGGTTAGAGAGAACATGGAAATAACCATTTCACTTGAAGAACTCTAATTCAAAAAGGAATCCCAGAGAAAGCAAATATTGTACAATACACAGAACCAACAAATTTAATAGGCGAACAGAAGGATTTCAATTTAGTTTTTAGAATAAAAGGTGACCTACAAAAAAACCCTAACCATTAACCCAAGCACAGGAATAAGCTCTGAGCACTGGGGGTGAGAGCAGAAATAACCTCTGGAGAAGGGGGAATTTATAGCTCCTGCAAAATCTCCCAGCCAGTCCCGGGTTCATACTTGACACTTGGAGCGCATTGCTCTGGGACACAGTTGTTGCACTAAGGCAGCACATAAAGCAAAGAGAAGGTTGCCTGTTTTCTCATAGTAGGACAGCTATGAAGATAATAGAGAGGAACCCTTAAAAACTGCGTCCTGTACCAGAAAATGTGCAATTCTTACTGGTGACCCTCTGGGACATTTCAGTACTTTAAGGAATATTCAGGTGTCTTTCATGTCAGCAGCAAACACTGAACTAGCTCGAGTACTTTATTGGAGCTATAAAGAATGTTTTCAAGAGGGTTTTAGATTTATGCACTGAATTCTCCTCTCTCATCCTGCCTAGCTAGCAAGGCAACATAAAGCTCATTTTCCAATGGGTTGGTTCCATATGAAGTTTGCTTTCTTGGTTATCTTTAATATGATAACGCCCTGGGCTACAAAACCTGTGGGCAAAAGTTGTTAACATTTTCAACAAACTGGATTCTGTGATTTTAAAATTAAAGGAAAATTCTGCACCTTTTTGTGAAGTTATCTATATTGCACGTGTGGCACAAACCCACCAGCTAATGACAACAACACTTTGTACTAAATCATGTATCTAAAACATCATCGGATAATGCTAACCTGAGGATTACACAGGGTTACACAGGGACCCTTACTTGAGTTAAATCCTATTCTTAGTGTATTCAGGAAGAACATAATATATATTTTCCCAAAAAATTATCACACCACAGGCAAGACTACAATTTAATGAAATTCACATGTTAGCTCATAGCACATCTCATCCAAAGTCCACTGAAGTCCATGCAAGTCTTTCAGAGTGGGAGTGATGTTGCTTCTCAGCTTTGCAAAGGCGATAACCAAGCTAGAAAGAGGCTGAGGGAAGCGAGCGATCCTGAGTGCTTCAGGGAACCCAGCCCGGGCTGTGAATCCTTGTGCTGCTCCAGGCATCTGAACACAGCCGCACTAAGCTTCTGGAGATCATTAAGGCGAGCAAAAATAAATAACACTGCCAGCACTGGAAAGGTGCAAGGAGGAAGGGAGCAGGGAGGAGCAAGGGAGGAAGAGGAATATGCTTCCACTTCTGAAAAGAAAAAACAAGGAGAACCAGACACAGGTTTCCCAGGCAGACTAGCAGTGTTGGAGCTCCCTGTTCCCCGCAGAGGTCCTCTGGACCCACAGCTTCACGACACCGTTGCAATTCACAGTTGCACAACCCCCAGAAGACAGTTGCATCCACCCTCTCTTCAGTGGGAACAGTTGCCGTACRTATAATAAACATCCTGTTCCTCTCGAGCGTGCAATCTCAGGGAACAAAGTAAAGCCATAAAAAGGTTTTGCTACTCATGAAAAGCTCATGTCCTGAGGGACAGCTCCTCAGACCGACCTGGCCACTCTTCAACCTCCAAACCTGGCCTGCGGCCACAAGTGCAAGCAACAAAGATGGGCAGCGTGAGCAGCACCAGCCTTCCCCGCAGACGGTGGTCCTCACCCACACAGATGGTGGGGAGGCTGGTGCCTGGAGGTGACCTCCAAGTTCTCAGAGGAGCTGCCAAGGCTTTCTGCAGAGGTATCTTCTACTGCATGCCCAGAGGACATCTGTAACTGATTATCACTGATTCTACTTTTTGCCCAGCCGAATGCCATCTTTTAGATGCCGTCTAACTACAACTATACCCAGCTCAGGGAACCTCACTAACTAGGCACTTGTGCCCTGGACTTGTTAAAACATGGTTAAAAAACGTAGCATAGCTGGAGCCAGATGTGATGGGAATGAATTCATACATTTCCAATGTTGGTCAATTTTTCAGGGGAAAATGGGCAAGAAAGGAAAGGCTTTACTCCTTTGTAAATCTGAGGTTTCATTTTTTGCAGAGGGATTCAAGTACTTTTCTGAGGTCTGTTACCAAAATCTGGAAATGCAGAGGGAGAGGGACTAAAGTAGTTATTTGCAAGTCACCTGTAAAAATTAGGCACCAAAGAACCCCCCCCACACACACACAACGAGATCCATACGCTGTAAATTTTATCATCTGAAATCCAAGGTTCAAAATGATTAACCAAAAAGTTGCAAGTCCCCATTACCCTCCATATAATTCAACCTGTATTTAAACTCCTCCACTGTCAGCTCTCCCCACTAAGTCTTGTTCAGATCACCACAGGAATTTATTGCAAATTTTGCAAAGCTTTTGACCTGTATCATCTTATTAAACTTTTATGAAAAATCAATGGAGTTCAATCATGTTATGAGCTGTTCTTCACACACGTGTCAGTGGCAAATAGAGAGGTCTGTTTATCCCAAAGTCTAGAGTGAAGATGTTAAATTGGATACAAGTCCCTGATCATATGTCCATGGTGCTGATGAACTTRGAATACAGATTTAAGAAAATAAAAAGACATGCAGTTTCAGAGAAACATATGAGATGGAGAACTTGGACTCTGTGTTTTTTGAAGGGGGGGATGGGTTACAAGTTAAAATAATTTAAATTATATTTATGTATCAGAAATGTTTCAAAAACACACCAAAGGAACTACATTTTGATGAGCAAGTGTTCAAACAACTTGACTTCACCTGCCTGGCAAGTCCTTTAAGTGCCGGTGTCTGCACGGGTAGAAGAAAAAGGAACAAATAACTAGGCTGCCTCTCTGCATAAACTATCAAACCCTGAGCGTGGGTCCTGGGCYGCAAAGCTGCCCTTGCCAGCGTGCAGCTTTTTTGCCCATTTTACAAACACACAGGCAGGCCTAGGAGTCCAGCAYCGCATTTCAGCAGCAGACACTGAAACAACGAGAAACAAAATCGCACAGAAACGCTCCCGGGTAGACCTCAAAGCTTTAAACTCCAGCATGTTGAAAACTATCATCACACAAGACATTAAGCATTAACAGAAAAGACAGTGTGTCTTGTTTGTTCTATTTCTTTATTTTTCTTACCTATTGTTTTGTTTTTAATTTCCGTGAGTAAGCAGTATTGATATCCTGCTGGCTTCCTGCTAGCCACAGGAGAAGGAAGGGGAATTTTTGCAATAATTTAAAAATGCAACAAAATACACTGAAAGTATGGAAAGGGTAAGTGCTCTGAAAAAATGAAATGAAACAAAGTCAAAGCGGCCCCACAAGTAATCAAAGCAGAGGAGAATTCTGCAAAGGACACTCTGTAAAACTGGGTCCTTAGTAAAAAAATATGCCTATGATTTTTTTTTTCTTTAAACAAAGCTGTGAACATAGGTGTTTTGTTTTGTTCAAAGTGAAACCTTGAGCGGTCTCCAGCAAACCATCCCAAGTTTCATAAAAGTGGGATTATTATTCACATTTCTCTACTACAGGCATAATGTAATATTCCTCCACAAATGGAAGAGGAATCTTTTGATAAATAGAAAGATTGTCATTAGTTTCATCTTGCCAAATTCACAGGCTATTTGCTTTTATCCCAGCCAGTTTCTCTAGGAAAATGCAACTAATAACGCTTCTTGTAGACAGAATGGGTTTTGCTATAAATAAGAGGAAAAAAAATGCTGAAAGTCGTAAGAGGAAAATAAGTACAATATTTAAAAATTATCAAAGCCACAAATATTTCACACAACCTCTTTCACCTCCTAACAGAAAGGCTGGCGTTAGACTCAGCTTGGCATTAGTTCCGTTAGGTAACACATCTGGAAAGGCTGTTAGCACTCGTCCTGCAATTAATTAGGTCGTGAGACCTTCACTGCTGCACGGGTACCTCAGCAGAGGCCTACAGGCTTGCTCAGCCGGAGAGGACGTGGTCAAGAGGCCAGCTTTGGCCAGCTACAAGGCTGACCCTAAAGAGCTTTACATGAAGAAAAGCTTTCTTGGTAAATTAATCCACAATCATGTACTTTTTAACCTTGGCTGCCTTCGCTATCAGAAGGTGAAGCCACACTAGAATATCTTGCAAAAAGGAGCTAGTACCAGGGCTTGGTCTTTAACAAATGTTGAGCTCATTTTGTGGCTGCATCCTCTGAAGGAATTGCTGTTTTGCTGTCTTCAACCTTGATTACTTTGGGGAAAAGCCCTAAATGGGATATTCTTTTGGCCTGATAGCCAAAACATGTGTTGAAGCATCTCACAATGTGAACACAGTCATCAAGGGAATTGCTGCTTAACCATTCCCAAGCTAACTTGGGTACTGCAGGGTGTTTACATGGCGTTATGCATACTGAAAAGACAATTGAGGAAAAAAGTTTTAAAAGGCTGTTTTCCGCAATTTACATCAAGTACTTCTATAATGTAGGAAGCAAACGATAAATGATGATAAAAATAGAAATTGATAGTAAAACAATACTCACTTCGCTTGAGATATAAATACTCTCATCAGCTGTTATTTAATAAAATTTATCAAGACAACAGGGAATGTCTGGAAAGGGACTCTGACCACCCTTTTGACTTCAAATAACTGAGGAAATATACTTGATTGCATTTAATGATTAGTTTAACATCTATTAAAATCAAATTTTCAAACCTCAGCTCAGCACTATCATTAAATATAATCATCCCTTGGGAGGAAAGGAATTCATTCAGCTGTGTGTATGAATGGTATCTTCTGTAATGGCTTTTCCAAAGCTGACTTGCAGGCTTGGGGTGTATTTTTTTGCCTTTTTCCTTTTATTTGGTGGGGAGAGAAAGAGTTTTAAATTGGGACAAAATTCAGAACTTAGGAATCAGGTGGGAGACTTGGACGTTTTGCTGGAAGGAGGAGCGGCTGAGCCCACCTCAGAGCTGGGCCTCAAAATCGAGGGCTTAAGACAAATCTCAAATAGTCTGATAGTGCAAGTTACACAGATCGCTACGTACACTTGCTCAGCTTCACACTGTGCAATGGGAACAACACTACTTTTCTACCTCACAGCAGTGCTGCTAAAACAAAACCTATTAATCTTTGGCAGGTATTTAGATACCATAGTGATATAAACCTTACGCATAAGCAAAGCTAGCTTTACTGAGTTTAATGGGGTTATTCACAAACTGGGAGTAAGTGACCAAAGGAAGAACATCCTAATTTTATTAAGAGTGCTTAGACATTTTGGTTTAAGTCTTTATCAGTCCCTCACAGGTTATATTCTTTGATAGTGTCAGTGGCCACCGGGCCATTAACTTTAAAGCTAGGCCAATTGACCCAAGCTGAAGATCATGTCCAATCTTGCTCCTACTGGGTTCAGTGAAAACAGGACTCATCTCTTGACTCTGCAAGCTTTGCAGAAAAGCTACAAAATATTCTCTACATTTTTTTTTACGCTGGTTCAAGATACTCTGGCTTTTTGTTATACACTTACTCTGCTCATGCCACATACCAGTTATTTTATTGGAAAAAGGAAYGTTAGATTAATAAAATCCCTTCCAACTTCAATCTGGTGCTTTTATAAATCAGTGCAGCATGTGCTAAAGATCTGAGTTCTAATTACAGTAAAGCAAAGAAAAAGGGAGGGGGAGAGATGCAGTCCATCAGCAGTCATTTTACCAAATAGCATCCACATTTGCTTAGGAGTATGGCTTAATTAGCAGTCTCAGTAACTACCTTCCTTCAGCTTTTAAACCAGGCACATAGGCAATTAACTGAAGCTGCTTGCTACGTGTAAGAAAGCCTATTAAATTTAGTAAAACTTAAGCTTTTAAAGTCAGCCATAAAGTAGCCAATGCACGAGAACTTCTGAATGGGAGATTTGACAGGGCTAACCTGGCTATAACTGGAATTGTTTCTTATTGTGCTCTGATTTAAGGGGAAAGGAGAAACGGTGCACTCTGTCAAGTATGTTTGGTTTTCAGTTCACTTTAGTGGACAGGGCGGGTGGTGGGGAGAAGACTCAGAAGCCATACTGCTGAGTAACAACAACCCAAAAAATCCCCCAAATCTCTGTCCATGGGGGAACTTGTTAAACATGTCAAGTGAACCTCTGTGCTAAGAGTGTCCTTTTCTGGTGCAAACAAATTTAATTAGCCTCATGACAGATGGAAAAATTTAAATTTGCAATATATGAAAAGCTTATTTTTAAATTACTAGACCAGGTTTTAATTGCCGATAACCTCAGGTCAGATATACAATAGGACAGGCCTCTGTGAAGCAGTAAACTTGGCATCAGTTCTCCACATTTCAGGCACAGCCTGATCAGGTTTTGTTTTGCAAAGGTCACTTAATTAATTGAATCAGTAACAGTTACTACCTTAACATTATCTTCCTTTAGCTAATGATAGCATTTTGCATGTGTTAAGTAAAACAGGAATTAACAAAATTCCAATGGCTTACTTAAATGATAAATAACAAGCCATTTTAAGGAAGAAATCTCCTAGGGAGTGCGGAAAAACCTGCAGCTGAAGGCAAGCGAGTCAGGATGTGTAACTCTGCACAGGCATAAACAGGAAACGGAGCAGCTTGCATTTGGATTGACAATCTGGCTCCAAATGGCTCATCTACAGCGGGCACAATGCTTGACCCCTGTCAAACATGAAAACTCTCATTTTGTAATAGTTTTCTCTCCTGATGTCTCTCAGAGCTCCCTTATATAAGTAAAATCCTTCCTTCTCTGTCATTTCACATGGCCCAGAAAGGCCTTGCTTAGTGAAATGCTTAAAAGTAATAATGTCACATTTATTTTAAAATATTTTCTCGTGCTTACACTTCCCATAGTTTCAGCAACAATACCATGGAAAAGTCATGAGATTAATCATTTTGTCATACAGAAATAATATTCGATTCTTTTATTGCCGTGCTCCAATGTAATGTAGGAAATAGCTTGACCTTATAGAAAAAAGGTCTCAAACACCATGTCCCCCAGTGCCAGTAGGATTTAACCCTACTTCTTTAATATATTACACGTTTCTGGTGTACTAGTCCCATAATAATTAAACACTGTGCGTATTCCTTGTGCAAAACCTTACCCTGGTGGTTCCAGAGTATGTGTCTCACAAGCAGGGTCCACCATAACGCCGGGAGATGATCCCTGTCTACCTGCAGGGTTCACAGATTCAGGGAATAAGAAAATGACAGGAAAACTCAGGAGAACGAAGTGAATCATAGGCCCTTCGTTACAGAGCTGTATCAGATCTCTTCCATTACGCTCCACAGAAAAAGATGCCTGTAGGAGCCATTTCATCTCTGAAAATGATGTGGGCGTTGCAGAACCCAAAGGAAATTCCCAGCAGTAACTTTATTCCTAAGGATGTTTGCCAAGCCAAGGATTTGGTCTTTGTACAGGAGAGACAGTGCTAAGGAATGGAGATTTTGCCATGCAACACAAAAATAACAGAGAGAAGAGCATAAAAATTGGCAAGCTTCTCTTGTTCTCAACAACATTTTAAGAAAAGAAAAAAAAAGCGCCCACAAACAAGACGTTCAAAACAATAGCCTAAGGTCAAATCTTTAAATAGAGAAATACTTATTATTGGACTAGAGTTCAAAATTAAAYGGAACTAACTTGAAAAAGTTATCCATACCTCAGCTGGCTTATTTGGATACCTAAATTTGGGTCTGGGAACCTCATGTTCAAAAGTTTCTGAAAATAGTCATAAGTCTGGTACTCGACGTCATGATTATCAGCTAGAACGTTCCAGGAAGAATGCAATATTTGAAGTATCATCATCTCTACAATAGTAAAAACAGATATTAAAATTTAATGTTTTTATTTTACATTATGGTCACATATTGTTGTCAAAAAAGCAAATGGCTCTGTAAAACATTGCATTTTATTACGACTATCTCTGTTTTGTAAGTTTTTAAAAAGATCAAGTAAGATTGAGACTGCTTGAATCATTCATTCATACATTTACAAAGAGGCAGTTAAAACTGCACTTGCAAAGTAACAAATCGCATATTTCTCCACACTAATATAAATGATGTCTCTTAATAACCAGACTCTGGTATTCAACATTGCAAATAAGAGGCTTAGAGATTAACAGAACTGCTGTTTGTAAACAAGCAAGAAAATTGTAATAGCATAAACTGCTCTACACGTGTATTATAAAATTACCATCCTATTTTAATACTAATAAAACACTGTATTAAAGAAAGCTCCTGAATTCAGAATGATCATTTCTCTAATTGTTTTGTATAAATGTGCTAAAATTGAGAATTACAATACTTCTTCAAATCTGCAAGGTAAAAACATTTTAGAAAGACTATTGCTAACTTACTCAGTACGGACCCTCAGAATATTTTCACAGTAGCCCTATTTAGATGCTGCTGAGCTCTATTTATTCAAAACCTATAAAATGCCACAGGATCTCTCTTGCAGAAGAAATATGCATGATTCTGTCCATTTTATGAAAGTTCAGTGCTATCACTAACAAGAAGCTGAATGACATATACTAGGATAAATAGAAATTGCATTAAAAAGAGAAACAGAACATCAAAATTAGATTCGTATAGTTTAAAAATGTTTTTCAGGTGCCATTCTTTTTCCATGTTATTATTCGTGCCATGGAAGCCAGGAGCTGGGCATCAAAGCGCGGTCCTACGAGGGCACAAAACAAAGAAACAGTCCTTACCTCCAAAAGCTAATGGTCCGGTTCCACCTTATCTGAGACCTTACCGATCCCATGTCTGTGGGGGAGAGGGAGGCTTGGCTGGTAAGGTTTCACTTTTAAAACAAATTGCAAAACAAATTTAGCTGAGTTGTATCCTGCAGACAGATAATAGCTTTTATGTGATCTTTCATTCATATGTTTGAAAGAATATTAGATCTCTCAATTCTTTTAAATCAATGCAATTTTTTTTTTAACTGCTTCAAGCAGTTTTGGTCATTTTTTCAAGCATATTATACAATTAACCAGAAACCATGCATGCAAAAGCACAGTTTTAAAAAGATTTCCTCCTTTACACTCTTCCTAAGAATTTCATTGCAGCTTCACACAAAACGATCGAATGAGCGAGGCTTGTGTCCCGCCACTTAATTTATTTTAGCAAGGAGAAGACGAGGATCGGGATGTTCAGTAATGTGGCTACCGGGAGCAAGGGTCAGTGGGAGGAGGTGTAAAATATCCGTTTGTCGCTTGCACGTCTTAATCGCTAATAAGGTGGCAGCGGACACCTCTGAGCCTTTGGGGGCAGAAAGCGACGGGCGGCAGGCAGAAAACCCCACCGGCCGGTGCAGGAGCCCTGGGGGAGGCGCCGCAAGGAGCCCGCGCTGAGGGAAAAGCAAGGGGAAATTAGATGGGACGATCAATTAAAATATTTGAAAGCACGCAATTAGCATACAATGACTAATTTCCTACTTAAAAAAAAAAAAAAAAGCGCTCGGTGGCGTGCATTTAGGGCTTATCCAGAATGTTATTTTAACACATAAGCAACAATAGTTCAGAAATCCCTGATATGAACCAAGGATGGAACTAAGCACCCCAAGTAGTGACACAATATAAACTTCAGCACATGAAATACTGGAAGTTGATGTAAACAGCTTTTAATAGCAGCACACATTTGTTGGCTTTGTTTAGACCATCTGGCTGGTCCATTGTGTTCAGCCCCACGCTGACTGCCGTGGGGTGACAGTTGATATATGTTAAGCGCAAGCAAAGAGCCTCGGCCTGCTCCCGGGACACCGAGGTGAACCGCGCGGGGTTTTGTGGGACGCGCTGTCACACTGCCGCGCGGCCGCCTGCATCCTCCGTGGCTCCCCGCCAAAGTCCGCCAGCTCTTTTATCAAAGGCGAGTTTTGCTTTTACTGTTCGAAAGGTTAGGAAAACTATGCCAAAGTTCTCCCAGGCAGCTYGGAGAGCATCGGCTGGCAGGAATGATTTTCAATATGGAGCAAAGAATAAAGAGCAGCCCTAATCCTGAGAGAGCCCAGCTTTCGCTCGTTTTACATGCAACGCGTGCTTCTGAATGCAGCGAAAGAAAAAAGTTACCAATAAACAGGATGATGCGATTGTTCTGAAAAATCAACAATTAGAAGCACCCGCACGTTTTGCCATGCCTATCAAATAACATACTACCTTATATCTTGATTGCATCTTGGATGGTCGGTGCTGGTGCATCCTCTGTAGATGATCAGAGCTATCTTTCAGGCACGTTGGCCATTGCAAGTCTAATCACGGTTTGTGAAAGATTCCTGAAATTAAAGGCACTATGTCAAGAAGAAGTATTATTATTATTATTGTTATTATTATTATTATTGCTAGCACTCTGCATCTTCAGATAATAACCACTTGTGCTCAACTTTTATACAGTTAATATTTTGGAAAGCAGCAAAGGCAGAAATCTGAAAGCATATTTGGAGGTACTGACACAGAAAAAGTATTTTCAATTTCAGGATGCAAAACTGTAGCCCTGTTCAGCTGTTCTTAAGTTGTCGATCATTTAGTGCAAATCTGTTTTTTCTGCCTCCAGAAGCATCCAGACGTAGACCACTATTTCTGTAAAGCGGCCACTGTTCAGCTTCCAGTTAATACCCAGCTAGAGACCTGAAAAACTATATTTAGGGCCAAGTCTCATTTATCTTGCTCACATAAATCAATGGGACAACTTAAGTCAGTCAGCTGAATTTTTGCTGAAAAACAATAGTATATCTACATTTCCAATGTGCAGGTAACTTCTAAATCTTCTCTTCCATTTTCCTAATGTGTTTGTACATGCACATGGTAAGCTAGCTGTTGTAATTCTGTAATCACAGCAGGTAACCTAGGATTGCCTCTTCTCAACATTACTTTCATTTTGGAAAGTATTTGAAAAGCATAAAGCACAGTCAATTAAGCATTAAGAAATGTATACCAGATTTGTAACTTGAATTTACATTTATGCTAAGATTTCAAATAGCTTTACAAACATTAGTTAAATTATGCAATGTCTCTGAACTGCAAGTACTGCACAGTCTGTTTTAGCCAATTTCCAAAAAGATAAGCAGGCACAGAGGAGGCAACTTGATCAAAGACAAACAGCACATGAATGTGCAAGACAAAATGTATCCCAAACACTACCAATGCTCAAGTGTGACCTGCTTTCTATTATTATCCGAAGTATAAAAAAAAAAAAAATTCCCTTTTTTAAATGTAAAACTATTAAGTCCCAAACTGCCAGTTCAGTAAGACTTGGGCTGAACTGCAAGTATATCACTTAAGCTTTCACTTAACTGTTGCCAGCACTCACCTGTCATGTTAATGGAAATTGAAGCTATTTATTTACAAGCCAGAAAGTCTGTGATCGAAAGTTTTGCACATCTCTCCACTGTTCCAAACACATATCCCATCCTTAATCACACTACATCTTTATTCTTTTAGTTGTTTTAATTCCCTTCTTTTTCTTACATGGTCTTGGCAACAGAGCTGCCTGTCACAGCAGGTTTCAAAATCGGTGGCATACTCCATCCTAGAACATGCCTTTCTACTGTACAACACAATAAATACAATATGCATAATATTAAGGTTTGCAAAAATTATCAACTGATTAATATTGCACTAGACAAAAAATCTATTAATAAATTAATAAATCATGAAATAATTTGCTCTTTCAAAACCAATACAATCAATAGTTCTCATGCTATTTTATACCATCATGTAGTTAAGCAAAAGAAAAATGCAGGGACATATATTAAAATATGTCTTATCCAGGAAAATGTCTAAAGTTTCTGCTTTGTTTTTAGACTCATGATATCAACTGCATTCTTTTGTCAACATTCTCACATAAACCAGACGAGTACTTAATTTTTTGCATTTATGTAGCAGCGTAATATTTCAAACGAA
The DNA here is from genome assembly GCF_003343035.1 of Apteryx rowi. NCBI lineage: Eukaryota > Metazoa > Chordata > Aves > Apterygiformes > Apterygidae > Apteryx > Apteryx rowi. The sequence goes on along the minus strand of NW_020451027.1, from coordinate 1,943,368 downwards.
AGTGAATTTAATCAGACGCAGTAGAAGTTATTCAATAGCTGATAAATGGGTGTACTGTAAAATGTAATGTCACCTAGTTAAAAACGAAAAGAGAGAGAAGATGCTAATTCTGCTGATGAAGATATTGTTTTTCCCCTCTTGTGCCCTATTCATTATGCAAGGCTGCTGAATATGAAGTGTAGTGGGTGATCCGAGCGATCTAATGATCTCCCACACCTGCTCATCTGGTACAATTTTAATTAACACTCCAAGGAGGTTTGTCAAGAGTAATCAAAAACATTGTCGCTTATAAAGCTGTGGCAAGAAATCAATAGTTTTCATCAGAAAAGGTAAGGTCTGGCATAACTGAACCATTTAATTGCTTCATTCCAATAAACAAAAACTGCACATTTTAATGACTTGATTTTGGAGATCAATATCTAACCACATATTGCATTAAACAGCAACATGTGGTGGGATATTCACAGTCATTTCAATTCAGAATGAAGCATTCCTCTTTTTTATTTCATCTCAAACGGCAATAGGTTGCTGAGCCTATGCAGTGCTATGATTTATATCAAATGAGTGACCTCTAGGGCCGTAAGACTAGAACGGGTGACTAGTTCTCAATGGTAAGCTACTGGCACTTGACAAAGTGCCTGAAGCAGAATGAATTTACTTCTCTTTTCCTCAATCATCAACAGGCTCTGCCCTGACCCCCATACTGACTCCTATAACAAGATCTCCTGTCTCCGACTGAAAAATTTACTGTCATGTCTACTTTTCATTGAGCTCAAGTGAGTACTTCTGTCACCTTCAGTGAACTGAGTCTGTAAAAGATTTAACTAAACACCAGTCGCAGTTTAAAAACTAAACAAGTACAACTCATATAAAAAATACTGCTTTTAAGTGCTTCTGTTTCTTAAGAGTCCAGGAGCTATGCCTTTTTACTATGCTTTGGCTTGTTTAAATGTTTGCCATTAAACTGTTAAAAGGTGCTGTTCCGCAAAGAAATAAATGAAAGACTCCCTGTAGAGTGGCAGTATCATAAAATTAGTAAAATTTAATAGTACTGCAATACTCCTACTGGATACAAACCCAAACAAAATGTAAATCCTTGTGAACTGTGAAAGAYTCCACAATGTGGAATTTTACATAAGAGATCAACTATGCATAAATCACAAAGCCATTTGAATTTATTATATGATTTATGTACAAAGTAGAGCATCACCATGCTAAAACTACATGTGTATATAGTAATGATATTAAACTTCTAACTGTTCAGGAGATCTTTAATTTTAAAGCAATACTTGTAAAAAAAAATTTTCTGGTGCTTTCAGTAACGACAATTATCATAGAATATATGATAGCTAGCTACACATAGAAGCAYGTATAGTATATGTTAAGCATTTTACTACTATTTTACTAGTATTTTAACTTGATAAAGTAACAAAAACTCAGATTTCAGGATGACTTTCTATCAACAACAAGGCAATTAAAAGAATGACATTTGATGGTTTATTCCAACATCTCACTAAAGCCTCACACAAAATTTTCACTCCCTCTTTAATTTTCAATTCTTCTACCCTCCCTGCTTCACAGCTCCTGGCTATTGGCTTTTACAATCTGTCCCTAGAGAGCCAGGAGTTATTACCCCTGTCGATGGAAGAGAAAGGGATGTTATTCCCCTGTCACCCTCTCCGGCTCCAGCAGATTCCTGGCGCTGATCTATAGCCTTCATTGGAGAAAAGCGCCTGACACGCTGTTAGTCCTCAGCCCTGTCAGATCCATCTACCTGTGCCACTGGCATTACTTACTGGAGCCCGAGTCACGGAGTCAGACCAAAAATTTGAGAAAGAGCACTATATCGCACTTCTATTTGAGTAAATACAACAGAGAAATGCCCAGCACAAAGCACACAGGTTTTCAGGAGACGCTATGATGTACCACATGCGCTTCGATCCTGAGCTCAGAAATTGCTGGAGAAGAATTTGAAAGGATTCTTCTGGTCACAATATGAAACACTGTGCATAATCTGGACAGCATTTATTAAACCAAAAGGATACAGAACACAATGTAATGGATTTAAGCAAATTTTACACTGCTTTCAATACAGTTTTAACAAACCACTACGTAATTTTTTAATGTTTATTTTTAATAGATATTCACCTGGCTGCTACATAAAATGGGCACCTTTGATGGCAGAGGAGAGGAAGCATAAGACATTTATGACTCACATTACTTATATGCYGTCTATCTTCTCACAATACAAACCTATACATCAGCATTTTGAATGCATTATTTTGCAGGGTAACCCATTACTTTACCAGTAAATTAACCTTTGATTTGTAAAGTATCAATAAGGAACTGTGTAAATGGCTGGTTTAGTTGCTTATATTCCCCACACTAAGCAAAATGAACTGATCTCTCCCCCTCCACACACAAACTGAACAGTGTAGGTCTTTGCTCTGGTAACTCCTCTAATCAGATACTGATCACATCAGGCTAGTGTCAAAAATATTGTGCTCAGTGTGACTTGTCAAACTCAAGATTTTTTTTCCTAATAAGACTCAAGCCACCTTTGGTCTTCAAAAACCAGAGAGCCAAATGATTTTTATGGAGTTTCAGAATAGCAAGGCGTCACACCAACATGACTTTCAAGCTATCAATAAAGTTCACCTGTTCCATGAGGCCAAAAATTCAGTGAAGACCAGATCTGCTCGGCACTATGCATCCTTAGCCAGTGGTGATGCTTCATCCCAATAACACGTGCAGTAAATTGTGTTTGTTCACACCACCAGTCTCAGCAACACAAGCAAATCCAGGAACAGGGTTTCCAGTGGTTCAGATCTTGGAAATCATCCTAGAGCCCGCTCTGATACCCATTTGGATGGACGAACACCACCATCCTCACCAAACTCAGTCCCGCGGGCAGAGCCTCCCACGCTCCTGTACTCTGGCCATTGGAAGGACAGATTTGCTTCCCCTTTACCATTTTTATGGAACAAGGTCCCCCTTTCCAATATTTCACCTCTCCAGGAGCAGGGAGGTTGAAYAAGGAAGATGATGCTGTTTCTGGTTCCCTTCTCTCCCTGCACTCAGCCAATAGGAGCAGTAAGTGAGTTATTACTAGAGGAGCTAAGGGACAGGGTCAAAGCCGTGATCGTAGGCGGTCCAGGATGAGAACTACTGGCCATTTACTCTTCCAGGTCAAAATTTCTGTGGACCAACAGAAACTTCACATTAGCCTTAGGAAAGCAGGAAGGTTGACAAATAGTCTATAAATTTACAGGTAACAGCTAAAACTTAACTAGACTTCAAAATTCATGGAAAGGGTAACAGTATTACAAACACACCCATGTTTCTTAGCATTCTCAAATTACAAAAGTTACATGTTCTCATTCAATTTTAAGAAATCAGCTCCTAATCCTGCCAGAACAACATTCGGCTCCTTTCTAAAATTTTGATGTTTGCTATGATTCAGATTCTCCAGTAGAAATGGCAGTGCCTAGAGGTATTTAGGACATATTTCCCAATTGCTGAGGAACAAGAAAAACTAGAAATCTCACAAGATGGCTTGGTAAAGTTTTCAAGATAATTAAGGATCTGGGCATTTTTACACAACCATACACACTTCTCTCAGCTTCCTGAGATACAGCCAAATCTATAACCATAATCAGTTTTATCTGCCAAAGCCAGCAAACAACATCTTAAAATGATTTAAATAGGCACAACAGAAGTTTTAAAGCACAAGTACTTAGAAAAAAGGGGAAAAGGAAGACGGTAAGTAGGTGACTAACAACAGTATTATTTAAGATTTTCTGGGTGAGGATATACCAGGTTGCTTTGTAAGTGGGGAGAAATGAGAAATGACTTAGTGCATTTAACTAGGAAACTAACAGAAATTAGGAATTATGGAGGAGAAAAAAGAAGATAAGTACTCTGCTTATGCACAACAGTAGTTGCTTTCTTCCTGAGAGACAACACTGAGGCCTGTAAGAAGGGAAACAGGCTGCTTTCTCACAGCGATTTCACTTGAATTCATTTATTTTATTCTCCTGAAACTAAATAACTTTATTCTTATTGTAAGAGATTATACCTAAAAATGATTATAATTAAAATGCCTACCTCAACTGGGGTGATGAGAAGACATTTAAAACAGGGACTGCCTGGGCATTTATGACTATATGTGTGTATGTTTGGACATGCAAACATATGTTTAGCAGATTTTTACATTCCAYAGCTCAAAAACATACTGTATAAAAAACAGTATGATATGAATACATGAAAATTTTAATGTACATAAGTGGAAATAACCAGCTTAATTTTCCACATACATAATAATATGGCATTTTGGGGCAGATTTTAGTACATTATATTCTAATGTTCACATCTTCAGGAGTCCATAAATTTTAAAAAATATATGCAAAATAAATAGGCAGATTTAAAAATTAAATGAAGTATGGCATAGCCAGGTAACGCAAATACTAAAAGATAACAGTGTTTCAATATATGTGCTAGCATATTCTTATATTATTCACCATATTTGTTATTTCTTCAATATATAAAAACATGTTTGGTCTGAAATGGAAGCTGTCATATGTAGCTCAATTTCAGAATTTCATTTTCAACTCTTAACAGTTTTTATTTCTTCTTAAAGCCCCAGCTTTTCAAATGAAGCAATTCTAAGAACTGCTTTGGCACTTCTTTCTTAAGTGAAAGCTGATATGCTGCATTTCTACCCTTCATGGGAGTGCATCCACCCTGGAAAAGAAGGGGGGGGGGGAATCTCTGATTTAACCATGTGATTGCTGAGTCCAGAGTAACTAACACATGACAAAATTCTGCTATGGACAAGGGTCTAGAGTTTTTGCATCCTTTAGCAGTCAAGGTAAACAGTAGCATGGACTGCCCTTGCCACAGAACGATACTAATAGATATTGGAGAGGAAAATGTTTTAACAGAAATACAAACCACAAAATTAATCTTATTTTGCATTCTAAACAACCAAGCAGATATTGCCAGTATACCACAGAGGCACTTAGAATCCAAAATATATGTATTGTTTAGTTTCTGTTTTTATTTTTTAATTTGTATGCAGTCCAAATGGATGGCATTAGAACAGCTGTAAGGGGATGCCAAGTACAAGGAACAAGCATTGAAAGAGCTCTTAGTTACTTGTATAAATCCCCCTAAACCTTGGAAAATCAACATGAAATGCATTTTAAATCATTGGGAAGAGGTCCCAGCACTGCAGACCTCCAGCAAGCTTATTAAACATTCTCCTTGCTACTCATTGATTGTTTAATATCAATTCAGACAATCTTTTTTTAAATAGTTGGAGTTTAAGTTATTCCTAACTGTGAATTATTATTCATAAGAATCCTTCAGTGTTGTCTCATCACTTTCCAACAACAAGAGACAGGTACAAAGGTGGGACGTCGCAAGTTCAGGCTCCTGAATTTACAGATAGCCCATTACTTACAACAATAAATCAAATCCTCCTTTTTTTGAGCTAATGCAATATTTATTTCTTTAAATACCACGTAGACCCTTTGGTCTAACCTCTAGGCGGCACACAAACAGCAGAAGAGGGGGCAGAGGAAATAAATACATCAGGGAAATGGAGAAAAAACAGGGGACTTTAGGACAATAGCAGACGAGGTAAAGGACAGCAGTCATGTCACTGATAAGGAAGCTGGAAAGAAAGAGCTTAAGGAATCAGACGGACTTTGGTGTGTCCGGAGGCAGCGGATAAGAAAGCAAGATTTTGCATAGGCTTAAGCAGGACTTTAGCGAGAAGAAGGGAGACCAAACAGGAAGAAATGGTATTTGTTAAGAAGACTAGTTGCTAAAGCAAAGGCGGGCATTTGCTTTCAGGACTGGAAACAAGCAATATACACAGGAAGAACCAACACGATTTCCCTACCAAGATAAAGGAAGAAGGGCACAGGAGTCGAGATCAATACTTTAGCAATCTGTATTGAGAATAGTGACATTAATAAACAGTGATTGGGACTGAGCTGGAGGTAAACAGATATTCCCATCAAGGAATGAAAAAAGCAGAGATGTGAGGAGAGCTCAGGGGGAATTTGGAAGTCATCAGCGTCAAGATACTGTTTGAAGCTTTAAAGGCAGAAGAGGCTAGTCATAGAAAAAATACGGAAAGAGGGGATGAGAATGAAAATTTAGAAGAATTATTGCAGAGAGGACTGGACAGGAACCAGTAACAGTGAAAATGCAGGTAAGTGTGGGAAGAATATCAGAAAAGCATTGGCTGAACCCTGGAAGCCAAGGAATGAAAGGAAATTAAATATACATATTCATGTATATGTATACACATACACACACACATATGTATGTATGTATGTATGTATGTAAGTATATCTTGTTGCAAAGGAGGAAACAGACTGGGCAGGTTTTACCTCAGAGGATCTGTTAGCGACCTTATTCAGGGAAAATTTGACTGTGGTGAAGAGGGAAATAATCCGACTATTCACCATGCAAAAGTTAGCAAGAAAAGCAGCAAAACCAACTACGGAGATGTCATGTTTATGTTTGAAAGGTGTAGGAAGGAAATGGAAAAAGTATCTGGAAGCACACATGAGGTCAAGAGATTTTATTTATTCTTTTTGACGATGCTGAGTATGTCTGAAAGGGCATGGAAGTTCACATCCATGCATGTTATTCTCCCTGGAAATCCCCTCCTATATTATTTCAGCATAACACTGGAAAAAACAAAACTTTCTAAAACAACAAGACCTCACTCCTTCAAAACATTAATACTCCATGGCAGAATATGAGCCAAATTCAAACTGCAATTTTGAAAAAGGCTGTCAGAGCTCTAAATTTCTCCCATGCAGACAGCTTTCTTCCATATGAGCTTAATTACCATCAGCTCTAGGGTTTCCCTCCTCATTTTAGTTCTTAATCATGAGCTAAAACATCTTTCACACATTCCATGTTATAAACACATTACATCTCAAAATGACAATTTCAAGTCTAATTGGTTAATTTCAGTTATTATAAATAGCTAACAAATTATATATCTCTGTTGCGCGCAGTCACATGGCGCCGTGTCCTCGAGAAGATGATCCTAACCAATAACAGCTGTGTCCAATTGCCCTTAACATTACAACTCCAGAACCTTCAAACAATCTATACGGAACTGACAATTTAAAGCTCCCTTTTAAGAGAATATCAAGGTCATAAAATTCAAATCCCATATTCTAAATCCATTCCTCATCAGCCTTTGCAACTCACAAAGTCATGTGATCACAGCTGGAATTAAAAAGGGGCCTTTTCCTTTAATCCAGCAATAACCACCATATGTTGCATTACCCTAGAAGCAACAAAGGAAGAGAATGGATGCATTTCCAGCTCAGCAATACCAAATACCCATCAAATTAATCCAAGCATTTCTTTTCACAGAATTTTTTCATTTTAAAAAATTACACAAAACAAAAATGCCATTGCTAGGTGGAAAAACTTGTTTCTTTAAAGTCTGCTTGTTGGGAACCTTGTTTTTCCCTCAGAAAGTACCAAGTAAAAGTATTTCAATCATTTTCAGGTGCATCAAAAGCACATAAAGGAGATAAAACATTTAAAGCAGATAATTTGGTAACACAAAACCCACAGCTTATTCAGTGAGTACCACAAGAGAATTGCCCCATCTGCTACAACCACCAACACACCTAGGGACATTCAGTCTCGTGAACATGCACCTCCAGCTTTGTGTTAGTGCAGTGCACATTTTTATGGAAAATATCAACCTTCCTGCCAACAAAGGAGGAAGACCGAAAGAGGATTTGAGATGGAAGATCGCATACAATGAAAGGTATTTTCTTATATCTGTTTGTTCTGTATGGTCTGTAATTAGCATACTCTACCTCTGTAAATATGAAAAGATAATAGTAGGTAAAATGAGCAAATCAAAAAGTCTGAACTTTAAAGCATTGCTTCTTCCCATCTTTACAGAAGCAGCTAGCATTGCAAAACAGCATGGATCTGTAAATGGTCGTGAGACACATGAAAACCTACGCTACAGCAAGCTTGGTACTTGTCAGGTGCAATGCACCGTATGGGATGTGTTTGCTTTGCAGGCGAGACAGACTGATGCTGCCGTGCGAAGCAGAGACATCCTCCCCCCGGCGGTGGGAGGCAGGTTACCCTCACCGACCTGTCTCGTCAGTGCTCCAGCACTCCAAGGTAGACCAGCCTTTTGTACCCCCTGCCAAGGCACATACAGCAGCTACAGACAGACCTGAGCAGTGCCCAGGTCTACGAGTGGCATCGCTGCCATGCATCCCACCCTACATCCCACGGTCCTTCAGAAAACACCATCCTACGGAGGTACTGGAGGCTGTCAACATGAAAAAACAGTAGCAGTTTCACTGCATTCGGCTCTCCAGTAGCTATCAGAACAAGGTAGGTGATTTGGTATGGAGCATGCAGCCCCTTAAGAGAAATAGGTCCTTTGTTCCTATGGAGAAATGTTTATTACCCTTAGATTACAAGGTCTCTGCTCTGTTACTCCATAAAAGCATAAAATCTGCGCAATAATAACTATTTTAATAACTATTCTAATCACTGTAAACCTCTGCCTAACACTGCAATTTCTGTACACTTTATACTTGAGTATTGAGTAAAGAGTATATATTTCTATACTCTTAATATTTGTTAGTTTGGAAGACAGGAGATGGAAGAGGTTAATTTATTCCTTACAGTAAGGTTATTCTGAACAAATTATAAAATGGCCTATCATTTTTATTACTTCTTATTCAAACAAATGGGTTTCAGTACTTTCCTTTTATTTTCCCAATAAGGAAGAACTAGTATAGGCTGAAAGTTAAATTTAACTTGTATGTCCAAGTAAAGAGACATTAGTGTTGTTTCATAAAGAAGATACAAAATTAAGGCTGTGAACTGTATGATCAGTTCTATCGTTAGCAGAAAGGATTTCTGAAATCTATATTGATTTGTGCTTGTGAATCTGCATTAGCCTAATCCTCATATACAAGCACTAGGAATCCACGGAGAATTGATTTTTTCCCTTTCCTTCACAAAAATCACATAGCCAAAACTTTTGAGAGAGAAATAATGGCAGGCCGAGGTGTTTTCCAAGAATGTGCATTCGTATGTAAAAGAGTACAAGCTGGAGGAGAGCTTTCTGCTGCAGGAGCTCGTTTGAATATATCGACACCTCTTGCAGGCAAATTATGTTTTGTTTTATGCCTATTTAAGGGGGATCTGAATGTAAGCCACTAGAAATGTGCAGCAAACAGTAGATACTGCACGTCACCAAAGATATAAAAAATATAGTGGGAGAAATATAAAACCTTAATGGGCCCAGTTCTGCTCTCCGTTATGCTGATGGAAGTGCCCTACAGTTTGAGGAGCCCAATCCAGAAACTCTTTTCGCATCCTCAGGCTCCCAGGCACAAGCAACACTGCTCACAGTTGCTCACCACACACCGGTCTTGAGCGCAATTTATCACCGAATCGAATGTCTTTCTGACAAAACCAACARAGCTGGGGGGAAAGGGTTTTTTTGTTGTTGTTGTTGTTGTTTTTAAGTTATTACCATTGGTCCACTCAGTCCAACTCTCAGAAGACATAAAATCTAAACGGCACAGATTAAACACACCAGGGATTTTGGGTGCAAAACTTAGCTGCGTCCCCAGAGCGCAGTTTTGGTAAGACAGGGCAGCGTTCACAAATGTGGTCTCAAGCGCCGGGTAACGTCCCCGAGTCCCAGATTTGCTGGAAGCCCGTGGCTTTGGCGCAGCCTCCTCGCAGCTCAGAGCCGGCCGCGCGACGCCCRGGCCGCCGAACCCAAGGGACGTACGCGCTCTCCCCTGCCCCGCACGGGCTTTGCGCTGGGCCCTGGCGCCCCTGCGCGGCCGGCGACCGCGGCACCCGCCTGCGCGCCCCCTCCCTCACCGGCGGGACCGCGTGCCGGCACCGGCGGGCCCTGCGCTGCCGGAACAGGCCGCCTGCGCAGCCCCCAGCCCGCTTGCTCGCAGCCCTCCGCCGGAAGGAGCGCGAATGGCAAATGTGCAAAAAGCAAGTACTTTAAAATCAGTCTCTCTTTCAAAAGACGCGCTTTTGACAAAGCCTCTCTTCCAAAAAATGAGGTTGGTTCTTTAACAGACAGGCCAGCTGGAAGGCAGCGAAGGCCGCCCGCTCACTGCAAGGGCTGCTGCCGTGAAGAGCTGCCGCGCCGCCTTCCTCCCCACAGCCGCGCGCCGCGGCCGGCCAGCTGGAAATCGCCGCCCGAAACGTCACCACTTCTTACCTGGAAAAACTGCTTTGGACCTAAAATTCTCAATTTAGACTGTCAATACCAACCTTGGTATATGCCCTCCCCTTTTCTTTCTTCTCTTCCTTTTTGTTGGTTTTTTTGTAGTAGTAGTTTTTGTTTTGTTTTGAATAAACAGAAGCTGACCTGTAACTACAGAAAATCCAACACATCTGTTAAAAGGTTGACAAAGAAGGGAAGTCAGATGCTGGGACAGAAATGCATTTTACGGTTCCTTTAGGAATCTAACTCCAAGAGCCAGCATGTGTTATTAAAAACAAACTACTTGCGGTAAAAATCTATTTCTGGGGATTGTTTACTGAAATGAAATGTTTATTCTCTAGGGCAGTATTTAAAGCTCCACAGATAAGTGCAAACTGTTCCTGAAAAGATACACCGTGTAATAAAATGCAAAAGGGAAGTGGTGACAATATTAGCTTTGCACCAACTCGCTTACAGTAATTTTAGATTTCATATATATGAATTAAAGGAAATTTCCAATAACAGACTGCTTACATAGTGAAAGAAGGCTTGTTGTTTTTGCTGTAGTGCAATTTTTAAAACTTCCAACATCTTCACAGAAGGTTGGAGATTATTTTCAGGATTATTTTATAACAGACTGTACAGAGCAAAGCATGACATTGAAAAATAGACTAAATTATTCCTGCAAAAAGATTCTTGGCATAGGTCCACTTCATATCAGCCTAAAATACACTGTTCTATTGGCAGGATCATATGTTTACAAGCACTGGATTACAGGAGTAACCACACCTCCAGGCTAATTTAAAACAATTTCTGTTAAACAGAAACAGTAGGCGCTGGTTTCTTTAATTTGGAAGGGGAGGAGGGGAGAAAAACAGCACAGGATACAAAGAGAATTTTTTTTTTATTCTAACTCCCAGTTCATCAGAATACTACACCATAAAGTGCAAAGGACCCATTTTAATCCTACTTGCCTGCAGCAAAACTTAATTCAAATAACAAAACATTTTTCATGTTCACAAAGCATATAAMAATGGTTTTTGATTTGTTAGGAAAAAGCATCTCAGCGCACATACTCCTCCCAAAGTATTCCCAGCAACTCCCCCAAGTGCTAATTTGTCTCAGGGCTTTTTCCTCTCCCTAGCTAGGTAAACTCTAGTGGCAAGAGAGTGTTGTCCGGACCGGACGGCTGCAAACCCTTTCCCAGAATGAATGCGTATCTATGCGACTCACTAATTTACAGCACCTACAGCATCTCAGCAGGGTTAAGCTGCTGAAAGAGCACACTGCTTTTTACTATAGTGGGACTATGCTATTTCTAAGATCCAAACAGCTTGTGATGCCTGCACATCACTGCCAGGAGCACTAGAGCCCGAAGGCACAGTGCCCAAGGTGCTCATCTCTAGTAGCTGAGCTCTCTTTTGCAATCACAGGGCAAACACATTTTTAGTTCAGTCACATTCATGTGACTCTTGGTTCCCCAGTATGGGGGACCCTGAACCATATAAATACTGCTCTGGCCCCCATACCACATGCAGGGTATACAGGCAGCAGACATTCGTAGCCATACTCTTATTACCAGAAGATACAATTTTAAAAACACGTATTGAGTTATTCCCTAGTGTGAAAGGCTAAAATAAAAAGTTCCTGTTGCCTGTTTTGTTTTGTTTTGGTTTTTTTTTGGGGGGGGCCGAGGAGGGGGAGGGAGGAGTTGTTTTTAAATAATGCCTACTGACCACTGCACTCCTGACTCGTATCTTCTGCATCAGAAGGAAAAATGCTGGGGATGTTTGTCAGCTAGACCATCATGAAAGTCAAAAGCAGATGCAGAAGAGAAGAAAGATGATCACATTGGATGTGGAAGAAGAAAGATGAACTTATGAGAGTTGTAGAAGCAGAGAGATGAGTGAAAAGTGGGGGACTGGTAATGGGTTACAGTACCTTTCTCCTCTAGCTCGCTGGCTCGTATCCAGCCCACATCAGTAGCACCCGAGTGTCCTTACCACCAGATGGATCTTTGGTGATGCCTGCAAAAATGGATGGATGGTTTCAGTCCAGCTGAACAAATGTTCCCATCGTAACAGGTAAACCACTGTCTCAGCAGAAGGGAGGGAGCAAATACAGACAAGAAAATGTACCGCTACCCCTACAAACTGGTTTGATACACAAGGAGGTTAGGTTACTAGGAATGTCACCGTGATTTAATACTTTTCTTTTGAAAGCCTTAGTGTTCCCCATCCTTCCGTGTTCCCCCTGCCTTCATCCTGGATCCCCACAGGCGAAAGGCTGTTCACAACCAAATCGTGCAGTGGAACTGAAAGTCTCTTAAGGGAAAAGCTGACTTTGAAATCACTATGCATCATTGCTGAAATTCCTCCCATACTGAAACAGAATAAGACGATACAGCTTTAAATGCACCTCTTGAAGAGGTCTGTTTAAAAATTGTGTCACATGAACGTGACTGAACTAAAAATGTGTTTGCCCTGTGATTGCAAAAGAGAGCCCAAGTGAACGATCCCTCCAAGATACAGTCACTATCCCCAGTGTTAAAAGGCTTTCAGAGAGGCAGCTGGGATGACCAGAAAGCAAACGTCCGCATCCGCTGGGCAGTTCCCAGGAACAGCTTGCCAAGAGAAACTGGCAAAGGGCAGAAATTCCCTGGCTGTTCAGGCAGGGGTGAGCGGGCGCCCCCTCCCACGCGAACGGGAGCACGAGTGGCTCCCGGGTCCCCCCGACCTCCAGGATGCTGCGGCAGCTCCGTCCCATCCCGTCCCGCAGGAGCTCCTGCCGAGCCCCAGGGACGGGGCAGCCCTTGAAGGGCACAAAGCAAAAGCAGCCACTCGGCCCCAGAGCTAAACGGCAGCTTTTCCTCCAAACGTAACAACAGGCAACCCAAGCCTGGCGTGGGAAGGGTTTAACGTGACTACCACATGCATCTGTACTTGAAAAGCAAGACATGCAGGGGAATGAGAGCTGCCGTCTCCACACGGCGCTCTGCCGGCAACGAAACTGCTCTCTTCGGGAGGTCCAGCACCTTTCAAGGGTATGGCATGTTTAAATAGGTGGCCAGATTACAGTTTAGTATGACATTATGAGAGTGGCATTGTATTCCAATCCACCCAAATGCTCTAATACCTACAAGGAAATTACCTTGATTAAAAAAATTAAGTATAATATCAAATTAAATAAGAAAAGACTAATTAAGAGGTTGTTGTCCACACTGGTAATATTGCAGAAAGTAACTAGAGCAAACTCTGTAATAAAGGACAGCTGATATGTCAAGTAAAATGTCAAATAAAGTATTTTTCAGAAACAGATCTCTATCTACTTTGCTGTTGCACTATTTCTACCTGATTCCTTAAGAACAACTTAAGGTGATATTAAATAGATGAACTGCAAAGAAAAAAGGTGCTACATATTCTGAGTAAGCATAACTAACATCCTCAGGAGAGTTACCACAGTAGAAAATGTGACACTGATGGTTATTTTTGTTTGTTTTTTGTATTGTTCCTTAACGATGAAAAAATATTTGAAGCCACCTTATTCCACAAAGTAAGCATGCAGAGTTTGAGGGGGAGAAGAAGGCTCTTTTTACCATGACAATACAAGATTTCCAAAGGTTGGGTCCTCCCTCTTTCCTGGATGACTTTTGGTGGGCCAGACTGGAGTGGGAACGTGCCATCGAAACAGACACCACGAGCACCGCTGCTCAGAGCTGCATGGCACTACRAGGAAGACTACAGAAATTCTCCCCCAAAGAAAGTAGGGCTTTTTTAAATGGAAGAACCCAACATTTTCGCTTAGGTCTCTCTCCTCCAAGTGCCTGACAGCAAGAACTCCAGCCAGAGTTCAACATGTTGTCATGCTCCCGGTAATCCCTATTCTTCCACAGGGTTTTCCTACAAAACCAGGGGTCAAGAACAAGTATTTCTGATCTACTAAAAACAAAAGCCACCATTATTCATCATAAGACAGCAAAAGGCTTGACACTTAGTTTTCTTTGTAGTTTATTCAAATGTTAATAGGAATTCTTGCAGCCTCAGTGGCCCCGTTTACTTTGCTTTACTCCCTTTTTACCCAAGGCAAATAAGCCACTGCATTTTCCCATCTCATGAGTTTTTCAGAGACAGAAGTTTGTTTTTAGAAGCAGTGGATAAAAATTGTGTAAGCTGAACTGAGGGAATTGAAACTGTTGTGTGAAAGAACGAATATGGCTTTTTGATCTTCACCATCCGGCTCTGGTCATTTGAATAACAATCTGAATATTTTTGAATATTAACTTGAATATGAATTCAAATATTATTTTGAATAATATTCATTTGCTTCTTTTCAATAATTAGCAACTAGCATATCACTGGCTGCAGCAATTACATGTAGCACTAAAACATCTTTTTCAAGTCTTGGCAAAGGTTACTCGACTCCTTTGAAGATGCCTCCCTGCCTGCCATTCTCCACCACAAACAGAACTGCACAGCGATTTGCCTTCTCCAGAAAAGTTATATATAGGAACACTTTTGAGTTCCTTCAGCAAACAATCACAATATATTACAACATACAAGACATCTCCTTTTTACTGTTATCTGATATTTTCATGAAAGATATAGAAGGAGGAGGAACTGGAAAGTAGTCTATCCACTGATATGAATAAATTGGCTAGATATAGCAGAGAGGTATGACAACAGCTAGAGAAAACAAGGATATGTAACCATTCTTCCTGGAGAAATATTATGTGAGCAGGACTACATCAACGTGTAGACTTGAGTACACTCACTGCAAAGTCTCCATGAAAAGCCTTGACTTCACTACTTCTTCAACAGTGAGTACTCCATTCTAACCTTTTATTAATAGTTATTCTATTATATTTCTACTTGATTCTTCTCTTTTCTCTTTTCTTAAGATGAAAAGCAGTTTCAAGTGTCTGAAACTTCTCAGACATTAAAGTTTGCTATTTTAAGTGGAAGGAGAGAGAAAGAGAAGAAATATATCTCTATTTTACAAGTCTAGAAAAATATTCCGATACCATGGAAATGCTGTCCTAAGAACTYTTTTTTCTTTAATACCACAGAACCAAACAGAAGATACCAGCACAAGAAAACTGTAATCTATCTATATGCTTCTGTGCTGACTCTTTGTTTATATGCAGCACAGAGAAAATCACTAGCATATGTCCTAGCTGTTGCAACTTAACACTCAACTTTGTCACCCTTACTAAAACCAAAGAGCAATTATTCCTGCCAATAAGTACAACGGTACTATTCATTCAGGTAAATACTGTTCCATGTAAGAATGGCAGAATCAGGACCTGCAAGAAAAGCAATGCATTTTAAATTGCCTGGTTGATCTCCATTTTCAGAGAGAAAATGAAGATCAGTTGCTCAACCTGACTGGCAGAGTGATCATTTGAAACCTGAATATATATATACAAACTACAGTAACTGCATTTTTTAAAATAACTTCCCACCAGCAAAAGAATATATTTGAACCTGAGATTATATTTGAACCTGATAGCTGATTTACTTATTTGAAGCATAAGCACTTGATAAACGTGTGATATACCTTGAGACGCAGCAAAGTAAGTAATTACTCCTGGGGGCTATAAGCAGCTAAGTAGCCTGGCTTGACTGTCATGTCATACCTTATACTTTCCTCACCTCCTTTGTTCTGGCATCCACAAAGCTTTATTAAAGTCGAGTTCAGCCATTTGCTCCCTGCAATTCCAGCAAATGGAGCCAAATGAGCCCTGCTCAGCCATCTGGAACCCCTTCCTCCGGAGCCAGCTCCCTTCAGGCCCGCAGGATCGGTCTGTTACCCCGGCGTGACAAGAGCCAGAAGCTTGCTACCGCTCAGGACCTCAATTACAATTCCCAGCCCGGGCACTGCTGTCAGGGACTCTGCAATGCACCAGACACTGCATCTGCACCGCGCGTTACCGCGAAGCCGCTCAAGCCACCACGGGGGTTACGGACTGGGGGAGAAGTCATCTGGGCGGCCTTAACTGCACTTAAAGGTGGTCAAGAGCAGAGGGGAGAACCAGCCGCTCTGTAATCAGATCAAGGCAGGGCGTAGAGGCGATCCTGTGCCTCTGCCCTATGGGCAGCTACTGCAGCCAGGGCGCAAAGTGCTCAGCTCGGGCAAACAGCGCAGGGGGTCAAGTGCAGAGGTCAGTACAAACCCCTCAATAGCACAATAGCACTGGAAAAAGGACAGACTAGATTTAAAAAAAAAAAAAAAAAAAAAGGAACTTGTGCTGATAACCTGTCCCCTGCTTTTTCCCAAAGCACACGAGGGATTTTTAGTGCTGGCAAGTTAATATCTCTTAACCACCTCTGATGCTTAATTCAGAGGAAGATACTTGGCCCCCATGGCTCTTCTCCTACTTGTCAGCCAGCCAGCCAGCCAGCAAACTCCCAAGTAGGCTCAGCAACAGGAGAAAGATATCCCAAGACTGAGCCCTTGACTCGTGGATATCCCAAGACGGAGCCCTCTCCTGAAAGAGGGTGCTCACTGCCCTGCTCCCACCTCTGCCCGAGAGTCGCTTCTGCATCAGCTACAGCTCAGGGAACACGCGGAGGGTCAGATGCTGTGCTCAGGCAGCACAACCACCGTGTAGGTGAAATAACAGGATATAGCCTAAATACTGAATGCACTTTACTGTTCTGTTACAATGGCAAATACTTACTGAAGTCATAGCAAGACATAGAGGCATCAACCAGGAAAACTTTCTCAGCTGTAGCAGAGAGGTATCCTCAAACTCATCCACAAAAATACTGAAGTAGCTTTTCTTCCTGTCACAGCAGCATCCCTAAAACAGCAGAAGTTAATCTCAGATATAAAACCATATTGCTGCTTATTAGAACTCAGTAAACCTTCCTATCAACTACCAGTAGGAAAGTATATGAGCCCAGCAGCTAAAATTGCAGGATAGTTGGGCACCAAGTCTATAGGTCAAAAAAACCCAACATATCTATCTCAGGTGATATCTTGTAAGCAGAGTATCCCTTTGTTTGGCAATTTAGGCTACATGTTTGCAAAGTGTGCTAACGCTATTAATCCTTTTTGTAAAAATAATGCTTTTTTTCCTTCAACTTTCAGGCGCATCGTTTGTATTCAAGGGCAAGCCTGATCACCCCAGTCATTTCAAAATTCTATCATTACACAGAAGCGCCAACCTCACCGAACGCTTCAAAGCCTTCCCTAACATAAGACAAGCAATACAGTCAGCAGCAGCAGTTTTACACAAAACCCAAACGCCAGAGATCCAATACCCAATACCCACACCTGTGGGTATATACTAAGTTAAAAAAATCAAAAGAAGGGAAAAAGTCAAAAAACTCATTGCTCCAGTTAGGCATACTTACGCAGCTGAGTTTGTCTATTACCTGGAGATCTCTGTCATTAAAAAGGTTGTCTCATGGTTAAGTTCCAGTTTTAAATATTTGGCTGATCTAGAAATTTGTTTTCCAAATACTTATTTTCTARGTAATAATTGTATTTCAGATAATTTACTTATTTGAGTCTCACCTTTTTCCCCATACTTCACAACTCCAGACTATGTGTAGTTCTGACATCTCTCTCCACCCCAAATCTCACTCTGTCATTGGGATCCAAGAGGAAGATGTGTTGTGTAAGACTGCTTTGAAATGTAGCAGCTCCAACTAGATCAGGCTGCCCAGGGACTTGCTCAGTTGAACTTTGAATATGAGCAAGGATGGGGATCCCACAGTCTCTCTGGGAACCTCTTCCTCATGGTAATTTTTTTTCCTTGTATCTAATAAGAACTTCCCATGTTTCAACTTGGGTTTGTTGCATCTTGCCCTTCCACTGGGCACCTCTGAGAAGAGCCTGGCTCACTCCTCTCTGCACCCTCCCACTAGGCAGTTGCAGATAACAATAAGGTCCCCCCAAACCTTCTCTTCTTAGGGCTGAACAAACCCGGTTGTCTCAGCCTCTTCTCAGAAGACATATGCTCCAGCCCCCGACCATCTTGGTGGCTGTCAACTTGCTCCAGTACCTCAGTGTCATTCCTACACTGGGAAGCCCAAAACTCCAGATGGAGACTGGAGAGGCAGTCTCACAAGCGCTGGAAAGATGAAAATAATCACTTTCCCCAACCTGCTTGCTACACTCATGCTAATACAACCCAGTACATGGTTGGTAGTCTTTGCTGCAAGGGCACACTGCTGATTTGTGTTTGGCTTGTTGTCCACCAGGTCCTTTTCTGCAAAGCTGCCTTCCAGGCAGTTGACCCCCTAGACTGGGATTGCATGGGATATTCTTTCCCAGATGGAGGACTTTGCACTTGCCTGTTTTTAAACTCATGAGGTTCCCATCAACCCATTTCTCCTGCCTGTCAAGGTCCCTCTGAATAGCAGCCCAATCCTCCAGCATATTGACCAATTCCACCAATCTGCTATCGGCCACAAATTTGCTGGAGGGCACTCTGTCCACATCGTTAACAAGGGTATCAAATTCTCAGGAATGCCACTAGTAACTGGCCAGCAGTTGGACTTCGTATAGTTGATCCACTACCCTTTGAGCCCAGAAGTCCAGCAAATTGTCCACTTATCCAGTCCATTTCTCACCAATATTGCTATAAAAATACCGTAAGAGACAACTTTGAAGCCCTTTGTAAATTCAARGTATACAACATTCACTGCTCTGCCCTTATACACCTGACACTTAGTCGTCTCATCATAAAAGGCTGTCAGGGTGGTCAGGCACAATTTGCCCTCGGTAAATCCATGCTGGTTGTCCCCAGTTAATTTGTTCTTCCTGAGACAGGACGTGGCTTTGGGAGGGTTGGCTCCCTTGCCTCCTCAGGCACTGAGGTGAAGGTGACCAGCCTGTAGTTGCCTGCATTCTCCTTCTTGCCCTTCTTGTGGTGTTTGCCTCTTTCCCAGTTATCAGAACTACGTTCCATAAAAGTTAGCATAGCCATTCATAGCCTTTACAAAAAATATTAAACATAAATAGCTTGCATATTTTCTGCAATATCACTTCATAATGTTTATAACCCTATAGAACATAACTATGTCCTTTGGCTAAAATTTCAGGTGTCAGCTTAGGTATTTTTGTGGGTAGGAGAGCTTTCCTATACTGGTAAAGAACTTATATATTATTATTAATATATTATTATGAGCCAGATAACATATTATTTCTTGAGCCATTTCATACATTCATTCAATACACCTATATGACAGGTCCACAACATATCAAAAAAAAAAAAATTACATTTCATATACAAGTACACCTGCTTATTTGGTATAAAATACTTCTAATAAAGGATTAGTGCAGGTATCCACCTGTCCATCTCTCTTTTCTACTATTTAAAATGTTATGTCAACTTCAAATCCTTATCATTTCCATCTGAAAGTAAAAAGCAAGCATGAATTAAAAGTTATCTCATATTCCATTTGTGCTGAAAGATTACTTTGTTTTTTTTCTGTACAGGCTGGGATACAACTACAGTAAACCTGTAAACAATTCAGATAACTGATATTTTTCATATCTTTTAATTTGTGCTCACCATCTCAGAGAGTGCTTTCTTTCTACAGCAGATTACAAATCCAATTCCACCACTAACTATTGTCAATTCTTAGTGTATTATTGCATGCTGCAAGATATTTCATGTTTCACTTTAACATCAAGCTCTTTCAGAGAAATGATTACAGACAGATCTCAATTAAAATATAAAATAAAAACAAAGTTCACAGTAAGAGAAAAAAAATGATTGGAAACAATCCAAGTGTGTCATGCAGGCTCCTGATAACAAATCCAAAGACTCCTAACACTGTTTTACAGCTTAAAAATAAAAACTCATCATTTCTGAGTCAATCTTGTGATTCTTTTTGTTGTATTTTTGGAAGGAACAGCAGACTTTGGGCAAAGGGCCATCTCAATACCGAGTTCCATTTCTCAGGCAGGACAGGGTGAGGAATGAACTCAAAGAGATGGCAAGAAATGTCACTAGTCATGTATATTTACAGATTGTAACGGTATTACACGCATATCTAAACATATATATATGTATATACGTGTGTATATATGAATAAACACATTTTCTGTTTTATTATAAATATATATTTAAAGTAAATGCTCGCTCAGCAGAAAAACAGAGACGTAGAAGGGAATGCTTGTGGTGCTGCCCTATTCCAAAGGAGCCTGACCATCAATGTTTCCTAACTATTAGCAGAGGTAGGTGAAGTATCTATGCTGATAAGAGTTTGCCTTTTTTCTGGGAACACAAGAGCGGAAGGCATTTGTATGACTGAAGTCTGCAGAATAGACCATCTGACAAAGCTAAGAGCTGATATCCCAAAATACCCTGAAGTAGGACACGATTTAGAAAGGAGTCCCAGGGAAAGGGTGAGACAAGATAGTCTGGATTCCACCCAAACCATCATTTGACTACCAAGTATCAATAATCAGGTACTTCAGACAAGCGATGGCATAGTTGCCTGGGAGAAAACGGTTTCATTGCCACATATGAAAGAATGGCTTCTTCAGAGATTCGTCTTCACCAGAGGCACAAGCTTTTGCTAATCTCTCTAAAACTTGCAACTCAAGGATTACAGCAATAAAGCATTATCAACACTATACTGAACCTTGGCACAAATCTCTACCACATCTCCARTTACACAAACTCCCCACACAACGGTGCTATCCTGCAACAGAAAGGAACAGCAGGAATTACATTTACACAGCTATAGTTTGTCCTTCTAACACTTTATTTCATCTTCCTGATGCAGTTAGGAACTAGTAGGTCCCTTCCCCTATTCAATTATGAAGTGAACCAGGATACTCAGCAGCCCCTTACTTTAGCTGTGATGTAAAGAAGCTGTTCTTTAGCAATGCTGTAAAGAAGAATTTACAGACCAAAGATATTCAAGTGATGTAAACGCATTTCAATAATGACATTTAACACAGCTAAGTATTTAAAAGATCCCCATTTCCATACTATATGAGCACCACCTTCCTCCTCCTCCCTTTGCTCTCAACTAATCTGGATGTCTCTTTATGATACCTGTTTGAAGACAGGAAATTATTGTCCATGTCATCCTCATTATGCTGGCAGCATGTTTAGGCACAGAAGGACTTGTGGCTTCTCCAAGAAGTCTGTGGCAAAATAAGGTATCAAACAGATCTTCAAAATTGGAGAGCACTACTTTCATCACAAGGATCATTATTTCTTCCTGCAGAGGAAGCTTTCATTCTGCCTTCACCTACAAAATAAAAAGCAAAATTGGATTCTGCGAGCCCCCCAAAATATTCCATATTACATTGCAGTCATTTCACCTACCTCGGACCTGAGCCTAGTAGCATCAAGCAGCTTGTGTGATATCAGTTACAAGTTCAAAAAAGGAAATGCACAGGGAAGAGCACTGGAGCAGAATCTTACTGTCCTAAATCAAGGTCCCAAAGGGGCTTTGTTAAATTAAGGACTACAGAATTCRGTTCACAGTCAGCAGCAACAATAATCCAACAAACAATCCTCTCCACAGCCGCTACCTAAAGCRGGTCAGTTAATGCCAAAAGAAGCCAAAGATACACCGCTTGCAGCACCACTATGCTCAAAGGACAATACTTGCCTGAGAGTTCAAAGAAAACCTGAGCATACAAATATTTGAAGTTAGGCTAATTGACCATGATACTGTGCTAATTTTCAGGAGAAAAAAAAAGAGCACCTGTTGTAATACCGAATTTTGTGCCAGAACTTTACACGAAAGGCATTTACAACCTTCACATGTGGAAAAAGGAAAAGGACAGTGCAGCACCTGGCTGCTCCACACAGAAATCACTGGTAAGAATGGCAGGGTGTAAAATTTAGCGACTAAGTCTGGCAACGTAACCTGCACTACCTCTGAGCACAGAGGATGAGGATCATGGTGGTCAAGCCTTATGTTCTTCTGAAAGCAGTACATTTAAAAATCACATTGCAGTTTTTAAAAAGCACTACAGTTTTGTGCAAAAACCTGTTTGCCTGAAACAGCTCTTTGTTGCATGCACAGACTGCCGTCTGCACACGATCTTGGGTACGTTATYTATTCAATCTGCAAGTGTCCAACACCCACATGCAATACTGAAGATGCATATTTGGATCCCTTTTCAAATTTGGTCCACTGCCCTGTATCAGAGAAGTAAGAGCATTTATTGAGCACTGGTCTTACAGTCAGAAACCCCAGGCTCAACTGTAGTCTCCTACATGATGTTGTAAAAATCCCCCAAGACCCTGTACTCTGGCTGTCTTTCTATAATATTCTCTACCTCCATGAAGCACTATGAAAATAAACCCATCAATGATTGATAGGTGCTCACATACTATGGGGTTGAAGGCCATACAAGACAGAGAAAATTAACATATGCAAAGAGAGGATTACAGCATGTTTCTCAGTTTTTCATCAGCTGGAATAATGCTGCAATAACACACAATATAATTGTTCCAAAAAAAACAAAAAAAAAAAGGGACATTCGAAATATGAATGAGGCACAAACAGTCTTGCTAGCATACACCATTAGTCTTTATAAAACTGTTTTGTTTTGTTTTCTTTTTTTAGATTCATCCAGAAAAAGTCCCTTTCAGAAATAGTGAGATACAAGTCCAGTAAACAGATGTGCCAATGAATCAACTATTCCTGCTGCATTTGTATTTTAATAAATTCCCTGGACTGCTTTTTGGTGGCATGAAACAGCTCTTCCATGTAAGGCTGACAATAGTGGCAGTGATGAAGCCATGCAATATCACAGCTCCTTAATCATTCAAAAAAACCACCTCTTTCTCCCTTGATTTCTCTTCTGCATGATGTCACCACTTGTGGGATACAGTCTTCTTGGCAAGCACCACCAGATCCATAAACTAACTTTGCAGAGTAGTGTATTGCTGTTGCTGTTTCTAGGTTAACATCGACAGGAACTAACAGAGTCTTCAAAAACATCATAAACTTTGTTTTAGAGCTGACACACAATTGCTACATAGTGCATTACAGGAACATAAGCAGAGCTGCAGGAGCAGATCCAGCACTGGTCAGATAGATGGTTTTTGTCATCATCTAAACCCTACCTCCAACAGGAGGGGGGTGGCGAGAAGAAGGGGAAGGGAGAGAGGGAGGAGATGAGGGGGCAGAAACAACTACTTCTAGAAATGCCCTAGACTATAGTATTTCTTGTACAGCTCTGATCTGTGCTATGCACAATAATGTAACCTTGGGGGGGGGGGGGGAACAGAATCGGTAAATAACCAGGAGTACTTTATAAGCAAACAACACAACAGCACTGCTCTGCACTGTCATCTGGGATACTCAGCTGCATTAATCATTATGGTCTCCCATCTCTTTCCCCAAGTCAATTGGGACTTGAATCATGGTGGAGAACAGCTCATTCATCCATGGGGGAAAACAGCATGCTTCGCATTGCTAAGGAGTTTCCTGTGATTCGCAATGCCAAAGTATATTATYATTTCATTGTGACTCTCGGAAAGTAAGAGAGAAAATAAGACTTTTTTTTATGCCCCTTTAACATTTGTTTGTATTAGAAACAAAGGGGAAGAGCTATCCAGCCTGCTAACAGAACTCTCTCAGCATACGCATCCTATTTGCAAGTTTAACTCTGCAGCAAACTCCGGAGTTTGCTTGAATGGAATTACATACACAGTGAAGTGCAGTTAATAGATGACAGATTACCAATGGAAAATGGAAAAGCAGTTGGTGGGGCCTTTGATGGCAATCATGTCAAAGCCTCTTCCTCCAAAAACACCATATAGGCAAGGTCAAGAAATAGTAGATGGGAAAATACTTGCAAAGGGCAGAAGAAAGGAAAAAAATTTGCAGCCTTCAAGCAGTAGCATTGACTTTATTCAATAGGGTACAAAAAGAAGAAATAAATATATATCCTCAGGAAAGAAGAAAACCTCAGTACAACACAAATAAGTTGTATTTCAGATGGTTCCACTGCGATCATAAAAGTGATATGTAGTAGTAATAGTCGCTAAAAAGGTCATTCTCCAAAACAATCTGGCTTGGTCAAAATGCAGAACATTTCTCTAGCACGTCCTACTCACAAAAATAATTACCAGAATAACTGAAGACAAACCATCATTGTAAAGTCTTTTCTTTTTTTCTGCCAAAGCTATTAATCACAAGCTCCAGCGAATGGCAGGCAGCCAGCGACGGACTGCGCAGCCGTCTCCGTCTCTGCTTAGCGGGCGGCAGCACTTACCTTTCACAGGATAATTGGGGGCTGGTGCAGCTGATTCAAACTTCTGTTATCAACTACCCCTCTCGAATCTGGGTAAGAGGATATTTGCTTTTACACAATCCAACATTTGCTCAATCATTAAAGTTTGGTGTATAAAGTCTGCACATAACACACTTAAAATCATTAACATGACTCCTGCCTGTTCATTTGCAAAGATCATGCAGCTATTTAATAACACTATTACTTATGTTAACAAACTGCTTCCACTGTAATCCATAATATAGTCTCCATTTTAAAAAATCCTCTTTTAAAAGGAGACACGGTATAAACAGGCAGGGCAAGGACAGCGGAGATGGTACTGCCACCTTTTGGTCAAATCTAACAGTGCCAGAGAAAAGATGTGATTTCTTTCTTCCTCGCATTAAAACCTGCAGCATTGTGAAGTTGTAAATGCAACAGGGCCCAGTTCCAACATGATGCTTTTGGACGCTAATTACTCTGCTTGTTATATTATATGCATATYAGTTTATATTACAGACAAATTAAAAGTGGTTTATGCTATTTCTCAAATAAGTTCTACTTACCCAACTTAAAGACTTTGAGTAAAAGCTCAGGTTCTAAAGACCTGAGCTTTATAAAGTTTTGAGCTTTGAGTCCAAGGACAACCACCTGATTAGTGGCAGGGCACCTATGAAGATACAAAATGCAACAATTATCTCTCTGAAAAGGCAAAAAAGAATGGGAAAGGTCACAGGGTGGGAAGAGGAAGGGGAAAGGGGAAGGGGAAGGGGAAGGGAGGCTAATCCATTGCTAAAGGTAAGTCTGTATTGCATAGTAAGAATGGAAGAGCTTCCAAGCAATATACTTACTACTGAGTAATCTATATCTATTTTATACTATATTTACCATTTCTAATCTGTGCTCTTCCTTGCTATTCACAATGGAAATCAAATGACACTCAAATCTAAGCTAAAATTTCTAACTCAATGTGCAGTGAGTTTCAACTTAGAAAAAAGGATTTTGCATATGGCTAGTCAGAAGTGCCTTCAGCCAAGCACGCCAGGTAACAACCCCCTGCAGGGCTCATGGAATAACTCCCACTTCCAGTGCTGACTTGCAGGCAGCTTAGCTTTCTGAGAGGGCAAGAAGTTGGTTTCTTTTCAGAAAGGTATGGTGGGCTAAATGGCAGCCTCCCTATAACAACCTATCAATGGATCCACACCCTGAACTTAAAAGTTTACATCTATCCATAGTTCATTAGCCTCAGGCTTTCTGCTGACACCCAGAGAAACTGTGACTTCTAMAAGTGTGTCTGGACTTGCACAGAACTGCTCTAACCCTGGCCAACTTATTTCAAAACTGCCCTGAAAACTGTTGCCCACACAACTAATTTTCAGCTCTACAAGTAGGCATATGACCCTAAATTTCCAGGCCATGCTTTAAGGGGAAAAAAACCTTCTCTATCATGTTTAAATGGTCTCAGGCTCTAAGTAATCCATTGGGTACAGACTTGCAAAAACTCTGGAAATTTAATTTCACAAATTTCAGATCACCATTTTTGTAACAGTAGCTCCCAGAACTGACAAACAGTGACTTATCATGAGAAACATTTAATATTAGTTAATACGTGCTAAGGCAGTAATTTCAAGTGGTCCAAATTAGTAATGAGAACCCCATTGTACTAAGTTTGTGCATATTGTTAAAACAGACTCCATCTCTCATTGTTTGCAATCAAATAAATAAAACCATCCAATGTAGCCAGACAGTGAGCACAAACTACAGGCACTGAAAGAAATGCTGGCAAATCCTCTTTTACTCAGCACCAATACTTGGCAGCTGGAAACCCCTTTTTTTGGCCAGTTTTCTGTGCAACACTCTCTATCACAGTTATTTGGGCAGAGAATGGTTTGGGTAGGATAAAGAAGATATGTGGTGAAGTGAACAGCAAAGGAATAGCTATAGAAAACAGCCAGAACATGAAATGGAGCGCCTCTTCGTGGTGCTGGTCATTTCCTCACAACTCAGCTCCAACAGGACAGGCTTCTGCAAAATCATGAGAGCAAACAAAATAGCAGAGAAATAATGCAACTCCTTCATGCCTGCAAGCCCTAAGGTTTTATTCTCTCTTCCTCTATGGTTTTGGAAGGAACAAGTTGACCTACCCACAGTTAAACCATGCCTAGTACTGATGCATCAGAACATCACAGATAATGACAAATGTCAGCTATCCAATGGAAACAGTAATTCACTATCACCTTTAGGGAGTTTATTCAACAAAGTCATGGCTATTATCTACTAGATCACGTTAAGGCAGTTCTGTGGCAAAAACTACACTTTCTAGTATTTTTTTTCATTATTAGACAACTAATAGCCCTGAAGAAATAGCATGAGACTATATTTAAAAGGATGTACTTAAGTCTGAGAAAAAAGATCCCTGCCACAAGAAATATTACCATATGGACTGACAATTTGGGGGATGGAAGGGGACCTTTTCCACTGGCTCAAGTGAATTCACAACCTAGCGATGTACTGCTGTTGACAACCCAGGGCACATTCACCCAGCCACAGAGGGGAACAGAACCTCACTGTGCCAGGAGGAGATCGCCGTTTTTGAGGTATTTCCAACTGAAAAAGGTCACTCGATGTTTCTAGCAGATTACTCTTTCTACGTCGTAACGGAGTGATGAGTTACCACGTTGGTGGACTAAAAACACATGCTCTTTACCACTGCCTCACCTGCTAGGGCTATGCTGACTCTTTGCATTAAAGCACTACAGAAACCTCCAGCCCTCAAAACATTCAAGGCAAACATGCTGCTACTAGCGACACCATCCACAGACTTAGGATCACAGAAATTAATGGAAACAAGGATTAATCTCATTCAAAGAGCAAGATAATATAGCTTCCATCAACGTTCTCAACGACAGAGTATCTCAAGCCATCTGCAGGGCCAAAGGATAATCTATTTATGCTGCTTTGAAAGGACAAAACTGAAGGTATGGCAATAAACCATAATACAGTGCAATACATTTGACATTTAATGCAGTCCAATACAGACCAAGTAGATTTTTCTGAAAGCTTTTCTATTTCTCTTCATTCTAACCTTTTTGAGGTACAGCTTGAGGATGGTTCTAAAAATATTCCTTTGGTATGAGTTTAAATTATTTTACTAAACTTTTCACTCTCATCTTCCCAGGAGCATGATACAACTCTGTCAAGAGCCCATTATAACAGACCTCTTCTAAGCATTGTACAAGACAGAATTTCTATATACTTTTGTCCGATTCTATATGAATATTTTTCTTTATGAGATAGCATGAAAAAATTCTTCCATTTCCTACAGCGTTCAGAGAATGCCCTGATTTGCTGAAATTAAACAAAGACCTATACCTTTGTAGAAATCTTGTGACTTATCCAGGAAACATATTTCATTACGATGGGTTCAAAAATAAACATCTGCTATAAAAACTGTTTCACTATGTGAAATGAAAGCATTCTAAAAAATGAAGAAACCTGCATTTATATTAGACTAACAATTGAGCACTTAGAAGAACAGAAGAGCCAAATGAAAATAACTGAATTAAAAGGCATTTTATAAGAGTTATGTCAAATAATTTGCTCCCTGCTGCAATCATAATCCATCAGCTTTTCTTTTTCTCTCCTTTTGTATTTGTCACCTTTTTGTTCCCAATAAAAATAAAAATAAATAAAAAAGAAAAATAGTCAATAGCTTGTATCACATTAAAAAAAAACCTGGACAGTGAGAAACAGTCAATGATGTTAATCTTAGATTGAGAAGTTTGTTTAAATTAATTGGCTTTTTATTTATTTTGCATGCAGATGAAGACAGACTATCTGCATCATTTTAACTTACCTTCCGCTCCATTCCCCACACTATGTAGCTAGTATACAAAGTGGGTTTTGGTGATTTGAGGTTTTTTTTTTTGGGGGGGGGGGGTGGGAGGTTGTTTTTCAAGAAAGATTAAAAGCAAATTGCATAAATTCTGGCATTCACAATTAAGTCAATGTTGCACTCCCCCAACTCTTCTTTTGACTAATATATCAGTATAATTTAAAATATTAATCAATTCATTCTCAAATAGTTTGAAGTTTACAATAATCACAGAAGAGGCAATCTGATCATTCTTATTTACACTGTTGCTTTAGATCTTAAGCATTTCAAATAGAGAGGAGGAAATATGGCAAAAACTGCCTTCTTGTCTGCAGTATTTACATGCTTTACATAGTTTAAAAATATGTGGCTTATTAATGAGTGATTTTTCAGCCTCCCCAATAAGCTTTTTATTAACATGACAGTCCTTTACTTGCAAGTGTCAAGCAATTTAACACTGTGCATGTATCCTTTATGAGGTTTAATATAAAAGATAGTACAGTATTTATATCCCTCACAATAAGAGAATGGATTGTTTTAAGGTTATACAGCCCAGCTGTGATAAAGAAAGAAGGAACCTTACAAAATGATAAATATTTTCATTAAAAAACTTTAAAACTAAAAGTTCAAAGATATGTTCTCCTCTCTTATATCTTGTCAAAACATGACTTAGGACCCAAAACTAATCTACTTTCAATTTTATTCCATATTTCAGTGCTGTCATAGTACTCAGCAGAGAGTATTGGAATACGATCATTTTTTATTTTGTTGATGTTACCGACAGCTTTATTTCACAAAGCAATCTTATACTATGTCTACCACTGGCAGGTCACAAAGGTCAAATACTCTATCCTTACAGGTAGAGAGCTTATTAAATGGCACGTCTATTAAACCCAATGGACAACATAAAGAAACATTTCAGCAAAATACTTTTAACATAGTTCAATGAAGACACAAGTCAAAAGGGTATTAAGTAATTTGAACTGAGACCAATAAGAATTTTTTTATATGCATCTTCAAAATTATGCTTTATACAAAGCATTTACAACTGAGAGTAGTAGAAAGAACTGCAGAAAGATGAACTTCGCCTGTGCAAACATTTGCTTTGTATTATGCATTTACAACTGCACACTCAGTGTACCGACATTTAGTGCTATGTGGCTTACCAAAGATAAGTTTCTGCTTTCTAGGACTGCAACTGAATTAAATGTTCAATTTAAGTCATCATGAAATTAACATGATACCTTCTTCAGCCATATTTGTACRTATACTTCAGCTACTAACCTGGATCATTATAAGACCATTCTTAAGAAACACCTTAGTTTTAGTTTTTTATTTTTTAATTACATAGCTAATCACATAATGGTTTTCTGAAAAATCTAATTATATCCATCAGAAATATGGACTCTAAATAGAGTGAATTATGTGGACTTTATGAGATATTACATGAAGATTTTAACTGAAAGGGTGTATGCTTTGCAGGACCAGAAGAAAATATTTATTGACACACAATTGTGATTTTATCTTTTTTTTTCCTGGCATTTCTTTTCATTATTCACTATTTACCGGTTACCAATCATGCAATAGATCTTGTTATTTCAATATTTATATATGAATGATTGTATTTACAAAAGGATAACAAGAAAAGACATCTTTGGATTGGGAAAGCTATACATTCAAATGTGCATCTTCAGACTTAACCCTTGCAGCCCAATCAAAGAAAGCATTGCAGCTGAATTTTTAAATCATATCTAGTTATTTGTATATAACTAAAATTCTGAATATTGGTATGCAGAATCTGTGGCCTCTCATACAGACATTATTAAAGTACTCGATCCACTGTTATCAGAAGATTCACCTAGTCGGATAATTAATAAGATACAGAAACATAAAACATGAGTTGTTAAAGTTTACAATTACCTTCCCTCACAGCTCCATTCTAAATGCACTGTCCTTGCTTTAACACATAGTAAATCATCTACCTAAATGTATTTGCACCCAATCATTTTTTAAAGTCACAATCTTTGTAGTGTCAACTTGTCAAGGGTCAAAGGGAAGAACAGGCAAGATTCCCAAATCAATCTGCTTGTAGAAACTGTCTCATTTCATTTCAAATTACCTGCTGTGGCTGAAGCAGGCTATGGACAAACTGCCTTCCTCCATAAACCATGACAGCACAGGTCGAACTTATGCGATCATTCATAAGGGGCAAGTCATGCTGGGTCTGTCATTAACTACTTTTAAACTGCTGTGCAGGGTTAAGTGATCTTGCAGGGCAGCAGCAGATATAAATACTATTTGGACAGTTTAATGTCAAGTGACAACTCCTTGGGGATTAAAACTGTGTAACCCAATAGCAGTGTTATCAATACAAGGATTAAGGTACTTTGGGACTGTTTCTTACAGTCATGAATTTTCATGCGTTTTGCATGCTATTAGGATATCAGAGGCATAATATAACACCCCTTAATAGCCCCCCTAAAATATTACCATCTCCTTGGCAGGCATTCTCGGGTGGTTTACTTTTGTCCTTTAACTGACCAATCCATGCGAGAATACTGCTAATCTAAGCACTTAACCATCTTGCAGCAACTAACAGTGCAGCAGGTCATCTGACTCACGGGCAAGGGGAGCAGCTTTACCTGCGGCAAAGTCAGTCTGGGCAGTTATCACAAAAGTCCCTATTAAGCAAGGCACTTAAGCAGATGCCCAATTTCAGGCTTGTGACTAGTCCTGTCAGTTATGCCTGCTACATAACTAGCTGATGGAGATACGAAAATCACTGCATGGTTTAATAAACTAGACAAGTAAATACTGCAAAACAACTTACTCAGTGCTTCAGTCATTTTTCCTTTAGTCATCATTATATGCTGATACACCCAAATGAGTGAGGAAGGTACCTGCTAATAATGAAAAAACAACCATCTTATTTTTCAGCCTCTATGGATAGCAAGACCAAAAGTAAATCAGTTAAACTTGCAATTAAGCTGGTCTCAGCATCAAAAAATAAAAGTTCTTAAAGGTATATACGAGTTTTCCTCATTTTTTTCTTTACTGTTATACTCTTATTTAATGATTACAGACATAGGTTGCAGCATCCTTAATACACTTGTCTTCAGTTGTACAAGTACTTTTACTAGAACATGGAGGAAGAGATCCGTATTTCAATTTGTTGAAGAAGCCAAACTCTTGCTCATCTTAAGATGCACTACTCACTAGTATGATATATACGCTAAACTATATATGAAATACAGTGCAGTAACGCAAGGGAGCTGATTTACTGGTGTCTCATAAAGCACAACTGCCAGTGGCACTAAGAAAGAAAGAAGTAAACCTTAATCTAACAAAATCCCAAACTTCAGAGCCACCATAACTTAATGCAGAAGGAAGGTGGGACCAAGAGTACATATGCTTTTGGAAAAAAAAGAAGAAAATACCGGTACAACTCCTTCAGAATTGAATGTCACTTTCTGAGGCAGACATGATGATGTTGGGTTTTGGAGGCCAAATTCCTAGTAGGAAAGGTATGGTGCAATGGTCCTGTTATAGAAAGTGCCAGTCTGTTGGTATGACAGATTAGCTCTTCCTTTATATTTAACTTTGCCCACTAATCACTTAGTAGACACAGCTAAACTGAAACAGAGCTATTACCTTAATTTTGGAGTCTAGACACTATGATACACTCTTAAGTTTTCTAGATGGAATCAACCACTAAGCCATGAATAACCATCAACAAATCTCTCACCCTTCCAATACATACACTCAGTTAGGAAACGCTGGGTATGGAAAGTTTCCTGACTGCTCTCTCAAACCACCAGCAGTGCCTTCTGATGAGACTGCAGCTCCCGATCACAAGTTCAGCAAGACGGGAGCCGCTAGGGCTGCCTGCAAATTAGAGGTCTGGGCAAATTAGAACAAGAACAAAATGTGAAGAAAGTATTAAAATACTGGAGAAAAAATGCCATCTTGCTCTCTTCTGGCAGCTTCTTTCTGAGTGTTTCAGACTTAGAACAAGGTTTCCCCAGAAGTTCAAAGTGCTAATGATCCAAGTTTATAAATAAATGCCTAATAATTTTTTTTGTTTTTTTCTTTTGTGTTCAGTTTATTCTATAACAAAAATAAAACTGGATTTCCAAGCTTCCTCTCTACTTACAGAAGAACACTTGGCAGCAGGAAAAAATAAAAAAAATTGTGATTATATGTTTATATCAGTGTTGTGATACAAGAAATTTCATAATCCCTTTCTTAAACTTATGCCACTAATTTAATGTTACCTGCCTCTGCATCAAATTTAGTCTCCAGAAAAGCCTGACTAGACAAGAGACTTTTTTTTTTTTTAAACTAGCAGCTATTCTTATCCTACTTCTTATAAATTCAATAAATTTGTTATCACCTTGAAAATTGTACCAAGCTGGTTTATCAGTCTTCACCAGGCTATAGATCCTGGGTTCCTGTTACTCTGCCAAGAGGAAAGGAATTTATAACATGACCTTTCTGGCAGTCCTTCTCAATATCCAGACAGTACACAGAAAGAAACAATTTGGCTTTTGGGAGAAAAGTTCTTTCCTATGTTTTCCTCCTGGATTGATCTTTCTGTGGGACCTGTTCCTACAGGAGCTGTAAAGCTAATTCTCCCAATATTAATAGTGTCTTGTGGAAAAGGTCCTTCTAATCATCGTACAATTATCTTCAGCTTTTCTCAATCTTGTTCAGGAACTGGATGTTATGAAGATAGTCTTCCAGTTGCCTTACTTGTCCCATTTTTACCCACACAGATCTGAAGCCAACACAATGCTGCAAGGGAAGAACTCAGCCTGAAGGACAGGGCTACATCTGCACAAGCCTTGAGACACAGGTGACAACGGCTTCTCCAAGTCCCACTAGTCCATCAGCCACCTGCAGCGTATGCCTGTCCCCCTCAATCCCTCTCCTCTTAATACTGTTAAGGAAAGGCAATTTTTACAATAACTACTATGCCTCAGATTAAGGAAATCAAGTTCGAGGGGCCCAATGGTAAATTTTTAGGACTCGGTGAAACAGATGGAAATAATTCCTTTCTGGATTTTGGGGGAGTTGAAAACACTTACCAACAGCAAACACAGCAACAGAATAAATAACAGCTCCTTAACAGCGTAGACTGTTGTAGAGTATTTCTTCAAGCAAGGTTAATACRCTAACAGCAAATACCTAAGAAATTAATTAGGGTTGAATAACCACTGGTAGTGCTCAGTTGCAAAGATTCATTCTTACACACAATCTGCAGTTTGCCAAAATATGAATTTTGTCATGCTACATCCCCAGTCATGCTCACCTTCTTGGAAAATGCTTGGACATCGTGACTACCTAAATTAAGAAAACAATACCTTTCTATTTCATTGCAACTAGTCTTACCCAAAAAATACTTGCAATTGTTTTACATTCAAACAAAGCCTGAGAATCATTATCTTTGAGGAAAAAAACAACACAGATGCAAAGGATTCTTGAAGGAAATAACTGAAGTTGGAGTCACATTCTGTACTAACAATCAGAGCTGTGGTCCCATGGTAACATCCACAAAGATCTTCAGAGATATTCAGCTTTCTATAGAAGTGGTTCCCCTTACATTATTCCAGTTATCTAATAAAACTGAATGCAAACTACCTTGAACATATGATAATATAGTAGGTTTCTATGCTCTAGTTGAAAAATAACCTAATTTGAGAAGCTTAGGTACACCTTTTACCACAAAAGACACATGGGTATACAATAATAATGCAATAAAAATCTGATACTAATATAGCAACCATATTTAGGACTTTTAAATAACCTAGCTCTGTCAACAAACTTACAGAAGAGAATTAAAGAGCATCATTTCTGTACAGAAATAACAGTGGAACAATATCATAAATGATAAGGATTTATCAGCATCAAATTTGTAGCTCAGATATCCTCAATTTCACAGAATTAGGGACTCAGAAAAGCAGATCACAACATTTATTAGGAATGTAGAAAAAATTTGTTATACCATCAAAAATTGACACAAAAATCATAGCTGCTTTTCAGAATACACTCCCACTGTAAGACTGCGTATCTGTGTACACCTATTCAAAGCAATCTATTCAGTGAATTGCTTCATCCAACAGAAGTCTAATCAGATAATGCTATATATTTGGAAACAGCAGGACCTTAGAATATTATCATATACAGTCACACCTAGGAAAAAACAAATAGAACATTATTGCATTGAAGAGTTGGAAAATATCATTAGTGCTATCTTGAAAACCTTAGTTCTCTTTACAGCACTGAATTATAACCATCTGATTACAAGATCACATACTATTTTTTCCTGCAGGATGTATACATACACAAGATAACACCATAATAATCTGCATCCACCACACTGGCTCTCAGGTCTCACCTCCTCCCCTCCTGCTCCAGGTTTATCACTGAAACTTCAGGCTTCCCTTGCTGACAGCCAAAGGATGCTAAGGATGACATCAACATGGAAATACGGGATTAAACAGCAGATCACACTTTCTTTATACATATGTGAACAGCCCTCCCTACACGCATGGCATGTATTCAAAAGCTGTGTATAGCATGCATCCATGCTTATGGAATTACCAAATCTCCTGGGTCCAGTTAGAAGCCACATTGAATAAAAGAGGGAGGAGACCTCATCCATAAGGATACAGAAGTTTTGATCTCCATCTCTAGCACTGCTGGCAGACTTCAGTCCAGAATTCAGGATCCGCCCATGTGCCACAATGCCCCACACCTGAGAACTGGCCTCGGCCAACCAGAACTGGCTCTGGACCCACCACCGCGTCCTAAGGTTGTGGCGAGCATAACTATTCCATCTCGCTTTTTGTCTTTGACAATATGAGGAAGTCGAAGTCCATGCTGAACCTAAAACAATCTGTCCTTCCCTGGAAATTCACTCAACTCTGTCAGAAATCCCACACCCCGTACTGTGACCCTATCACAGAATGTGAGCAGATCTGACACGCATCTGTAGATGTTCACAAAATTGCTCAAACCTTATGTAAGCCACACTACCTAGGGGCTTCTTCTCAGGCCTTGAGGGGCAAACATTTGCTTCTTGGAAGCCCATCTTTAAAAAGGGGGAGGCAGTGTTTGATGCCCTCCTTTAGTAAATCATGTACAATTCTCTGTTCAGCAAATTCAAATCTCAAACCCGCTCACCAAATGGTAGCTCTGGTCTGATCTGTCTCCCAGATCAGACCCAGCCTTCTCCTCGTATCGTAGCTTATTATTATATTACTTTGTATTCTCTGCATGTGTTCCTAGCCCCCACATTCCCACCCTGTCCGTCAACCTCCAGTTTTACTTTTAACATACTTTCCCAAAAATCTCATGTCAGTCAATTCTCTTTACATCTAGCTTTTGTCATCTTTACCTCCTCTTCCTAATCACCTTTGCCCACAGAGAATCTATTTCCAGTTCAGCTGCCCAGAGGACACCCAACAACCTGTAGTTCTTCAAAGACCCCAGTTACAGCTGGAATATACATATGTACAGATGGAATCTTTAAGGACCATAGTTACTACTATGACTCTCCCAAGTATACACAAATTATAGTTTCCCAAAGTTTATAACTTTTTTAATTTGCACAAAATTCCATAAAAACAATGAAAAGACAAATGAGTTATGTCCAAAACATATATGAGAGCATGTTAGTTCAAAGAAAATAAAAATATTAAAATGGGGAAAACTACTTATTTTTCACTAACTTCCTACTTGAAAACAAATACATCTCAATGAAATTTTTCCACCAGTTAAATAAAATTTCAACCCCAGTGGCTTTAGTTTTACACTTACTAGCAACCGAAAGCAAGGTCTTATAACAGGAAACGTACAACAACCTTCCTGCTATGCTATGCTATCAGTGTCACTCATTATAATGGAGATTTAGCTGTAGCATCATATTTTAAGCTTCTTGGAGCAGATACTATCTTTTTTTATGGGTGGAAATACACTAGTACATAATGAATGCTGACATAAAGTGAAATAAAATTCCAAACCTACTCCTCGACCAAGGATAATTTGCGTAATTCAGGAAATAAACCTAACTTTACATGGGATGGAAAAAGTTACACATTGTTAAATTTTAAATTGATTACAGATAAAGGAAAGGACAAGAAAAAAGAAAAACAAGACATGATCTGTGTGTGTGAATCACAGACATTCATTGCATAAGCAGCACAGATAATTAAATGTTTCCAGCTATTTTATCTACTTCATACCTGATTATCTGAAAAAGAGGAAAAAACACAGGTAAAGGAGATTCTTGAATTCTGCTCTGGGAAAATGTTTAACGTTAAAAAAAAAGGGGGGGGGGAGAAGAAGAAGAAGAAGAAAAAGAAGGAAAAAAAGCCAATGCTTAGAAACATAAAGAATGTGTTTTAGGACTACAGCTTGGGTTCCCTCTAAAAGTGTTTCAGATCACTTCTATTTTCTGCTCTGGAATCTTTGGAGACTCTCCCAAATGTTCATGTATTTTACTTCCTCTACAGGCATCCCCATGATAGCCACTGTCCTTTGACTAGAAAAGTGGAACAGTGCTTGCTTCAGATTGTTTTTGCCAGTAATTTATTATTTTGGGAATTTGCTGCTGAGGACCTGCAAAGGATTTGCTACCCTCCAATTTCAGTCTTTCTTTATAGAATAGTAGAAATAAAATCGGCAATGTAACAGTGTTAAGTATGACAACTAGAAAAGGGAAGACAGCTCCAACAAATTATTTTGAGTTTATAAATAATAGGCACTCACCATTAAAAAAGTCTATACCCTGGAAACAATTAGATAAAAACAATCTATCTTGATTTACTTCACTTGTTTGTCCTTCAGGCAGTATAATGCAAGTAAGTTCCTTTGCCTTAAATACCTGTCAGTTCCATAGCAGCTGCCTGCTGTATTTAATACTATGCAGTATAAGCTTGATATCGAAACTAGTATCAAAATGACAAGTATGCTGATCCTGGAAATGTTTCCTAAGAATTTTCTATATACGCTGGCAAAGGAATTCAAACTAAATCAGTAAGTGCCAGACAAGCAGGTTAATCAATCACCACTTTTCCGTGTGTCTGATATAGTAAATCTTCACAGTAAATACATACTTCGACTTACTCTCTCTTACAGTACAACAGTCTCTAACATGGAGTGAAACTTGCTATTCTCACCCAAGGGAAATATCCATTGTAACCAATATGAGTTTTGACTCAAAGAATTTCAGCAGTTTTAATGCATGGGAGCATATATTAGCTATTAAACACCTTTTTCAGGATGTATTCTTTTGTAAATGATAATACATTTATTTTAAATTATTACTGCCATTCTAGCACTACAACAAAGAAATTATGAACCAATTTATAAAGTAACAAAATGATTTTCAACCTGTGGCATGAAAGCTTACATATATTACACCGGCGTCTACATCACCACTGCAAAATGTTGAGAGGGCCTCAAAAGTAAAGTTGAGAACTACTGCTAGATAGCCGGTCCAAACTTGCAGGTCAGAAAGGGCAGAGTAATAAAAACCAAAAATGAAAGACAAAGTAGAGAAAGTTTGTTTGTTTAAAGGTCACATTTCTCAGAGAAAGAAAAGAAAAATAAGCTTTGAGCCATTTGCGAATTAGATCTATAACCACTTTAAACGAGCTCAAATGCCATCATGAAAGACAAAGAAACTGAACAGAAGGACAAATCCTGGATTAACTCCTACCTTCAACAGCTGATTTGTTGGAAAAGTGGTGAGCAGCTTCTTCACATCTCTCTTTTCTAGTTTCCCAACCCTGGCAGCATGGGGAAGCTAAGGACAAGCCGGGCTTACCAGGGCTCTTCACTAAGTAGGACAGAAATCTACTAAAGACCTTCCCTGTTTTCTGAAGTTTTCTTTACCTTTATACAGTGCTATCAAGAAAATGATTTAGCAAGTTCATTGCATTCCTTCAACTGCTGCAGTTCATTTTCCAAAACTTTTTCATGGTACTGCAGCATGGTTCTCCTTCCCTTACCTGGGGAAGAAAAATGTAATAGCTAGACCTGCACAGCTCCTCCCCCAATTACCTGAGCAGACATTCGTTTCCTGCATATTCTTGACAAGTGATTATTGATAAAAATTCCTAAACATTACCTTTGCAATTATTTAAAGTAGAAAAAATTGTAAGATAACAGGGTTGAACCATTTATATAAAACAATAATTAAATAAAATTATTCGGATAATAAAACATCTCTGTCTCCATAAACTCAGTTCAAAAGCATTACCTGAAAGGTGCCATTTTTGCTGTGTAATCCTTCCCCTGAACTGTAAGCCATGGAGTGAGAGAAAAACATTCAGTGTCATGGTGTACCCTGTTACCACTGGAATATAATGACTAGCTTAACCTGTATGGAAGAAATCACTGAAGCAAACAGAAGATCAAAAACAGAAACAAAATGACCAAAAAAAAAAGAAGAAGAAGAAGAAGAAGAAACCCTAAGAATCTCTGAACTGATAACAGTGTGCTCTAGATTGGGCTGGCGGTGTAAAACTTGTGCAGACACAATGTGACTTTAAGACAATACTCTGAAACAATGGGCTACAATTCCACTGAACAATAAACTATTACAGGAACTTTCATGACTCCTCCGTGAAGGCCATCAAGTCCGGAGCTCCTGAGGGCTCATTCTTTGCCACTTCTTCTCCTTAACGAGGAATGATCACAGGATACAACAAGTTTCAAACCTATCCATATGCAGATGTCAGCAAGTTATGTACCTTGTTAGCAAATGGGAACAAGTACAGTCACTTTGATAACACAGTATTCAATTACAATGAATATTTGAATTAAAAACAGATGGCACAAGCGTAATTGA
This sequence comes from Apteryx rowi, assembly GCF_003343035.1. Taxonomy (NCBI): domain Eukaryota; kingdom Metazoa; phylum Chordata; class Aves; order Apterygiformes; family Apterygidae; genus Apteryx; species Apteryx rowi. The sequence continues at coordinate 1,904,167 of NW_020451027.1, read as the reverse complement.
AAAATCAAGTTGCTTGGCAGCAGAGTGCAATATGAGGAAACGTCTGACATTAATTTTAGTAATAAAAATTACTTCTTTAAAAGAATACTGAAAGGAACTTCATGGAAACTCCCAATTCACCCAGGTATTTCTCGGACAATACTTTACCTATTACATATTGAATTAAAAAAACACTTTAATCACTGTTTCCCCATCTGATGGCAAAGAAAAAAACCATCTGTTGACTATTTTGGAAAACTGCCTTAAGATTTTCATTCAAACTGCAGAACCCTGAAGCTGATTACTTCCAAGGTATGAGCCAGTCCTTATGCTTTCTCAAGTACTCTTTGGAAAGAAAACGTAATGGAAATATGGCATTTGGGGCCGAATTCAGAAAAGAGAGAGATAGGAAGAGGGGCACACAACCCTTCATCAGGCCTTCAGCCCCTCTGCACCTTTGCTCTCCCCCCGCCTGCATATCTGCCCCGCAATTAATGATTTCATAGCAATTTAAACGACTCCCACTTTCCTGATCTCTAAAAGACCAGCTACAGAAAAACTGTCTGCTGAGTCACCAGAGCCACCTCCGTCCCCAAAGCACCGTCTCCTCTGGGTGATGCATCGGCTCCTAGAGATAAAGCCATGCATCACCTATCGCAAACCTCCACGAGATATTGCACAAGCGCGGCCGTGACGCCAGCGGAGAACTTCCACACTGCAACCAGACCTTGCAGAGGAAAGGAGAGGTAAAGAGACACTGGAAAAAAAGAATCAGGAACCAAAGCCTGCCTTTCCCCCAAGGGCAGTTTGCTGGCTGAAGGCCCAAGGGTGGGGTGCTGCTCGCAGGCTTGTTCCACCAACTGCTGCACTTAGCACCTCGTCGAGGTACTTGCCACCGTCCCGATTTCGATCTCCAAGCCTGGCATCTCAATAAGGATTCATTCTGCTAAATCTAGTAAAGCGACTCCCACTCGACATGGGTGTAAAAGCAAGAGAAAGATATAAGTTTACACTTCAGCTGTTTTATTTAGCTTTTCATTTAAACAAAGCGACACTGAAGGTTAAACAAGCTTTACAAAGTAAAATCTATTGTCGCAATAGGAAAAGCAAGTAAACACTGCAAAACTGAAAAACAGCCAGTTTTCCTCAGCTCAGTATTTTCCAAGACGGTTGTTTATATCCTCATACTAGAGCTTTGCCGATCCAGAGAAACTATTTAATAAACTGATTTAGATACACCACTGCAAACCCATGTGTAGGCCTTACTATTTTTGTTTTGGATGGGCTGGGCAAAACGGCGAATTGCAGTATGAAGCCCGCATTTATTTTTAGTAAAAGAGACCACGAATTTTGCAAAAGGAGGAGCACACACCACAAGATTAACTTTGAAGTAACTTAAAAAGAAATCACTTCACGCAGCTTCTATATGGAGTAGGTTCCTTTACAGCATAACAGATATGAGCTATTAAACTGATCCTAAGAATCTTAGGGTATGTAAATTACTGTTTCAGAACTACATGCTACAATGAAAAAGGAAATTCCCAAAGCTGATGCAATTAGGGACAAGAAGTTAACCAGAATATGTTTAATTAGCTTGACATGAGATGCTGAACTCTGCTCTTGTGTGTCTGAAGCCATCCAGAATCATCTAATTTGTTTTTTTATATATAGATATAAAAAATTTTTGAATTTCCACTAATTGGGATTTCAGGCTACTTGTATGACACATCAAACAAATATTTACTTCAGTCATTCAGTTATGTCTCCAGAGTCACCTCAGATAAGATATTTCAGCTAGTCAACTATTATTTCTTCCCCAGACTTAGCAGATTTTTGCTCTTAGAGCACACAATTGCGCAGCTGACTTTGCTTTAAACCAAGACAGAGCCCAGCTCCTCTCCTCCACAGTGCTTCCTCCTCTCATGCAGCGCAAAGGCATTTCCAGCATTGAAAAAGTTACATAAAATCTCTAAGATGCAGTCAAAGAGAAATACCAGTGCCAGCAGCCAGCAACAAGCATTTTCATTACAAGATATTTGTATTATTTTGAGGAAAATGGTTACATTCACGGATGTCTTAGGGCTCATCTGCAAAACTTTAAGTACAAAGCTTTAATTGACTGAAGCTGACAAAAGCAAAGACAGGTTCTCTCTCGTGACTATCACAATCTTGTACCTCACCCCACAGGAGCAGGAAAGAAGAAATCGTCCTTTGCTGGGTACTAAAGGTCATAACAATAATTGGACCAGCAGAGAAAGCAAATACTATTAGCAGATGATGATTCAGGGAGAGAAAAGGGCACACTGGAGGGAAGCAGGAAGGAAGCAGAAAGCAAGAGGTTAAACAGAGGAAGAATGAGGAAACGCAAATTCTATGTTTGAAAACCAGTTACTACACATATATTAAATTGGTATTAAATCTGCAAAAAAGATTTGTAGAGTATGTGGCAAGTGTTAAAAAATATTTTCAGAGATTCTTCTAGATGTCAAAGGTATCAAATAACAGCCCCGCTAATCATGGTTCTATTTAAAGCTAATATCCAACTAATAAAGGTTCTATTCTTTGTTCCTTTAAATACCATAAATTTTACTAAATATTTAGGCTCTCGTTTGCCTTTTGCAAATCTTGATCTTCTCTGGAAAGAGATCAAAAGCTTGAATAATAGTAAGAAAAATTTCAACAGAAAACAAATATTTTGATTGCACCAAGTACTTTAAGAACCAAGTAACCTCCCTTCTACTCCCATTTGAGACCATGTTGCTTCCATGTTATACTGAACTTAATCCATGATAATTTATGCTTTAAGGACTTGCTTCAAAGACTTTTTTTGCCTTCTAAAAAATGGTGAAAGGAACTATGAATTAAAAAGAATTTTTTTAAATTTAACATTAAATTACTAAATATACTTTTTATATTCAGAAATGCTCTGTGAAAGATTAGTTATTCCTTTATTGCATTTTCTCACATTGAAGAAATCTACAAAAATCTGTTTTGGTGCAACTGACCTGCAGTCACCAACATCAAGAACTGTAAATTCTTCCTCTTATACAACCTGCTTTTAGCTCTTTTTTAACTCAAAATTATTTTCAACCTGTTTAACTTAAACAGCAGCCAAAAGATCAGATGCTTTGGAAAACACCTTCCAGACATCTAAAACCATGGAAACCAACACCATCTTTTAATTAAATCTATTTCTATTAGAATCAATGAAGTACAAAAATCTTATTTTAAGCACAAAGCAGCCTTGCTTTGTCTTCCACTCTACAGAGAACATTTTAAGGTTGGAAGGAAATGGGAAATACTGGCACCAGCAGAAATTTACCTAAATTAGTAGGCAGAATACATGAATATACATTTATCTTCAATTGTAACAATCTTATACTGTCACCTTAGCTTTATATGATCAGTATATATCCTCTGCATCTAGCATTCTGTGCCCAAAAAATTACCTTATAATTTATTTTTCTTCAGGTTTCATACAACTGTAGATGCTTTGTAAATGCTTTTAATTCAAGGAAAGAAAAAAAAGAACAAAATTATGAAACAGCTAAGCAAGCATCATTGAGTAGATTTCCAAAGGGAAAAAATATTGTTTTCTCACTCTCAGAAATCTAATTTGTGTATGTCTGAGACTAAGAGGAATGGGAAGGGAAGCAAGGGCTTGAGTGACTTTTCTATAGTTACTTTAAAGCCATCCTTAGAGATGTTTATTACACCAAATATTCACCAGACTGGTTTTAATTTTCAGCTTCTCTTTAGGATTCATTACACCATTTTTGCATCTTTATGCTTCCTGATGCCCTGCCACATAGCTATTTGCCACATCCAGAGAAGTTTGATTCCTTTCGGTGCTCCAGCAAAGCCAGCAGGGAATTTCTTATTTAAGAAATGCTTTTTATGTAGCTAAATCTTCCATGAGTAGCTTTGAAAATCTACTCTATAATACACCAACATAAAAGGACATAGAAGTAGCTCATAGAGAGGCAGCTTTTAAAGAAGCGAGAAAGAAAGAGAAAATGTATGAACAATACTTTGCAAATTGTAGAGTAATAATAGTTTTTCCTGTGGTACCCTCATCCAGAAAATGCTGCTGGACTGTTGTTACACATCCTCATTATTGCTGATATTATTTTTTATATTAGTAAATAATAATCTCACATTTATTATGCACACTACTAAAACACCTATTGCAAGATTCCACTACAATTTGAAGCACATTAGTTTATTTCTCAGAAAAACTCATTTTTCATTCATTCTTTTCAGCTTTAATCCATACACTTTTCAACCCTCCAGACTAAATATGTCTATGTTTTAACACTATCACTAACAGCAATATTTCCAGCAGGTGTATTCTTGGTATATGATAATAATCAAGTGCTTCATTTCAGATGCCTTTATGTCAGATGTTTTTTCCATTTCCTTGAAAGAGCAAGCAGTGCGATGGTATTTCATAACCATTCACTGAAACTGCTGCTTGAATTCAGACAATGTGTATGATTTTAGTTAATTCCATTATATTCCTAGTGACAGTAAAGCTACTGAAGTTTAACTAGCATTGCTGGTTGAGGAAATTCTAGATATTTAGCTGTTAAGACCACAAACATAATTCCATAGCTTTGTTGCTCATAAGTAAATTGATAGGCTGTCCTCAAACAGCAAAATCAGAATAAAACTACAGTCTTGTCTCCATTAAGCAATGTTAAATGCATGAAGTAGGAAACTTCCTCCCCTTTTTGCAAAAAAGGATGCCTCATGCTAATAGATCTCATTGCTGTAAACAGGAGCAAAGCAGCTGGGCAAAACGACGAGCTGAGAAACACGTTCCCTTCTCCCAAGCCCCGTACACGAGCTTGCACAGAGCCGTGAGCCCAGCCTTCCCCCCCCCACTTTCTACAAGTAAGAAAGGATGACAAGAACATATGCCAGTTAATACCTCGTATAAAACACACTTCATTTAAACAATGCTTTTCTCACTGAGCAATCCTATGAGGTAGAGAAATTTCAAAAATTCTTCGGGGCACCTGTTTTACTTACAAAACTCTTTCTTACACTAACTACCAAACCTACTTTGCTCAAAATTGTTCAGACCTTGGGTCAAGGAGACAGTGGCATTACCACTCAACAGAAAATGTGCTTCTCTACACTAAAATAGCCATTTAAGCAAGAATGTGGAAATGATTTATCTTGCAATGTTTGAAGTTGGATCTTCACCTCAGCTATGTCATGACTGCACAATCAGTCAGAGAAAGACTGTTATACTTTCATACAAAGAAAAGGATATTCAACTCTTCACTATGAGTATCTAAGAAATAGTATTGCCTTTTAGAAAATAAGAAAAAGTATAAATATTACCCAGCAGAAACATTCATATTTATAACATCAGAGTTAGAGACCTTCAGTGTTCCAGKCCCCAAATATAAATCTCAAAATGTTTAATATTAGAAAGGCAATGTAATTTCACTGAAAGCTGTTTCATTTAAATAAAGCTATATTTGCAGTCCTAAATATTGCAGTGCTACATTAATGTGAGATGATCAGAAAAATCAAACTGAAAACTTAAGCTCATTAATCAAGTCTTGTGAAGGAAATCGGAATTTTGAGAAAGAAAAAACCGCRGGATTAAGTTTGGTTTTGGATTTAGGGGCGCTATTTATTCATTCACTATCCTTTAACTCTTATACAACCTATTGGCATTTTAAAGGTACAAGACTATAAAAAGCTTTCCAGTAATGAAGGTCCAGTACTGAAAATATTTATGCATTCACCTAACAGGATTTGCAGGATCAGACACCAATCAGATGGTCTTCTGGAGATATAACAAGTCCAATGAGATCACAAGAACATGCACCCGTAAGAATTTGTTGTTTTTTTTACCAATGTTGCTACTTCTATAAACGTAATTACCTTTAGAAATCCTCTTCCTTAAGAATCCATTAAGTTGCTGATGTGAAAAATAAACAGTTGTCCTAACTATGGTCGCAAGTGCTTCTACTGGAATTGAGAAAGCTGCCCACTTACAGRCAATCTGGCTCTTGATCTGTTTTTCTTCTGTAACTTGTATCAATTTAGTGTATAAATAAAATTCAACTGTTGTACTCTCAAAGAATTAGAAAGTTCAGGTTTCTCATATTTGTAGAAATTCTCACAGCAAGAATACCAGAATTCAATGCAATAATTGAGGCAACTAGGAGAAAGTATGTTAATTTCCCTCCTTTTGACCTGTCATAATTGTGCATGTTCTCAGTCGATGGATCTTTAGTCCAATATTTCAAGGTTTCAGCCGTTATTCAGATAAGTAACAATGCAGTCATTAAGACAACATGATCATAGCCATATTCCTAGCATGTATATACAACAGATTAGGAGTATAAATTATGGACTTAAATTGCACTGTTTTTATAAGAACTCACAGCATTCTTTATTTGAATAACATGTAAATATGCAAAGAAATGTCTATTCATTATAAATGCGTATAGCACAGGATTTCTCCTATATGCACAGAGTGAAAAATCTGTGCATAAATCAGGAAGTGATATTCAATTTTCAAAGATCAACTGCAAATGAAATTCTCTGCCTTTTCTTTATATTTATATAAATTTAGGGAAAAGACAGCATAATCAGTTAGAAAGGATAGGCATTATAACTGAAATAATCATTTCCAAACATACCATGGACAATGTATATATCTGTTTATGTTACTTGCATTGATCTCATGTATATATGAAATTATTCCAATTTATGTTCTGGAAGAGAGAATCTCAAACCATAAATACTGCTTTTAAAGTGAGTACATCACAGAGAGTATTAATGGCATGACGTGGAAGGAGATGAATGCACGGACCAGAGAGGCAACTCAGTTCTCAAGGCATAGAAATATGTCAGCAGGCTTGACCTCCTGGCCTGAAGTTCTAGGCAGAGTACAACAAAAGAAAAGAAACTATCAGCAATTAAAATAATGAACAAAAACGGAAAAACGTGCYGATGAGCATTTTAAATCAGCCTTGTCACAAAAAAAGCAGTAGCCATGCCACATTCACTGCCTCCCCCACATGTGCCAGGATAAGTATTTGGATAGACCACAAGGAATTGGATGAGGAGACTGATTTACATGAAAAATAAGCCTTTTTTTTTGCTGGAGAGAATAAGCAACCAAGGACAGCAGAAGGTAAGCTTGCTTCTTTCAGTAATAGCACCAGCTTAAAGTATTCAAACTGTAGCCTCAGAATACAAGACCACTAACTGTACAAAAGCCTAAATAAAAAACCCTCACACTATTACCATAAACTTTTTATTTCATCATGAAAAAGGTGGAATAAAAGATAGTATCATTTCCTACCAAACTTACCTGCAGTAATTGCGCTCTGCCCCAGATTCAATAAGACAATGCTTAAGATAGACTGCAAAATGTATAAAATGTTATTGTATAAGATGCGCTGCCTTAGCTTATGATAAAATTTTAAATCAAACTGAACTTGTAAAGTCTTTCTATGATAAGTTTGCAATATGAGAAGGTTACTCCCATTTAGCTTAAAATAGATTACTCTTCAACATAAGCTAAACAACAGCTGGTTTAAATCAATATAACAGTTTGTGGAAGTTTTATTAAAATGATATAAAAATACATTTTAAATGCAATTGATATTAATATTCTTCTTTCTTGAGGGAGGAAAGACTGGGCTAATATTTAAATCATTATCTGGGCAATTACAGTTAGAGTTCTCAAAGCTATTGTTCAATATTCCCTGCAGTTTGTGCATCTATGCAATACTATCAATTTACCATGCAAACCCAAACTAATTTCTGGCTGCAAGTACTACTACAAGGGGAAGGCGCCTTTTCTATATGTCATCCATTAAAAAAAAAAAAAGAGGGGGGAGGAATTAATATAATATATAAGGTATTTATATACAGACATTTAGAAAAGTCAAATGTTTGTTAGAATTAAATATCCTGCTAAAATTCTCCCTTGTAAATGAAAGAAATGGTTTTGTATGGGCAACAGAACCAGCAAGTCACATCCCTCTAGGACTTCTATATAACGTAGCTATACAACTTGCTTATACTGCTGCTCATTCTATTAAATAACCTTCAAAAGGAGTACATATCTGATGGATTATTGTATTATAAATGGATAATTTGTAGCAATAGCTCATCTATAGGAGTATAGAAYTTGCAACACCAGATAAACTATATAGTGTATCTGGTCACATAACTTGCCTGAGGCAATGCAATTCCTGATGCTTCAATGGGAGCTGTAAAAACTCCAGTTCATCTTCACTGTCTTTAATACTATTTAAACTGATATACTACATTATAGTTAATAGCACATAGTTTGCCTACTAAAATGTTACCCCAAAACCATTCAAAATCTTGTTGTCAGTAACTTGCGACTACAAAGCTAATCATTCAGGCTGACATTTTCATCAACCATATTTGACACAGTCCAATTCTTCCTGTGCATACATGCATGAGCATATTAATACATACAGTGTTTAGCCAGAAGCCTTCCTCGCTTCTAAGAATGCTAAGGAAAAATACATTGTCTTAACCATGCAAAAAAAAAAAAAAATTTTTTTTCTTTGAAAAGCTCTGGCACTCCCAGAGACACTTGAATCTCAGCAGGAAAGTATCCTCTGTGTCAGGGCACACTGCTTCTTATTCTCAAGAAAATCTATCCAAATAAAACCACACTAGACTTCTTAAAAACTGTAGCTTGCCCTGTTCCTCTGGTATGCTACAATATGCCCTTCCTGCCCATGGCAGGAGGGGTAAAACCAAGCTATCCCTGTAAAGGCCAGTTACAACAGCTCCATACCATGTCAGCAGCAAGCATCAAACTCAGGGCCACAGATTCACACGCAGGGAACGCAACCGAAGCTGGCCTTGCCAACTCCATTCTTCCCGACCACTTCCATCCCCACCTATCTCTCAGGGATGCTTTCGCAAGCACTGATGAAGCTACCTGATGAACAGAGAGAGGGGAAAAGAAAACAATGCACAACTTTCATTTAAAAAAACAAAAAACAAAGCAAAAAAAATCCCTCCTTCCCTAGTTCGTTAGGCAGCTGTATTAGCCCTTGGCCTGGCTCAAGCAAGAGGATGATGTGGAGGGGGGAACAAGCGGCCCTGGGCCAGCTGGACTCCCTGAAGACAGTTAAACTCTGGTGTGAGAGCAGGGACTGTCTCTCGTGCTCGCTGCGACTCTGAAGAGACACCCAGGCTGCAACCAGGTACCAACCATCTGACTCCGGGGCAGAAGAAATACAGTCCACGCACAGACAAAAGGAAGCAGCACATAAGGACAAGGAGCCTGCTGAAACTGAAACAGAGGGGAAGAGCAAAACTTGCAGCTCGATGCAGAAACTGGTCAGGCAAGGAAAGCAGGAATAGAAACAACAAAATTTGGACCGGAGAAGAAGGGAACATATAACAGAAGTTGGGATTAAAAGAGTGGGAGCCAAGAGAGAAAAAAGGCAAAGACTTGTCTAGCAGGGAGACCCAAGTGAGATGACTGCAGTATTTGCTTACTGAGTTAAGAACTGCACTAAGAGAAGCAGGATTGGAAAAAAGTAGACGGAACAAGGGTCAAGTCTGAGATAACAAGTAATAGTCTATCTGATAGAGTTACTGCTTCCTGGTCTGCAATCAAAAATCAAAATAACCAAGTACACAATTTTTAAGATGTCAGCATCTACCTGTGGAAACAACAGATGTTTTCCCTGCTAGTGGTGACCAACAGAGGCTGACAACCAACTACTACCATCAGTTACTCTTTTAGCTCAGGTGACAAGAGTCCTTGTCATCTGAGGGCTTCAAACCTGCTGCTGAACATCAACAGAAATTCCTCCATTTGGCATTTTGTCCGTTTTCTCAGTATGCTTTCTTAAAAAAACAGGAAAACCACTAACAAAAGGCTATATAAGAATATCAAGATTAAGATTTGAAGCCATAAAGGATAGCTGTTAAATATTTTTTGGCAAATTCTTTGGACTCAGTAATGAATGACACACATGAATCAAAGGGATGGCTCTGGCATTCTACTTTACTAGAGCAAAAAGTTCCATAAAATCGATAATTACAGTGTTCAGCAATAATTTGGCTTTGCATCTCATCACAACAAAGAGGATAGTATCCTCTAACATTTTAGTGAAACACTAGTCCAGTACCTACCCTCTAAAAAAAGGCAACATGTTTCCATTGCAACATCTCAGAGGACAAGGGATTTTCACATCAATCTTCACTGCATTTACATTATATATACTTGACAAACTAAGTACGCACACAATATGCACTGAAGAGGATCTTTAAAAGCATGAAAAATATATCTGCAAGCGTAAACCAACACACAAAGACTTACTGTTTATAGAAGCAAGAAAAGCTGAAGATGGAAATACTGAGTTAGTCCAAACAACATCCACTGATAAAACCCAAGGACTGTGATGAAATCAAGTCTAACAAACATAAGAAGTGCAGAACATAGAAACAAAAAGCCTATAGCTGGTATGCCAGAAAAATGCTGAGCTCAGTCAGAAGCCATTACTTAAAACTAGTGCTCTTATAGGTGTCTGAATGGTCTGAAACTTCCTAACGTAACTGATAACCCCACCACCACCTGGAATCCCAGGATTCACGGCAACATCATTAAGTATTACTGCCCTGATCCCGAGAAACGGCCAGACCAGACGCAGCCAAGCAAGAGTGGACCCAAATTACATTGCCATAACAGCCAGCTTTGGTTATGCCTTCAAAAACATCTGGAATATAAAACTCATGCTCCTGCAGTCATCCATGCCCTGTATACATTTTTAATCCCCATCCTTTTTAATCATTTTTCGCTTTCTGTTTCAAAAAAAAAATCTGGCTCAACCAGTCAAGACTGAATCTTTTGCAACAACTGAGCCCGTGACCAGAACAACAGCTAACAGCAATGCCTTAAACAGCCCAACACTGTTACAACTTATCAACAGACTGATAAGATAATGCTTTGTGCCTGCCTTTCTCCAGCAGCAAGATTTCAAGTTAAAGTCTGAACCAAAAACAGAAGCCGCATTCTCTCTGGTTTGCTTTTTTCTTTTCTTCTGCATGAGCTCTGAACAAGAGCAATTTCAAGTCAGCCTATTTAACTTTTTCAAGGAGAAGAGGAAAAAAGCAATTACCATCTCCTAAATCATATAAAACATTGTTAGATAGATGTTTCCTTACGGCAACCTTCCACAGTTAACAGGAAAGGAAAGAAGGAAAGTTAATAAAATATAAAGAACTAAACAGTATTTTATTTCAAAATGCTTTAATTGTTTTTTCTTCTTTAATAAAAGGCTAAGAAGATTTGTCATGGAAACTGCCTGCAATTTAAAACAGACTGATGTATCCCAACTAGAAATCTCAAATGATATTTAACTATTTAACACTGCATAGTTATAGGATTCCTAGCAATATCTTGAATTGTCTAGCCCATTTGTTCCACTAAACAATGCACATTCAGAGCCCCCACTGTACTACATCCTATAAACAAATAGTGTGTCTCCTCAGCAGAAAACCTGGCATTCCTGTTTGGCATTGACCAGCGATCAAAGCTGTCAAGGCATGGCAGTTTGCAGGTTTTGTTTCATATTAGTATGTTAAGACAGAAAAACAGAAATCATTGGTTTACCATAACTTTGCCAGCAAGTGCAGAAACTGCATAGCACCTGCTCTTCACTAAGAATTTACCTCGCACTCCTTAGCATAGTTCTTCCCCTAGGAAAAATAAAAAATTTCCACTTTTTAACCCCCAGAGAATTTAACATGAAGTCGCAAAAATAAAAGCTTCTCATATCAAATTAGTCAGGTCCTATCTCATAAAATAAACTTTACGGTTAAGTCTTCTCATTTGTAGAAGAAAACAAGTTACCTGAATCTTTCTAAAAAACAATTAATGCACTGTTCCACATATCTTTTGACTTCGCATGTTAAAGTCACTTCTCATGATCCACAAGATATATTCTTTATGGTATTAGCATATTGTTTTCCTGAAACATGTTTTAAAGACTTTGAATGTTAAATGGTAAATGCTGTTTCACCTGTTTAGTTTACTTAGGTCTGAATAACATGTGCATACTCTAAACTTAGTATATTTTTTAACAGCAGAGAATTCCTTCAGACGAAGCATGCTCTAAATGAGGCACACTCTCAATCAAAGCACCTGATTCAGCTACTCACCCCGGCTGTGGCTTTATGGGAGTAGCATCCATCATCACCAGGGAAATAACCTGCTCTTCAAATGGACATATGGTTAGGTCTTTGGCTAAAAGAAAGGGTCTAACAACCTATTTTTGATCTTTTATAGGATAAAAAATATATTATTACATGATCATATGGAACCAGTCCTATTGATATGATTTCTCTCTCATTGAAAAACAAACCTCCATTCATTATCTTCACTTCTCACTTTCGAGTTTGTTGTCCTCCTACACAGGCCTCTCCCCTACCGGAGAGAGCAAAATTCAGATTGACATTGCTGGAACCTTGAGAGAGCCCTAAGCTAGTAGGTTGTGCCATTACTTAAGAATGACAGATGAGTCTCTATTGTTAAAGGAAATTGCTGAGCACTGCAACTTGAAAACCACTACTGAAGTTGGATGGAGCAAAAGGGCCTGCTCGACAGGAAACAGCCACAACATTTATGTGCCTTCTGCAAAATTCTTTACTTATTTAATACAGTCCACCGAGAAATTTGAGTCTCCCTCTACTTCAACATAGTGCATAAAAGTAAATGGAAAACAAATAAAGAACTGTGATTTTTCTGGACTCTAAATTTTAAGAAAATACTGCTATTTTGAATGCCTCATTGTTGTGTACCCAAATTCAGAACAGGTCATTACAGAGCATCTTAAGATATCAGCAGACATCTTACCAGTTGCGCAGTCCCTCTACTTCCCCTCTTTCTCTGCCTTCTTGCCACAGAAGGAAGATTATTCCTGTAACAATATTTATATTTAGAGAAAAAACCTCTGTTATTTCTAGATTTTGCAAGCTGACTATTTACAATACATTTTCTAATCTTTTGGTTTTGCTCATTGATGAGCAAATAGGGATCCTCCGTTTTATTTGTGTCCTTTCTGGCTGAGAAATATATTAAAAAAAAAAAAACAGCTCTTTGAGAAGCTTGTGCCAGCTTCATTGTCAAGACAAAGGTCACTGCATTCCTATTCATGATGACCTACAACTGTACCCATTTAAAGACTTCATTATGCTACATTAGAAGGAACTCTTTCTCAGAGGTTTTCATTTAGCTTCATTGTGAGAAGAACAAAACACGTAAGCATCAGAATATGGTGTTAAAAATAGTAAAGCTGATGATTTTAGTTATCAACAGTCTATTCAGTTTGCCATCCACTATGAAGACATCAGTCAGAGAATGATTTCTGGAGCCAAGTAAAATAAAATATGAAACTACTTTTACTCTAGAGTGCATCTCCAGACTCCACAAATTAAAATTTAACATATCTACACTGAAATTGATTACAACCTCTTATAAAACCAGAGGTTCCAACTCCTCCAGAGATGAGTAATTGATTTAATCCTCATCTCCCAAGACTATTATAAAAGTAAACGTGGAAAGAAGTTTTAACTAAGACTGCTCATGAAAAACACTTTTCCGTCATTTAAACATTTCATACAGATTTAATGCTACACTAAAACCACCAAGTGAAGTCTACACGTCTCATTATAGGGTTTGATGGACTAAGTACATGAACTGCTTTATGCTATAATTTGACCAAGCTTACTAAGGTTGACAAGTTTCTTAAGGTAAACAGCTTGAATATTTTTACTGACACTCCTCCATTGATTATAGTTGAATAATCCTCTGTAGTAAAGTTGTCCAGAATTCAGATAGCAGAATTTTGGCACAGATTTCTGTATTTCATTTTCACAAAGTGAATCGACACTAGGAAATGGGAGGTCTTCAAAGAAAAAGTATGTGTTCTAAGAAATGGAACTTGTTGTGCCAGAAGTGTCATATTTCCAAACCATTATTGACCATAGTCCAGCTGAATGAGGAAGGCTGTGTTTTCTCTTTCCAAGATTGCAGGACTGCCTATTGCCACTAAAGCCATGGGGCCATGAACTCCTACAGGTAAATGTGTTATCATCAACCTGGCCAAATTCCAAGTAGATAGTTACCTTACACCATATAATTGCCCTCTTCAAATGCATACACTATTCCTTCTCAGTCTTAGAACTTCCTTTTAAATTAATCCACGTTTCCTTCTAGAGATGCATTTTTATTTAATAGATAAGAGGATCCACAGGCATACCTTGCATGTCCTACTTCAAGGCACCTCAGCAGAATACACAAGATGTTTTATTACATTTCTATATATTTTCCCATTATAGGAAAGCAAATTGATTCACAACTTTATCGCTCGAGGAGTTGTACATGGATTTCTTTGTAAATTCTAATCTTCAACAAAGGTCTGAGTTTGTTTTGATTTGCACTCATCTCAGAATCTGAGAGCACTTTGAGATTTGTTTCCCCTGAGAAAAAATATTCAGAATCTTTGAGCAGATTGAAGTATCCTTACCGTCACCAATATAATTTCCAGCCATATGCCAACCTCCACACATGTCCCAGTCACAATCCTAACCTCCTATCCACTGGGAACAGAGCACAAGCAAACCAAGAAGCACACCGTAAGGGGAATTTGGGGGATTAAAAATAACCAGTCTTCTGGCCTTTGAGGAATATCTGAATGAGCTCTCTTCTGCCAACAGTATAAATTAAAGGTTCCTAGTGACCAAGAACAAGGGAAAATTCCAAACAGTAATAGCCTACTTTTAGATAAAGCAAGTTTTAGCATCAGAGGCGGCACATGCACTACTATAAAATAACTGACACTCACTGCAATTCCTTCCTGATAATCATTATATACGACAGTAGTTCACAATGTTTTGAAATTTGTGGTATTAAATAAGAGACTATTTAAAATATATGTTAATGTAAGACAGAGTCTATTAAAATAATCAGAGAGATACACACTTAATTTATTTCTTCATTCTTTCTTCATTTTGAATCTGGCTAGATAATATTTAATCAAATTTATGACCAAGTTACTAAGTACACAGGCAGCTTTCTAGTGTTACATTACTTAGGACAGATTTTGGTTTTAAATAAAAAGTAGAAAGACAAAAATTTAGTAATACGCTATATACAAAAATTTGCATTATTCTAACTATAAACATTATAAATTAAGCATTAAAGTTTAGTCAGAACTAAATCTTCCTTTTAATCCTCAACTGACCCCATCTTGTATGTGCATTATGACAGACTGATTACATGATGACATACTATTTTTTCCAAGCACCACTGCCTTGCTGTTTATATCTGCAACAAATAGGATGACAACACTCAGACAGTGAAGTGGGACTGTACTTAATGTCTGCTATCTGCAAAACCTGGCTTCACTTGTTGCAGATGCCGCATTTACAGTGAACAGCAGAAGGAAAAAGGCAAACTAGTGATTCAGCCTGCTGAATGTCACCTTAGAGAATTCATTTCCCCCTACGACTCGGCCCCAAAGCTTCTATGTGATT
Source organism: Apteryx rowi (assembly GCF_003343035.1). Lineage (NCBI taxonomy): Eukaryota > Metazoa > Chordata > Aves > Apterygiformes > Apterygidae > Apteryx > Apteryx rowi. Next base: position 1,888,615 of record NW_020451027.1, on the reverse strand, counting down.
CTAGACAATCGGCTAGTCCACATTTCCTAAGCTAGAAACTATTCTTCAGTTTCTTTTTACACAGACACACAGTTTGAAACAGCAGGGGTCTTACACCAGGAACTCAACTCCAATCAACGTCAAAGAGATGAAATTCCACTACCTATCTCTCCACGTCACAGGCATCAAACTGAAACCAGCCATCCAAAACTAGAGTAAGATTTTAGCATTAGTGTTGCTAAAAACCATAAGAATATCAGTATGGGGATATTAAAAAATGAATTTATTCTCTTTTATGCCAGACATAGCCAGGTGCTACTGTCTGTGAGGAAGCAAAAAATGATGAAAGAAATCTGGGTTTAAACTGCGAATAAAAAAGGGATACAAGAAATGTTTTGAACATGGATAACAAAGCATACCTATGCCTCATAGCTGTTCATTCAGTAAACAGTGCATGTGCTGTGCTTCAAATGAAGCACAGAGAAATGCTGTGCAAAATACTATGCAATACTTTAAGTGCTCGCACAAATAAAAACATTGCACAACAGTCATGTTAGAAGAATACAAAAAGTGAAGACTCTAATTTATAGAAGAAGCCAAAAATCAAATTCTCTTCTGCAAAAACATGCAACACCCAGAGGGGTCACATAAAAGAAACTGTCTGTTATCCTGGATGGGTCACCATTAGAAGATACAGCCATTGAACATTCAAGTCTCAGAACGCAAATGCATTTTCAAAAACTCTTGACTAAAATGATCAGATTTTCAAGAACAGCCAATGATGCAACCACAGACACCCAACCACCTAGTTAAAGTCCTAGCTTCACTATAGGATACTGCTGGTTTTCCAAAAAAACATTTTATTTTGTTTTTAAGGGGCATGGAATGAAAAGGCCAGCAGAACATGACAATTTTCCTCCTTAATCTTATTTTAGGGAATACATGAGCAATTTTTGCAGAATTTTTCCAGAGAAAAATAGAGCGTGGAGTCTGCAACAGACTAAGCCTGGAAAATTCCTACCTAGATGGTTAATAGCTGGCAAAATCGGAGGGGGGGGGGGAGGTGAAGACAGGATCCTTTCATTTTAAAGTATCCTGACTCCATCCAGACATATGATTAAAAAAAAGTGAGAATACTGCAGTAACTTGCGTCTTCTTACATGTATCTTCTCAAGGTTTCCAGGAGATATCAGGCAGCTTTTTTTCCATCAGCAGTTCATAAACCTGAAAATTTGATCTCCCTTCACACCATCATATTTTCACATTTTTTTCATTCCCTTTCCACAAGTTTCCTACTCTAAAAGTCTCACCCGCTGCCCACAGCTTGGTGTCCAGTTCGCCTAGTTCAGGAGTTACTACCAAGTTCAGCTGCATTCTTCTAGATCATCTGCAGGCAGGTTGGACATGCACTTTCAGGGCCTGGGGGCATACAGACACACATCCTAATGCAATTCTCCCAAAGCAAAACGTTATGTGAGYTACCACAGTAAGAAGCACAACACTTTATGTACAATTTCCTATTATCATGTGTAGCATTTCTCCTTTACAATCCACACATTAGTGGTAGGAAAGAGGTTATGATTCCCCTCTCATGATTCTTAAAAAAATAAAATAAAATAAACCAGAAGCTGAAGTGAAAAAATAAACAAGACCCATTTTGCTTTCCTCTTCCTTCCTCTCACTGTCACATCCCTAAATAAATCTTTAGTTCAAGTGGGTTATTACTTCTCAATATACATGTAGTTCTTTCTAGTAGCTAGCAGATAAAACCATATCCCGTTTTCTATGCATTTTACCATATTCYTAAGCTTCATTAACTGAAAAAAAATAAATTTGAATTCCATATTAAATTAGGCAGAAATCTAGTTGTGTTCTATTTGGAAACATTTTTGAACAACTGCTTATTTCTGGAGAAAACATACAGAATTCCAATAATTTGCCCCTCATCATCGAAAATGATTCCTCACAATTTTCTGAATATTAAACATTTAACATGTATATTTCATATTTACCTTGGAGGGTTTTCATCCGTATTTATCATACCGCATTGCTTTTCAGCATGTCAATGACTTTTCACTTGTCCATGTCATTACCCGATTCAAATTACCATCTTCCATTCTTCAACACTATTTTCAACTGTTTTAAGACTTTTAGCACTACTGCTCTTCTATTCACACACAAAATTAAAGAAAAAATGTATCAAGCAAATCCCCAAGTATGTTCACATTATCTAAACATGTCTTTACGTAAAGGTTTTGCGGTAATACTATTTTTACTAGGGTTTCCTTACAATGCAAAAGTTACGTCGAAAAATAAAAACAAATAGATTACTTTCTAAAATCTTTACTTCGAACAAAATTGTGTTATATATGTGTCATTCCGGATTTTCAACAATTACAGAATGCCTTTGAAATTAACAATATGAGATTTATATAATTTTATCCAAAATCATATATAAAAAGACACAGATTTAAAAAGATGAGGTTGTATGAACAGTTCGACTGAAGGAAATTCGTTATTTTTTTCCTTGGAAGCTAAAGATATGAGTTAGCCCCAACACTTCTAAAATAGTGCATTCGGATTTTCTGACCCAAAAAGAACTTGAAGGAAGAAAACAAACTGAAAACATGCCAGTAAGTTATACTACTACTTTTCAAAATTTAATCTCATAATATTCTCTTAATAGGTTCTCAAAAGTGGGACTGGATAAGAGAAGTGATATCTTTATGATTTTGTGAATAATGGGTTTTATTAGTATTAAGTTAAAGCAAACAGCCAGAACAATACATATGCAACTTCTACTACACACAATATAAAGAAAGTAAACTATAACCTCTGCAAAACAAAAGAAAAGATACTGAAAAAGCCAACACAGTGGTTATGGACTAGTCCAATCCCTGATAACAGACTGGGTTCTGTGTTTAGAGAACAGTTGTTCACTTATTTAAACTGAAATAGGGTGAAATACATAATCAAGTATAAAGAAAAAGTTAATGGAGTTACATGGATTCTATGAGAACAAACTCTAGATTAGTAAGAAAATAAAACGATAGTTCACCTGGTAAAAGAGGTGACAATGGGCTTGGGTATGAATTTTTAGTGGTGAGGGACAACGGGAGAAATTACCCAGGATTTCTGTAACAATTCATTTAATAATTCATAGTTTTCAGAATACCACTTTCATAACAGAAGTGTTTTACACTTGCACAATGTTAATAACTTTATTATACATGGAAGCCTGTAATAGGCTGATTACACAATAAGACTGCAAACAACCACTGGTACTTTCCTGACACCAGAAAAGTACATAAGACTGAAACATCACCAAGAGTACATAAAAAACCATCAGCATAAACATCACCAAAATTACATTAAAAAACTAATCAAAAAATACATTTGCAAAAAGTGGTTTAGAGCAGTGCCACTGCCTTTCAGCAGCTTTGAATGGCCACTAGTATTTCTAGCAGGTTTCCGTGGCTCCACAGGCATTAATCAGGATTCACATATAATAAATAATGTACCACAAAATATACATAAAGTAAGGCAATAATTCCAATGAAAAGTTCTGTTGATATTAACAAGCCACTCAAGTTCTCCTTTTGTAGTTGATGTCATCACCAGAAGCCTTTGATGGAATTGCAGCCTTAGGCCCCRAGCCTGCAATGATAAACTGCTGCAGACCCCCGTATCCGTAAAGAGCTCCAGTGAAATCACTGGCACACTGCTGGGCACAGGGGTCCACGTTAGCTGATCCTGACGCAGGATCAGGGCCTTGGTATGTACAGTTGGGAGTATATTATTTCTTATTGTACATGGAAACCTCAACAGAATTCTAAAATAAGTGGGTGGTTATTGTTCATTATCTGATGCCATAAGACATCAGAAAGCGCATAGCAAGGTACACACTTTCTGGAATGTAAATCTTTTTAAATTCTAGCTGTTACGTCAGGGTGAGAGAGGGAGGAGGGAAGAAAGGGAAGAAAAGGTGTAAATTAAGAAAAAGAACACAAACCAAGGAGAGGAATTGGGAGAACAACAAAAGCAAGGGGACCTTATACACTAAAAGAATGTGGAAAGGGGAAGAGCAAGAGACCAATTTCTTTTGAACCATGTATAATAAATAATGTATCCCAAGAGCATATATAGATTATGACTGTAGTTTCAAGCTGGGGTTCTAATGACATGAACCAGACATACGCATTTTGTTCTCATGGTTTGTGTCAACAGAATCTCTTTATGGAATTACAGTCTTACACAGGAGTTCTAGGGACATTATTGTTTCTATTAAAGCTACCGTTCCGGGCTCTTACTATAGATCCTTGAACATCTGCTCCACCTGTCTGGAATGAGCATCACCTGGAAGAACAGGAGTACTTTAAAAGCAACAAGATTTAGGTAGCAAAAGTCTTTCAGATCAGCCCAGATATAAAAGACAGCAAACTGAAATGTCATAGATCCCTTCCTCAAAAAGCTGAAATATATTTGTCACTATCTGTAGATTGGAAGTTCCAATACACTAGTGGTGCATAGAAATCCCATGCTTCGTTACACTTTCCTGAGAGTAAAGCAATTAGAATAAACCTTAATCCTAGGAACAAAGTTATTTTTTTGCATTTTAAACTTTTGGGCTATTCCCTGACAATCTATATATGTAAATTTGATTGCTAAACGTTGTCGCTTGAACAAAAAAAACTATTTTAATCTATTGATTTTTTGATTAAAAACCATAATAAACAGATCTAAAAAAAAAAAATCACACTAACAAAATAAACTAAATATGAAAAGTTGCATTGAAAGGGCATGTTACATTATTCTTAATAGGACCGTGTAGAAACATTCCAATGGCAGTGTTGTCAAAGTAAAACAAAATTACATAAAAAAGACCCCACAGCCTGGTCACAGTTGGGACCTTACCTATAACTCTGGCTGGTTGGGGTTTTTACTCGTGTACTACATGGCTCACTTACATCAGACATCATATTTGTATACCCTGAGAAATCTGACACTGAAGTCCTTACTCTGTGGTCCACTTCTCCATTAGAGTTAGTGATAAAAGTCATTGGCACCCTGCTGCCCGACTTAAACTGAGAACCAAACGCTTGTGCAAAGTTCTCGATCTGGTAGGTTGCTCTAGGCTCTATGTCCTTCTGAGGATCTATCTGGCTAGCTAACTCCTGAGACGGGATCTGAAAGCTCGTTGAGGATTCCAAATTTTTCTGTTCCTTCTGGCCAGTCAGTTTCTGAGATGTAGACTGGTAGTTAGATGAAGTCTCCAAGTTTTTCTGCGGATCAATGAGATCATCTAGCTCTTGAGAAGGAGTCAACTGCTGATGCGTAGCCTCCAAAGCAGATAAATAAAAGCCTGGCTGAGATCCAAGCAACATCCCAAACGGAGGTTTTGGCAACGCAGTTGGCAATACTGAGGTAACGGATTGGCTGAAGCCACACTCAAGTGGAGACGTAGTGTATATCTGTTTGTCTTGAAACAGAGTGTGGTTATGGAGAGTCGAAGACAAACTAACAAACTGGAAACTGGGTCCAAAAGCAAAACCAGTGCTATTGGTTGTTCTTTCAAAAGCTTGTTGGAGGTATTTGGAGTATTCTTGCAACATGCTTGCCTTATCATTTGAAACTGTTTGCGAGTTAGGACTCAAGTTTTCTTCCTGAACCATCTCTGAATGTTCTCCTGAGGTGTGCAAGTCCACACGTTGTTCAGTTATGCTGAAAGGATCTTCTTTCTGGCCTTCTGATTTGTGAGAGTACTGGTCCAAAAGGCTCTGTAAGACTTCATCAGGAATACCAGACTTGTCATGGCAAGACTTTATTTCAGTATTTAAAGATGCTGAATCAATAAGAGATAACGGAGCTTCATTATCCATAACACTAACACCTGCCGACTGGATGACGGACTGTTGGGAGGTCATGTGTCCGACGTTAACTGAAAAGGCACTGTTACTGCTTGCAGTTTGCAAGTATCTTCTTTTCTTTGAAAACTGCATGGCATCATCATAATTGCTACTTATTTGTCCTGGTTTACCACCTGTACTTTGGAGAAGGCCAATACTTTCCACACCGGTATTGGTCACTAGGCCTAGAGAGCCACTCTGTTTCCCAGACAACGGTTTTTGCCCCAAAATATCTGGCAGTGGTGATACAAAATTAAGGTAATTTTTGTCTGCATGTTTTCTGCTTCCTTTTTTAAAGACCAGTTTTGGCACCTTTTTCTGAAGTTCTTCTATGCCTGCGCCAACAAGACCACCACTGGAAGACACAATAGGAACATCAACTGCATAATTTGGCATGGCCACATTACTTGTAACTTGAGATTCAGTTACTTTACTGCTACACTTATTTCCTTTGTTTTCAGTGGATACACTTTTTGTTTTGCTTTTTCTCCTTGAGGAACTTGTATTTCCCTGAGACAACGCAGCCAGGCTACCCATGTTGTGATTTGACGATCCAGGTTCCACTCCTGCACCTGCTTTACCTATGGCTTCACCACACGTTCTTCTGTGCTTCAACAGTCTATCAGTCCTTGAAAAATACTGCTGACAAGTGTCACATTTGTATGGCTTTTCTCCGCTATGCGTTCTCTTGTGTCTTTCCATGTGGTACTTCTGGATGAACTTCATACTACACTGGTCGCAGCCAAAAGGCTTCTCCCTACTGTGGATCTTCTCGTGCCTCTGCAGTAAGTACTTCTGGATGAAACCCATGCTGCACTGGCTGCACTGGAAAGGCCTCTCCCCAGTGTGGATGAGCACGTGTCTGCGCAAGTGGTAGGAGCTCCTGAAGGCAGCACTGCAGTGTTCGCAGACATGAGGTTTCTGACTTGGGGACACGATGGCACCTTCTGCGTCTCCCACCAGGGGGGGTTTGGACGAAGCGCTCGGCTTCCGCTTGGCTTTGATTCCCTGAGTTTCTGGCTTTGGCCTCTTTGCCTTCTTGACCTGGGCATCGTGCTTTGGCTCGCCGGAGCTCCCGGGGGCGCCCTCGCCTCTGCCGCTCAGGAGCAGATCGCGGTGGGGATGCTGGTGCAGGTGGTGGAGGAGGCTAAGGTCCTGGATCACGCTCTGGCCGGCTCCCTCGCCGCCGAGGCCCGGGGGCCTCTCCTCCCCCGCCGCCCCGAAGAGCCCCCCGTAGTGGTGGTGCGGCGGCGGCTCCTCCTCCTCCTGCTCGCTGGGCTTCTCCTGCTTGATGCTCACCAGGGACTGCAGGAAGCCCCAGGGGCCGCGCTGCGAGGGGGAGGGCGCGGCGGGGAAAGCCCCCACCGGCTCCTTCTTGAAAGTCATGTCCTGCGGGGGAGGCGGCGCCGGGGGCTCGGCCGCCGCGGAGGAAGCGGCGGCGGCGGCCGGAGGCAGCACGCACGGCGGGGGGTGCTGGGCCGCCGCGGGGGGCGCGGCCGCCCGCG
>NW_020451027.1:1800715-1880479 GCF_003343035.1 Apteryx rowi | reverse complement strand
GCCCTGCTAAATACGGCGCGGGTGACGCCCTCGGTGACGTCAGCGCCGCGAGCGCTGCCCGCGTGGCGGCGGCCCGTCTGTTAACGGGCGTTGCCGGGCGCCGAGGTCGCGGCCCGCCGGCGCCGTCGCTGCTCGCGCTGCGCGCAGTGCCACGGCGAGGTGACGCAGCCGCGCCCGGAACCGGGATGTCACTAATAAGTAAGAGCATTTCGGTCCTTTCCACGCACGGGCGCCGCTGCCCGCGTGGGTTCCCGGGGAGACCCTCGCCGCACCCCGGCGAGGCGAGGCGAGGCGGCAGGGCCCCGGCCCTACCCGCCCCGATACATAATGCTCCGCTTGCACCGGACACCACCGCGGACCGGACGCTTTGGGCCCCTGTTGCAACAAATACACTCTYATAACCCATAGCGCTTTTTTTTTCCTAAGCTGCATATTACGAATAATTCATCCTTATCATGGAAACAGCTTAGAGATTAACAAAAATGTCAGTATTTTGAAATAGCGACTTGGCTTTGGGTTGGGTTTTTTGGGTTTTTTTTTGAGAAAGTGATCAGGTGACATTTTTCACTATCTTGTTAATGGGGTATGCAGCCATGGCCACTAAAAAATCTGAATAAAATTCTTTTTAATTTCTACGCATTTTATATTTCTATAGGGTTTTATTACTGCATTCCAAATTCTATTAAAATCTAAACTTCAGAGGTACCTTAGAAGCTTGGAATTGGACATATTAGAGCTAATTTTTATCATCAAGATAATGAAAGTAAGGGAATGAGCTGGATATATTTTTATGCTTCATTTTTCAAAAATATTTCCCTTTATGACAGTTCAACCCATAAAGGTCAAGTAATTTCCACAGGTCTGTTTGTAACTGTTAGGAAGCCTTGCACCAGATTTTTAAATCTTAAAAATACTTAAGTAAAAAAGTAAAATGGAATATGACACAATTTCTATACCTAACAAAATTTTAAAGTCAATTAAGTAGAACTAGTTGTTTTTATACCTTAAATACTGTCTCTTAAATGGCATGCAAACTAACAGTTAGTTCATTTTAAAACAATTTGAATTATGAAAGTTTAGAACTGTCAGGTTTAGCTAAGTGTTAACAGAAAGACTAGGAATTCAAAAAACTTAAAGCAGCAGTAAAATATTAGTCAATGCCTATGAGAAATGAGTCTGTCCCTTCATTCAGGGTGTCTGTGTTTAATGGTAAGCTGGGATGCATATAAGCCAGTCCAAGCATGAAGGGCAGTAGGACACTCATATGGAAAGCCAACTTTGTCCCTCAGTTATCAAGATAAGAAACCTGTCATTTCTCTCATTCACTCTGTCAGCCTTGAGATACTCCAAGCAGACTTACCTCTGTGTTGTACACCCCATATATCAGGAAGATGAAGAGACCCTGTAAAATAAAATGGAGGGAAAAAGCTGTTAACTCTAATCATTTCAGCAGTAGAAATACCTGAAATAAACTTTCCTGGGAACAGACAAAAGAAGACACACTTCATCAAGGTCAATTTATTTTTCTATTTTTCAACATTATAAGCTGTACCTTGAGCATTTATTTGATAACGTGGGAGTGCATCACCTAAAGTGTTTGTGCTATTCAGCTGTTTGGCAATGAAAGACTCAGCACCAAAGAATCTAAAACATTAATTAGAAAAAAATAATTTTATGTTTCAATGGTCTTCTGAACAAAATCTCAGCATAAATTAAAAAAAACCCACAAAGATGCTAAAGCAAACCATGAAGGAGCAAATATCTCTCAGAATTTTTTTTGAACTGCAATTAAGAAAAAACAGCAATGACTTACCAGATTCTATACCAAAAAATATATTCTTGCATTCATACTGACAGAAGCATACACCCCAGTTTGTTTTTAGAAATTTAAATAGCAACAGAGTGAGAAATGCATGAGAACAGGAAAAAAGAAATAATGCAAATAACCAAATAGTATACATGGTTTATCAGTGACGTTTTAATAGTTTTCTTCAAATTGGACTGGAATTGGACAGAACAGGCTAAAAATAATTAAAACACTGACTTCACTTTCTCTGAACTTTTTTGTCATATCCCAAATATCTATTTCCAGGACCTAAGTTAACAGTGTAGCATATTACTGATTCTTGCAAATTGCAGGCAGGATTCTATAAAAATATGCAAACTGCTGAAAAGACCAGAACACCAATTTGGAGTGAAACGTAAGAAAGAGAAAGTTTTCTAAGAAAATTCTTCTGTAACTCAGATCCACCTGGTATTTATAACCATTTATTTTTTAATTCATTTGCAGAATCTTGTAGAACCTAGCCTTCCTTGTAATACTAATATTTAAACTGGCCACTTGCCATATCAAGACAGACACTCACTTTGAGACAAAAGATTTTTTCTAAAAAGGAACATCAATTAGATTAACAAAAAAACTGCAACTTTTCAATCCTACATGCAAGTTATTTGAAGACAGCTGTATTGATTCTAGAATTGCCCATTAGCATTATTTTAATAGGCAGGGAGCAATAAGAGATTCATTAACAGTATTTCCTTAGATTACCCAATACCAGTGTAAAACTCTTGGGAAAAGAAGTGTTTTTGCTTAATTTGGGGGGGAGGTTGGCTTTAAAACACAAATCTAGTACTTCTTTTCAGTTGTTTAACAAAGTACATCAAAGTCCTCAACAAGAAGTAAAAATAGATTCAAATAATGGGTATCTATGTTTCTGAGTGTGTTTTATATACTTCATATGCAATATACCACATTTATATCATGCTTCTTATTTGTAAACAAGACAACTAGAATCTGGAAACTCAGCAACTCAGATAAGTGAATTCCTCACATGCATAGTCATTTGTAGAATCAAGTCCCAGTTTTCTCTTTAAATATCATGTTAGGGGACCATTCTGATTACTTTCATGGTAGTGTCCGAAATCTGCATTTAGACTAAAAAAAAGGAAGTTTGGAAACTTTCTCCACAGTTAGTTATACTGAAATAAAATTAATTTTTATCAGAAATAAAATTAAATACCGAAGTTATAGAAAGTAAGATAAGTGCATCATAAAAACCATTGAACATATGAAATTGACAACTGATTAATCAAATTAATTCAGTTGAGAGCAATGTAACAACTATCACAGTTACATTTCATAACTGACCTTCAAAAAATTAGTATAAACATGGTCCCTTGATACAAAGATTTAAAGATTCATTAAGTTCTTGGCAGTACTGAAATCTGTCAATGACAGTTATTAATGTTAACAGTACAAATGTAAATAATGTAAAAATACATTAAGTATTGTTATTTATTAATCTGATGGGGGCCTGCTATATCCATATATAAAAAAGAAAAGATGGCACAAAGTATACACCTTTATCTCCTCCTCTCTCTGTTTTAAGTTCCTGGGGTTTTAGGGATTTTTTCTCTCCCAGGCAAAAGGAATAGAATGAGTACTTGCTATAGCAAGAGGCAGAGAATATTCAGCTACTGGTGAGATCAAGAAAAAAAATTTTCCTTTCTCAAGCTACTTCTGGAACAGTAAGTAGACTCACACGCTGCTCGTTATTCAGGTACTCCTGTGAATGAAAAAATCTAGCYGAAACTGTCAATCCAAACAATATCATTTGCCAAGGTATTAAGATTAAAAAATATATATATATTCAAACTTTCTAGCATACTGGAATGATTTCTTTTTAACCTAGGAATACACAAATAATGTTTTAATTGCTTTACAATCTCTTCTGAAATCTATCAGTTTAATATAATCACAGATGAAGTAGTTAGCTACTTGGATTTGGATATATAGTAATCTTACAGAAAATTCAGAAACAAGTTGATAAAGATTCCAGACATTAAATTGGTGTGCCAAGCTTTTGCTTTTCTTGAGCTTGATGTTAGGTCATTTAAATATTTCACTATTAGAAATATGAAGTGCTGTGGACATTCTTATTGTAATTCTTCATGTAGACTTCTGGGAGGTTTTTTGTTGTTGTTGTTGTTGTTGTTGTTTTAACAGCAATAAATTATGCTAATCCAGTCAGTCCACAGCAAGGATTTTATGTAGTGCTTGTAATGAGTTAAAAGATCTTGGCACCCACAACTGAAAATGAGGAATAATTTTCCACACAACTTTGTCATCAACAAGTACCTGTACAGGATAGTTTGTGGTCAGTCTGAGATGAAAACAGAGGCAAAAAATCTTCAGGTGKTTTGAAGTGTTATGAATAATATGGTCTTACATAACTGATTATTCAGCTTCCTTAGCTCCTTAGCTGCAAACAAATAGGAGCTCCTCTGTTCTTTAGTAGGCTGTGGTTTTACCCACAGAATGGCTGCGTGAATGGCTGCAGTAAGGCTTCAGTTGCTYAGGCTGATCAGATATTCTTTCGTTCTAGGAACGAAGGAGTGTTGTGATCAAGTAATTTTATCCAGAACTGTTTATTGTATCAGTTGAGATTTAAAAAAAAGAAAAAAAATCCTTCATTAAGAAGCACAGAAGGCACATTTGTAACTTTTTGTGTGTGTTGCAATAGTGTGTATGAACACTCAGAGGAACTGTAACCCCATTATGCTAAGCAGTGTATAAACACAAAATAAAACAGTGCATGTCTTGATAAGGTTAAATTCTACCCAGGGAAACAGGCAACATGTAGCAAAAAAGAACATAAAAACACAACTGTGCATCATTTTTCAAAAGTCCCATAGAAAAGTAAGATGTTCTTGGTAAACTTCAACTAGAAGTTCCTAATCCTTCAGATGAATTAGAATTCTGCTTTTTGGACACTGAACAGTAGAACTGCTGTTGTTCCAACTGCTGCGTGTTTAATCGCAGTTCTTCTGTTTGTAACTTTCTGCTGGGTGTAAATGGGTAGCTTAGCTTTTAAATTGGCAATTCTTAACAGAATTATCCTTGCTATCTTGAATAAATCAGTCCATGGATAGGTCTATTCTTTAACAGTTTGTTAGGATCTCTTCCAGTTTGGGTGGTACCACTAAAAGTTGACACACTTATCAGAAGTTCATTCTGCTTTGGGGCAACAGAAACCTGCATGGCAGTTCTTTTATCAGAAGTTTCTTTCCCTGATTTTAGCATTTCTCTTATAATCTGTTACTATTCAACATTTCCTAAAAGTTTCTTTTTAACATCATATTTGTTCCAACATTAAATAATAACATTAAAATCATTGTTGGTATAGTGGAGAATGTTACATTGATACTTTTAATATTTCCCATTTCAGCGATTTCTTTTTCAACATACCTGCTTTCAAGTATATGGAATTGCTTAATCCTTCTCCCTTTAATTTTTAGGGTCTTATTCTTTAATTTTTTTGACTTAACTAGAAAGGATATTTAAGAATCCGTAAATCCATAAAATCCATACTGGAATATTTCAGGGAGTTGGTTAAATAAAACCATATTAGCAAAATACACATTTGAAAACTATATAAAAGAATTAAAATTCATCAACTATATTCTTAGTAAATTAATACCTAATATGAGCAGTTTAATATTTTAAAGCATGATTGTAGTCTGAACTTAATAAAACTTTTCATTACAGAAAAAAAGTTTTTGTTGTAAGAAATTTTCTGCTGTATGGGAGGGAGAAAAAAGACAGTAGATCGCATGCAGATATACTAAAGTAATTCTGCTCATTTCTTTTGTAAATAAGAAATGACTGTATTGTGGCAATGGAAACTGCAGACTACAAATAGTACTCACTTTACTCACACAAGCAGTCTCCCTGTAATCCTAAAATAATTAAACATTGCCGTGGCAAGAATAGATTAGGGGGGTTTTGTTTGTTTGTTTTAAATCCAAACCAGAGCTAGAATCTGTAAGCCTCAGGAAACCTGTGTCTATACAACATCAGGGTTAAAGCAAAGAATAACTAATTCCAAAATTACAGGCTTTTTCTACAATAGATGAAGAAGTTCCTTTAGTTTGCTAGAAGTCCTTATTTCAACAATTAACAAGTTTGTCATTTGAAACAGTACTGTTACAAAGGTTCCAAATCATTGTCCCACAGGCAGCTCATTTAACTGTTGTACCTATCACTTAAATCAGTAATTGCAGCCTTGGAAAACATGAGGAGCCAACATGATGATTCAGATTTTCTTCATATAAAAACTAGAAGTTTAAAAGAAATTTAAAAAAAAAAGCAAAAAATCTTGTAATGCTACCAAAACTAACAGAGCCACCAGAAAATTGATAATAAAAAAGGGCAGGATACTCTTGTAGCAAAGGCCCTGGAACAAATCAACTGCCTACCTTGTCAAGGATTCATTGGTACAGCACTGGAGATTAATTCCTCTTTACTTCAGTTCCTTATACAGCCCAGATGATACTACCTTATTTCAGCATCACRTTAGAAAGATAAGTCCATTAATGCCAGATGAAATGGAGAAGGGGGAAGGTAGGTAGAGTATTACTCTAACTCCCAAACCAAGAATATCTTCAGGAAATGAAGTATGTAAATGGTTTTTCAGGCTTTGTTCTGTGTGTATTGCCATAAAGACAAATCTGTCCAGTAATGAAGATGATATAAACTGAAATAGCCTAAAGCAGCTGCTTTTATCCATGGACACTTTGATGACCCTTTTTGAAACATTGGTTGAAACACTCTTCAGGAAAGGAGCAGCAACAGTTAAGAAGTCCCCTGATTTTAGCCAAAGGAATCATCTACTATTGTAGTTCTCAGAGCTAAATGACAACAGAAGGTCAGTTACATGGGATGCTATAGCACTTATCCTTTGCAGAAACACATGCTGCTAAGGAGCCACTGGGAAGTTTCAGATTAAATTATATATAGTATGTACAGTAGAATATCTAGGATCTAGTATATCAAAGAGCAACTCAGATCTCCCATAGCCTTCAGCAAATTAGCGTTGCATGTTGTTAAATGTAAGCCTACCCTGAAGTTTGTTTTTGACAGAGTCAGCAGTAATCTCTCGTCACAAAGGTATTTTTAGAATGATAGGAAATTTTCATTTAAAGTCATAGGAAAAATTTAGTTTGGAAGGGACTTCTGGAGGTCATCTGTCCAACTTCCTGCTCAAACCAGGGCCAGGTTAGGTTCAGGACAGGCTATTTAGGTGTCATGATAAGCTACCAGTTGGCAGATAAAGCAAATTTCTGACTTGACTTGCATATGTCACCTGACAGCTTTTTAACCACCTGACCATGATCTTATTGGAGAACTCACATAAGCCTGTGTTGATCTACTTCTTGAGGTGATCAGGGTTCTTTTCTCTGTTTGTCTTTAAAGATGACAACTTGAGCTTTGCTACRAGTCTGTAAGCATTACAGTTAGAGCTACAGGATTAATTAATGGAACTTGATCACACTATAAAAATGTTCCCTGCTTCTGATACCAAGACTTTTGAATTGCTTATTTCTTCTTTTCAGAATTACACCTTACAAATCAAGATATTCTCTCCTAGCATACTGACTGCATGCAAAGCCAAGAAATGAAGCTGTATTTCTTTCTAAATCAAATTAATTATAAAATTACACCATCATGTAAGTTAAAAAAATAAAGATAGATACAGCTACAGCCACAGGAAGATAGAGGAGACGGACACATTTTCAGCTGTCTGTTGTTTGTGCTTGTGAGGACACACACGCACGCACGCACGCGCACACACACACACACACTACAGAACTACCATGTTCTCAGTTTTTGGTCTTTCTTTGTTTGATTCCACTATTGTACCAAAAGTGGCTTTTTATAACATTGTATTTACAATACTGCCTGTTGAGGATGAAGCGCAATTTTCATTCTACCTGCTTGCTTTTACCAGCCTATAACTTTTTCCAACTGCTACCTATTGCTCATGCTTGTTGTCAGCTCATAGATGACTTCTTTCTGTTTTTAAACTATGTCTTTTGAGTTTATAAAATTTCTCCAAGTACTTTGACTGAGCTAAGGAACAGAGGGAAATACATTATATTTCACCAAAGGAATGAATTTGTGCACTTTAGTACAGTAACATCTCTCAAAAACATTTTGTATTGAAATTTTTTTACATGACTTTTTCTAGAGGTTTGTCTGCTCCACCAAAAACTAGTTAACACACATAATAAATAAGCATGAAATGTAATTGTCGAGAAACAAATGTTGATTCACACCACATAGAGCTAAACTCTGTAATCCTTAGGGTTACTAGAATCTCACAGCTCAGTTAACTAGTTTAATCTAGACCATTCACAGGCATTAAAATATTGTTAGATGTGAGTAGCAGGGAGAAAAATCTGGCTCTTGAGAAATGAAGCATTTAGAATTACTGAGGTGCAGATTTATCACTATAAGAAAACTAGAATACAGTCAAAATGTACTCTTGGGGTTACTGTCAATTACAAGCTTATATTTGCTAGTATTTCTCCACCTCATATACACAAACAAGTACACATGCTGCAAAAGATTCTGAGGTTATAATCCTTGCTGGAAGCTACTGCATAATGTCCTTCTTTTTGTTGTATAATAATTTAGAGCCTAAGGTTACAGCCTAAGACCCAAGAAAAACTTCAGTGAGCTATAGTGAATACAATATCTGCTTTTCTAAATTTCTTTTCATGGGCCTCTTTGAAATAATGTGTACAACCCCACAAACCTACAGCCAATGGCTGAAAAACACCTGGGTTTGACCCATAGCCCATTCAAATCAATAGATTTTTTTCCACAGATTTGAAAACATTTAGAACAGCTCCTCACACTGTGCTAAACATTCTTATTTTACTGTAACAAAAATTGTACAGTAATGACTACTTGTGATTATTAACTGAATATGTTGGAATTCTTTTTAGCTATAATTCTGGACAGAATCTGCATAGCTTAAAATACTCCCTAAAGATATCAAAATACACACGTATTTTGACACATTCTAGGTAGAGGGTTTTCCTTCCTAGATTTCATTAGCCCAAAAAAGGAACTCATAAAAGCTTTCTATCTAAATTCTCTCCAGTCAGATGAATTCGTGATAGATGTTATTTCCCATAGAGCTAATCTCCTTATTATGTGATTCAGCAGTTTTGCCATATCCTCTTCCCCGTTTTTCACATCAGATCAATTTTGTTTGGATTGATGCGGAGAGGCACAGTAAGAGAAACGGAGGCCTTGTTCTGAGCGCATCTTTTCATATCACTTTAGGGTCCTGAAACTGCCCTTCTCTGTTAGCTGGAGCCCTTTTGGCTTCCATGGGAGTTTTGCCTGAGTAAGGAGAAGGCTCATGGCACACACCAGTACAGATATTGCTACAAAATCCTTCTTGAACGAGCAGAAAAATACCTAAAGACAAGATAGCCCAGGGTGCTATAGACCCTCTAGCACTAGGTCAGTCAAACCTTCTCTGGAGAAATACTAACCTTTTAATATTAGAGGGAGGTCACTGTGTCTGTGACCTTTCAGATATCGTTCTGTAAACAACTGGACAACAGTAATAATAACTAACATTAAAATGAATATAAAACGTCAATACAAAATACTATCGTCATCAGAAGTTATTTGAATGTTACCATTTACCAGATACCACACACTTTTGTCAGTTTTGAGTTTCTGTGAGAGATAAGCATTTAGGTCCAGATCACAGTGGTCTTTAGAGCTCTCAGTTGTACTGATTTCAAAATATATTCAAAATGAGTTAGACTCTAAATACCCTTGCACATCTGGGAAGTCTTTGATGGACCTATGACGATACACTATTTTATTCAAAACCATGCATTAACTTATTGATATTATGGTTACAGATCTGAAACTCTTCTCAGGATGAGCAACTACCCAGAAAGAGATCATTTTCTGCCTTCTAATCCTTTTTCAAAGGATGGCACCTGGTTTTCATAATAATATGAAAAAATGTGAAAATTAGTTTTGTAACTTCAAATTTTTATTTTCAAAGCAATAATAATTCACATAAGAAAAGGAAGAAAGCCAGATGTTTCCAACTTTTTTTCCAAGTGTAAAATATACACTACATTGCTTCGAGAGAGAAACTTTTAGAAATTTATTCTAAGTCTAAAAATGTTAATGTGAAAATAGTTTCCAAAGGTCATGCTTACATTCTCTTGATTGTTCCATAGCAAATATGTTCAGTTTACAATTTGAGTTTTTTTATGAGCCAGCACTGCCACATGGTTGTGAAAGCCAACATGGGTTCTGATTGCTCATGCATAATCAAGTTATCTCAACTATTTAAAGTTATACTATATGTTGAGTTCCAAACATGCATTTGAAATTTTGCCTTCAGTCTTGTGTCATTGCAGTTAGGGTACAAACCACTGTGCTTACCTGTTTTAAAGAGCTGTTCATACTCTTCCTGCGTACTACACAATGAAGAGCTCAGTTGATGATGGTAGAGTTGACCTTTAGGAAAGATTTGAGAAACACTAAGTATAAAACAGTATCTCAGGTATAGTTAATATAAAAGAACATGCAGCACTTTCCTTACAAAAAACCACACATTTAACTGTAGGCTGAATAAATAATTTATTTTTTCAATCACTGACTGAAAATAGCCACTGAAACTAATCCTTCAGGATTGACCCAAAATGCATTTGTTCTCAGTTTTCATGGCAAAAAGACCAAAAACATTTATTTTTGTAGAAAAAAAAGAAACATTTAAATTTAGGTCAGATTCTTGTTTGTTGGAGTTTTAAAAGCCTTCATAAACATTTATTTTTAAATGGTAGATTTCAAGAGGATGACCTTGTTAAACTATTTACAATTAAAGCAACTGACATTTTCAAGATTCTTTCTGAGAAAAAACAGCCTGAAAATTTGACATGAGTTCATGCATGATTTCTGTTGAACTGAGTTTACATTTCGGCCTAGTACTAAATAACTCCTAATCCAGCTAAGGTAATTTAAAAGGGTAAAAGAAAAAGAAAGTAAGGTCTATTTCTGCATCAGTTTGCAAATGGACAAGGATCTCAAAATCTATATTTTATGAAGAGCAGTCAATTAAGTTTCATATCCCAAAGAGTCATCTCACTTTCCTTTGTACCAGGTCTTTCAGCTATTCTTACCCATCATCAGCCATCTTCCTGGTCTATTTGATATGGAAGCAAGGCTACCAAATTTAGAGAGTAAAAAAGAGTAACAGTGATTCCACTTATTACTAAATAACAAACCTCTCAGGCAGCATGGGAGGAAAAGAAAAAAAGCACCCACCGCCACACACACACACACACACACACACACACACACACACCCCCCTCAGTATACTTTCCTCAATCTAGTTTTTTCTTTCTGCCTATTTCCCTGCCAGGAGTCATCCTTTTTCACCTTTTCAGCCCTTATTTCACCATTGTCACTGTTACTGGCCATCTGTAACTATCATGAAACATTTTCTTTCCAACCTTCCATCTCTTCTCATAGCATCTTCCCCCGTAATATTACATACGTGGTTAGCAAGAAAGGGAAAGCAGCCGCTCCACATGAGATACAGAGCAACATGGGGGCACCATTATCAGAGAGTCTGCGAGGAAAGCTAAGGAGGGCAAGAGGAAAGGAAAGAGTCATACAAGAAAAGGAGCAGAAGAGTGTGAAGCAGGAGACTGCATCAGGCTGCTCAGACAGGTGCAGTAAAAATAGATTACAACAGATGGGCTAAATGCCAGAAACTTAGTCTCAAAGCTAGGCAGCAAGAGGATTCTTGAAAGATAACAGTGAAAAGAAACAATGGTTCTACAGCTTCCAAGATTCAATATAGCCTATGAATAGGGTGTCTGAACAAGGAAGGTATTAATTGAATGCATGTGGTATTAAATCCTCTTTTCAAAATTTTTTTTGTGCCTGCAATTCAATCCATTGTTAACCTAACCAGAAGAAAACGCCCTTAAAAGGTACAATGACAGTCAGAATATCACACACTGTCCAGAAACGAGTTCAGCTCTGTGCAGTGTGGCTTTAACTGGATCCTTGCTGACCATTCAAGGAAGCACTGAAAGTGCCTGTACACAGAGTGCTGCTGAAAAGCAAAAAGGAAGGTAACAGAGAGGCAGACATGAACATTGTTTTCTACTAGCATCTTCCTTTTACAATAGTTTTTACATATTACCAGTAATTCCATTTTTAGGGATTCAATAGCCCTGTTTTCATTTGGCAGTGCACGGGCACAATAATCAATTTACTTGAACTAATTACAGGGGCAAACCACAGTGATTCAGGTTCTTTCCTGTTGAAAAACCTCTTACATCAAAGGGACAATAAACGCATAAATAAATTCAGGAGTTTACTATGAACTGAGAGATTTATAAAGTAGTTTGGGGAAAACAGTGTTCACAGGATCTTCAAATAGAAATAGTTTCTGTTTTGTTTTGTAGTTAGCTGGTTAAGAAAAAATCAAATCAACAGCACTCCTTTTAAGTCAAATCTGATTTAAGGGTTAGAAATGTCCAGTTAGTCTGGAGAACCTACAGACAAAAAGAACACTGATGGGAAGTGAAGATTTCATATTCTGTATCTAAAAGGAAAGCAGTTTATGTGTGTACATGTATGAACATACGTACAGATATATCTAGATATCTAGATATAGATATCTTCTCCAAATATTTAACATTTCTTTCTTCCAGGGAATTTTTTTCATCATGAAAGGGATGAAGTTTTATTTTAAAGAGACATATTCTAATAGCAATAAGCTATGCCACAGTGTGCATAACTAGAGTTATTGACAAGTCTTACAAGTGATTGAAACGGCTTGATCTTCAGCCTCTTTCTTTGCAATGCGCCCAGGATATGCACCAATGGCCTACAAACATGCATCTTTGTGGGGCTTATTACTGCTACATATTAATCAACATGGCAGTCTGATGATGGTTACTAGTCATTCCCCTACAGCTAGGGTACTGAAAAACAAACAAAGATTTCGGTTGAAATTAAAAGACCACATTGTCCTGAGGGGACAGAATTTACAATTGGAGTTTTGGGAAAACCACAGTTTTCAATCTGAAGAGTCAATACTTTTAGAGTTCCAGTCAGCTTCTAATTGTGCAAACAAACATTTGCAGATGCAATGCTATGATTTTCTTCTAAAAACTGATCATAAACACAAAACTGAGGGAAGCTGGTCCTAAAATGCATCTCAGAAAAGCATCTTCTGAAAGATTTTAAGTAAAATAGCAAAATAGAAAATCATTTGTATAAATCATTCTTATCAAAAGAAATATATTGAGATTTCAGTGCCTCAAGAGCACTGGATGGATTCTTGGTACTTCATAGCTACATTTACTTTCTCAATTTACAAAGCAGAGTAATTCTAAGAAAAAGCTGTCTGGAATTAAGAGAGCGTAATTATTGACCTCTGTAAATATACTCATCGATATGTGTAAATTCCTATACACAGCACATTTTACCCAAGTGGTGGTGTTCATACTTTTGAAACATGCCTCAGTATTACTTGTAATGGATTGATGAGTTACTTCACATGTATGCACGATATGCAACGCTAATTGTATTCACGACATGCAACATTTTCTTTGGCTGATGGACTGAAAACAAGAACCCTGACTTGTATGATTACTCTGTTAAATAATAATTGGATGGTTAACTCATTATGGAACCCTTGTAAAAGACCTACAGTACATCTATTCTAGAACTTTAGGCTTCCTATAGAATTCAGCGTGATTTGTTTATGATGTGGTGATGATTGACTGTCAGTTACTAATAAATGGTAAATAAAAAAGTAACCTGTGATATTAAAGTACTACATTAGCTACATTGTGATTAAATTACAGTAACACCACCAGCTATAAACCTTTATAGAATCTCCTCAGCCATGCAGTAATTCTCCTAACTATACTATTATGTAGAGCACAAATATTTCTTTGTAAGTCCAAAGCAATACATCAGGGAAGCATTTACTGCTAAAGCCAGATTGAGAGTAAATGCATCTTGGGTTGCTATGAATAAAGCTCTAGCTTCTCATTACTTTGTGACAAGACACAGAAATTCACTTTACTTTTCATTTAAGCTTTTCTGCTCCAGTTTATAGATGTATGCCTTCACGCTTTTATTCCCTTCTCGCTTCAGCCGTATGTAATAAATGATTATAAATTTTCACATTTGACCACCTCTCTGCTAGTCTCATGCTTAATGCACAAAGTTAGGAAGCTGCAGGTAAAAATTTCACAAACACTTTTATTTATGATGTTGTCCTTGGTAACGGAAATTTCAATGTACTGAAATGAAAAGTATGATTAAAGGGATACGACGTCCTGACAAGGATAGTAGAGGGCAGCCTTCTATTTCCCACTGAAAATATATAATACTTTTTTGACATCAATTTCATAGAGAATAGACATGGGCTAGTTATGAAAAAAAAGACACAAACATGTTTCTAACTTCAGTGTTGTTGTGCTGTCTTAAATGAAACTTATTCTAGAAATATTTTGCCCAAGTTAACATAGTTTTCTTTGGTTAAAAGAAATAGTCAGATATAGCTAATTTTGTATAAACAAGAGGCATGATACCGTCCAGTAAAATGAGAAGAAAAATGGCCTACTGGATAATTTTCTGCAAAATTAAAAAAATAAAACCATGCTTTCTCCGATTAAGAAAGGGAGCCTCTTTCTCATATCCTCTTGTTGCTCTCCCTGCCATTTTACCACTACAACAGGATTTACTTCTTGGAACTTTTATCTATTTTATATTATTTATTATTTATATTATTTTTATTATCATTTTAGCTAAATTGTGTTGTTCTACACATCTGTAAAGTTGTGGCATGCTTAGAACATTTTAGAAATAGTACCCGAATAATGACTGGTTTATTTTTAATTAAATCCATTTTATCTTCCCTTTATTAAAAAAAAAAAAAAAAAAACCTTTTCCATACAGCATTAAGAATACCGATCCTGTTTGTGTTGAGGGAGGGAAGGGAACTGGAGTAACATTAAGGTAGTAATTATAGTTTTAGGTTGTAAGAAAAATAAAATCACTTAGAATCTCAAAAGTGAATTCCATCCTTCTGTGGAATGTTTTTAAATAAATCACTTCAGCTTAGCATCTCGCTCTTATAGGTCATATATTGGCACATATCTTTGGCAGGTGATGTTACCAATTAAAATAACCTTAAAATTTTAACTTTAAAAAATGGCCAGCCACCTGCTAGAGTTCACCATCCAGCCAAATATTCTAATCCAGCTTCCAGTAGCACATGTACAAATATAAAACACATCTTTGAAATTTCATGTTTATGAAAATAAGAATTGAAGTAGTATTTTGAACTAGTATAGAATTAAAATAAAAATTATTTAAACCTACAACCTGGATTCAAGAAAATAAAGCATCTACGTTTAGGCTATTCAGAAATAAAAGCCTCTGTAGAGGAACTGGATATTTCAGGAGTTCTGTACATGAAACGTTGAACTTTTCACCCCCAAATGACTTTCAGATCCTGCTTGGGTTGGTACAGACTAAAACTTGTTACTGTGCGATGGATGTTCAACAATATACACAAAGCTCTTAGTTTATATTCGCTTTCAGATGGCTTTGTGTACACTCCATAGTGAATGTTTTCTGTAACTAGCATTAACTGGTATAATCAGCAGAGAAAAAGCAATGACCAAAGTATTCTTCTTATCCTGTAAATCGCATACATAACTACTTTGACAGGGCAACTCTAGCAATCTGTCGGTGCTAATACCTTTTCTTTATCAGTACTAGTGATGTAAAGAAAAAAATCCAGTACGTCATATTGGTATTAAAAAGTTAGCTAATTAAACTCTTAAATCATTGTTTCCCAAACAAGGGTTAAGGTCTTTTGTTTTTTTTTTCTTTTTTCAACAAATGAATAAACAACTTGTTATGTTGCAGATATCCAGTCATTATAGTATTTAAGAAAAAGATCTCATGAATGCACACACTGAACATTTTTCAGCACGTACTTGTAACAGCACCTTCCTCGCTAAGAGGAGCTGCAAGTACTTTGTGACAGATTCCATTTGTTGGCTAGCTATCACAGGACCCTGAAAAACATATTATGTCTTATGTCAGTTATTAAAAAAACCACCACAAATTATAACGAAAACAAAATTACCGGCAATTATCATTTGAATGTCTGTCTTAATCCATTTCATATTTACTGTTACTCTGAGGTTTTACACCTTGATTTTCTTCCCATCTTACTGCACAATTACAAGCTACTGTGGTCATTTAAATTATTCTTTTTTCTTTTTTCTTTTTTTTTTTTATAATCGTTGCTATTATAATACCAGCAATCTACATTGCTGAGCATTCTGCATAGTGTCTTTATTGAAGCGCACTATATTCTAAATGCATTTAATATTTGCAGTTTGAAACCTGTCAAAAAACCCTTAGAGTAGACATGTGGTATCAATTATGGGAAATAAAGCATACAGGTTAGAAGTACCGCAACAGAGCTCACACTTTCTTTTTAACTTGCTAATGTCTCTGACCCCTCTGTACAAAAGCACTTTAATCAACATTTATACATAATTTTTTTTTTAGCGTTACCATTTAACAGGCTGTAAAAAATGTTTAGCAATCAATTATACACATCAAGTTGATATGCTGCAGGACTGAGGGTCATTTAAGCTTACAACTACATCTGAAAGAGTTTGGAAAGCCACATGGGGAGCAAACTAGCTTTTCTCTTTTTAAGCTTGCAAGCAAAAGGACAGCTTAATTAAACCCAATAGAGAGCATCTCCTCAGCTGTTCTGAAGCTCAAAGTAAAAGCACTGACAACCGTTCTTTTGGGGCTCAAGAGCGCTTGCTTTATGTCTTCAGGCTTTAGGTGTGCATACATACAAGTGCCAACAACAAATGTCACAATCAAGTGATCATATTAGATAAATTTGGTTCTGATCACACGGCCTAATCCAGTGCTGAAACAATAACCTAAGTTTGGACCTGGCTACTGATGGCTGGTATGAGATATGGGTCAGTGCACGTAAGTGCTCTATTTGTAATCATAAAAAAAAGAGATAATGCATAGGATGCTAAACTATTGCTTTGCCTCCCCTTCATCTTATGGGGAAATTGATGGTCCATATTCTCCAGAAAGGTGGGGAGAGGATGTGGCTGATTAGGAAACAAGGGTTTGCTCTGACCGTGTATTTTCTGGAGATCTCTTTTCTCTCTTATCAGTATCTTGAGGAGAATGTGGGTAATAAGAGTTGATTCCCTGCTGTTCAACTAAGCCATTGCTTTTAGGGAAGGGAGGTCTACTTTATTACTTTATTAATGAAAAACACCATCCAACTCATTCTAAGTTCTTAGGCAGCCCAGCATGGTTTCTCTGACAGCTCCACCTATTCTTCTCATGGTTCATGCACAGTCCAACTTTTTAATCTTTGAAGATTCTCCTGCAATGGCATGTTCCTTGCAGAGGCTTTTTCCTAGTCTCCTGCTAAGCTAGCGTGAAGAACTGTAGTGTTGTAGCTTTCTCTGACATTGTCTCTGACAGCGAGCAGGCAACATCATTTTACAAAGTTTTTACTTTTGCTAGTATTAATCCTATAGCATCTAACTAGGCCAGTTGCTCTGTC
The DNA here is from genome assembly GCF_003343035.1 of Apteryx rowi. NCBI lineage: Eukaryota > Metazoa > Chordata > Aves > Apterygiformes > Apterygidae > Apteryx > Apteryx rowi. The sequence continues at coordinate 1,862,987 of NW_020451027.1, read as the reverse complement.
TGTTCAGGACCTCCTCAGTAACTCATGGTGCCTRGATACAAAGCAAAGAGAGACCATTTCACTCTGACATCTCCATTTTCAGATACGCACTTAGTCATGGAACAAGTCAACAGTTAAACTGGAAGTAGATTTGAGAGGCTTGACTTCTTAATTCTTTACCATAGTTTCCAAAAATAAGATGACCAGAATTCTGTCCAGAACTGTATATAAGGTAAAAGTATATAGCGCATGGATAGGACACAATACATACTGTAAGTACATCCCACACGTTCACAGGGCCTCAGCACAAGTGCTGCAGAGTTAACAAATGTCCAAACACCTTGGATTCCACCTAACTGAAGTTTCAGGGTTTAAAAAATCCAGGAAAAAAGAGACAGATAATAGCCCTGTCTAGAAGTCTTTCACTAAGTAAGGAAGTTCTTGTACAAGTTAAATACTGAACTGTACTTTAGTTTGGAAGAAGGATTTTAAGAACATTGTTTCTTGCCATCTTTTTTTGGTGGTTCTTACTTTCAATTGAGCTTATGTATGAATTATTACAGATGCATTGATCTGATTTCAACCTGAAGTTACCAAGGTTTTATAAGACTGCAGTAAAGCTTTCTTTGCATTAACCAGCCAAGCACATAAACATTTTAATGAACTGTTTTTACATGGTTCGTTGAGTAGCTCCTAGTCTCCTGTAATACAAATCACTTCTGTCACACTCAGCTCCCTYATACAGGCCTTTCTTCTCAGTGCACAAAATGCAAATGGAATAGCAGTTCTATGTAAATCCAGCAAATATTTGATTCTAGACAGTATACCTTCCAATATTAAAAATTGTTTTGCTGTGTATACTTTATTGATACCAAAATTCTAACCATTTAAGCTGTTGTGTCACATAAAGAAAACCTCCAGCAGTCGCAGTCAGTGAAACAGTATATTTAGAAAAATAAGCTTAATTGTTATCATCAAGCAAACTGTTAGGGACCACTGTAAAATAAGCCTCTTGAAGCTACCGCATTACACTGCAAAGGTTTCAGACAATGAACAACAGTGTTGCCATGGAGTACTCAGGGAGCTAAATTGTCATTAATCATAAAGCAGACCATCTCCCAAGCAGGTATTTATTTTATATTGACCTAAAGTCCAAAATAAATTATTGAAATCAACATCAATAAAGATCAGATCTCTTTGGAATAATTAAATAGCATTAATGACAAACATTTTGGTGTATTCTAGTCAACCTTTAAAAAGCAACATGAAAAGCATAAAATATTTATTGTTGTGTTTTCAAATACGCTTTACGACACATTATGTATTTTTAAGATTAAAGATAAGTTGTAACACATGATTTAATAATGAATGCAAATTGTAAATGAATATTTAACAAACCATATCACGTTTTATGTCTTAACATATCCTTTGCCATTACTGTGACTGAATGAGAAATGGCTCTGTGATGTATTGTCCTGCTGCCTAGGGCCCTGGTGTTTTCACCTTGATATGGCCTTTAAAATAAATTAATTTGTTAACGTTTAAGAACTCCATGTAAGAGTTGACATAAAACATTTATAAGTCTGTTTATGATTGAGTCAGCCATGCACTAATCAGATAATACTTATTTAAAAAAAAATTTATTTGGCCAATTGGTTCATGAAAAAGATTTGGAAGTGTTTATTTCCAAATTCAGCTTAGGATTAAATGGTACTAATGGTACTATAAAGATGTTATATAGTGTTAATATAACCTGAGTATTAAAAACATAATGAATTTGCTATTTATGAACCATTAAGTTTTACCTCGTCCCTAGAATAAACTTCATATCATTACAGACCTATTAATAACTTTTCTGTCTTTCTTCTCTTTATCCTTATTCCCCTCCTTGCTTTCCTCTACCTGGTCACAGAGTCATATTTTTAAGACATCTACAGGGTGAATTAAAATATATTAAGAAAAAAAAATTATTTTATTCTGGACCATAATTTTTAGTTTTGTTTGCTTAAATGAAAAAAAAAGACTACCACCACAGAAGTACAAAGAATATTCTTTTTGCTCACTTGTCATTATTATTAGCTTTCAATGCAATATCTATCTATATTTATTTTGATGTTGTAGGTCAAGTAAGAAAATGCAAAAAAACTATGGGCTTCTCAGCTTCATAATTTTGTTGGTTTCAGAGGACCTAATTCAGACTTCCTGATAAGAGAATACACTACATGCAGCTTAAATAGGGGTTTGGCCATTACATTGGTTGGGAGTTGATGATGAATCAAGATGATGAATAAAAAGGAGGAAAAAAAAAAAATCAGGGTTTTCCTCTACTAGCCCTTTCAACTCCATATTTCCACATCACTTATATCCAGAAGAGGGTGTTTAAAGAAGAGGACAGAGTATCAGATAGTTGATGAAAAGCAAAGTACAAATATTACCATAAAGAATGGAAAGAGGAGAATGGGCCAGGAAGGATGAGATTCAAAAGGACACTGCAATTAGAAGTACAAAAAAGAAAAAAAAAAAGAAAAAAAAAGAGAAATGATTACCCTCTTAGATGAGGAAGAAATTAGAAAATAAAAATGAGTTCATTCATTCATTTAAGGCAAGAGAGACCTTGCAATAGCAGTTCCTACTTCCCTCTCCTACTATCTGCCTTGCCAGTCTGGACTGCACTATCACATGGAGATTAGACTGTTCATTTGTTTTCTGGTTGTTTGTGTATTTTCTCACATTTCCCAGCCACCCCTATCTCCTGTTCTGATCTGGTTCTGCATGTCTTCTTCTTGTAGTCATCTCTCCCCATTCATTTTTGCCATTATTTTCTTCCCTTCTTTTAGTCTCCAGTGTCATCTTTCTCATTGTTGCTCCCTTGTGTTCAGTGCTTACGCTCTAAACTATTCCTGCCTTAAGCTATGCTACCTCGCGTGACTGTTATCTCACAGTCAGTTTAGGGGTCACTCCTACTGCGGCTCCATCTCCGTTCAGAAAGATTTTTCATCTGCTGCTTCCTATATCAACGGTAAAGCTGCTGCCAGTTCCCTCTCCCAAAAGAGATTTGAGAGTATCCAGTATTTCATCATGGTCTAAAAATACAATTGTCACTTAATAGATTTGGAGAAGTTTTTATTTTAAATCCTTGCCTTTCAAGAGCACCTAGTATTTCAGCTCAGGCATTGCAATTATGGGCAGGAGAAAGAAAGGAAGCGGCTCCAGGCAGGATCAAGCATGAGCTGTCCACTGAGCTGCTGTGTTTCCATGTCATTGCTTATACTGAGTTTTCTGATTATGCACTGACTGATCCCAAGCTAACAGTAGCGGAGTAAAGATGAAAGAAAAGGTGAGAAAGACAAATGTGTGAGGGTTATTCAGTGTTCATCCTTGTTGTCAATTCTAAAAGCTACCATTTTCACAACACACTTTAGTTATGTACTGAACTTGGTGCAGAGAGACACAAGCAAAAGCTGAAAAGCTGACAGACTAGTTTCACTTGGTAAAACAACATTTCAGTTCTCTGCAGCATTATTCATGGCCCAGGATGCATTTATTCCAGGCTTAAGTCCAGAAAATAACAATCTTTTCTTTGTCTTTCCCACATTTTTCCCCACCCATACTGAAACTCAAACTCCCCTCAAACACTTTACACCAGTGTCTTTTCATGTATTCACTGAAGGGTTAACACAGGGAAGATAAAACATAACACGTAAGAAAGGAAGAACTTAAAAAGTCAAGAAGCAGATTGGACTACAATGGGAAATCTAGCAGAACTTAGGTTTAACTATGTTTTCCAACTGTTAGCCAGTTATATCAGCCCTGATGCACTTTTTAAGTCTGGGTAAGATTATTATTATTTTTTGACTTGGCTTGGAGTAAAGCAAATGACAACAATCTTCTTAATTCCTAGAGAGATTTCCAGGGGAAACACATGGATTTTCCTGCGTTGCCACCATCATTTCTCAAATTTCTCAACAAACAAACACCCCCCTACAATAACCTAACATTCACTCTGGATCTGATTCAAAGCCTACTAAAGACAACAGAAACAGCTTCATAGACTTTGGCAATGTTTTACATTACGCTCAGAGGTAGCCAATGATCAGATTAACAATTCTCTTTCATAGATTTGTTTTTCTTCTTCAGTCTACAAATTTGAGCTCTCTTAAAAAGTCAATGCAAGGTGCAGCCTAATGAGCTAGATAAGAAGTATTAAAATATTATGCATCACTGTACTGTAAAGCCAAGATCATCAAAATCCGTTCACCTGTGACAAGGTACAAATTTGTATCAAGGATCACACAAACTGGAGTTACAGTATGCTCATGGACCCATCCTGCCACATACACCTGGTTGCAGTCTCTGCTTTGGAAATCAGCAGTTATACCTCTGCGCAGGGGAAAGGAAACGAGCAAAATTTAGCTATGCGAGACAGCACTATTTAAACTGGTAAGGGAGAAACAACGGACAGCAATCAAACGGCTGCTTCAGAAAGCAACAGTGCTTTCAGTATTTCCACCTGGAAACTTAGGGATGAAGAAAACAAAAAGAATCCACACTGAGGGATAGACAAAGAAGATAACCCTCCCAGAGGAGCGCAGCATGATAAGTAGCCACAGCGAGAATCGCTGTGATCAGTCAGAAAGGCAGGAGAGTTATTAGCTTAGCCCTGAACCTCCTACTTAATGTGGGGCCAGTGGTGATAGTTAACAGACCCTGGCTAAGGTGACAAGCTTTGGACCTGCTTGAGGAAATCCAATTGAGAAGCAGCCAAGAGGAACAACAAGCTAGAAACAGATGTTCCAGCTACCAAGATGTGCACACATTTAACCTGAATATGTAGAAAAAATATTATTTTCTGAAGATAGTGATTTCATCTCCTTCTGCAGCTCAGGTACTGTCAGATCTCATTATCCAGAGCTAAAGTGCTTCTTTTGCATTTTGAAATAGATCTTAAATCCAAGCAGAACTCTGAGTGATAGCTACTGAATAAAGAATTCAAGGCACTAGATTGATTTTCTGAAGATAATTTTAGTACTCAAGCAAAACAAGGCTAAACTCATGGGAATACAAAAAGTTAAATTCCAACACAGAGTTAAAACAGTTACTAATATCCATTTAACACTCAGCACAAACTGTTAGGAAAACTAGCTTTCTTTCAGCTGTCAATTCATATTTAGCAACTAATGTTGATTACATGTGCTTCTATCAATAAATATCTAGAGCACTGCAAAAATAGGACAAAGACAGGTTTGTCAAAAGGAGCTAATTATACTCAAAGGCAATTTGTGCCAGCTTCAACAAAAGAAATGTCTTAAAAGTCTTAAGCTTGTCTTTCGTGCATCTCCGGGCTCTGTATTTTACAGAGAGTGCACAAGTCCTTTGGGATCCTAATATCATATGTACAATATATACATGGGTGTGCATTTTCCTTTAACTGTAGTTCTATAAGTCTCTAACATTCAGCAAAACTATATATGCACCTCAAGAGGAAGAAGTGCCCCATTGTGTTGATGTTTACAACAAATTTACTATTCTCAACACAGCAGACGCCCGGTCCATGTTTCAAACGCATTCTTTTATTTATTTATTTTTTTTAAGGGACATTCAACATCCCTAAAGAGTTACTGCTAAATTTGTTTATAGTCCTACATTATAAAGTAAAATATATAAAATATGTACAAGAGAAACTAATACAACTGATTGCAAAGCCTATCTTAACACACAAGAAACAGCAAAATATCATTACAACCAACATTTCTTCCATGCATTTCTCAAGTTCTAAGCCAGCATAGCTTCAGGGGATCGGAGTAGATTAAACTATTCTTTCAACCTCTTAATTTTCTGTATTGAAAATAAGTTAAAATGATATGACTTTATGTTCTCTTTTGCTGTCATTTCCAAAGCAAATAATCTCAGTAATTTTCAGGATAACCATAAAATAAGAAGTCCCTGGCTAAGGACTTTTTTAATTTCTTCTAATTAAGGTAAAGGAGTATGATAAGTTAGTCTGATATTTAACTTAAAAACAAAAAAAGCAGGATATTTTCAGTTGCCTTTCTCCATTGAAGTAATACCATAGTGGCAAAAAAGATTAGTACATAAAATTTAAAACTTTACTATCTAACCAGAAGGGTATTTGTATGTAATCAATTCAGAATTATATATAAACTCACAGGTGAGATACAAATTATTTTTTCATTCTTAACTCATTCTTCTAAATTCTCAAAATCAGAGGTTAATGATACCCATTTTCCCACACTATAAGCAGTTAGGATGACATAATGAGACGGAAATTTTTGTTAAATATTGCTTTGCATTTTTTCTTATGAACCCAAAGCAAAACTTTTTAAAAATATACCTTCAGCTTCTTTTTAATAACAATAACTTGATGGTGTTCTGATTTTGGGAACATTTGGGAAAAAAGTTTTTTTTAATCTAGCTGGTACTTCAAAGGAACTAAGCAGTCAAATAAACAGGAAATCATCTCTTTTTTTGTGTATTTTAATATTTTATTTCAGACACTTCAAGAAGCTACAAGCTTCTCCTTAATATTCTAGCTGGACAATAGTACAACTTTCCTACAATAAAACAGATTTTTTTTTTAATTCTTGTATGTTAAACCTGTATTGAATAAAATATCTGCTCCATTTGCATTCAGTTTATTCTCCTCTCTTTCTTCTGCCATTGTTCGCATGAAAGTGTTTATGAGAAAAGACTTTGTTAAAACAAATATCCCCTTTAAGCACTTATATAAGTAGAAGGTCCCTAATGTCGAAAAACAAAATACCATGTTCCAAAGCAGAGTGTAAAAACAAAGTAAACTGATTTTTGAAATCCAAGGAAACTGCCAAAATAAAAACAAATCTGTAAGAATGTCTGTGCTGTTATTCGAAGCTAAAAATCATTTTCATTACCTATATGTAATAATCTCAAGTAATGCAAAGTATAGGATACTAGAATGACTAAAATAAAGCTGGTATCTTGCTATGAAGGTACTGAACGCTGAGTTTCTTGGAAGCTCCAACCATTAAAACAACATGTTAAAGAACAGATGTGCCAGCAGGAAATCTAGATGGATGTCTGGGTTCCACCACACAGACTATGTCCATCATGTCCTATGAAATTGCAGGATTCAATCTTCCTTCCCTTACTGAGCCCTAAATAGGTGTTTTAAAACATTTTAAAACAAACATTCAACCAAATAAAAGCATATGCATTAAGTAATCTTCAAAGATGTTCTATGAGAACCTCTTAAGAGGGCAATACAAACAATCAAGAAAACTATCAGTTAGGAGACAGCACCAGAAATGCACACTTTCCAGTTGCAATTAAGTTTTCTTTTAGTAATGTATAAAAATATAAAAATAGATAATTGTCATTTGGATAGTACTTTTTGTAAAATTTTTTAAAATGATGAAAACGGGAAATTGTCATTACTCCCATCTTACACGTGAAGAAACTGAAAGCAAATGCATTCAAATAGGAAAGGTCAAAATGTCCTTTCTGTTTGTGCGGATGTTGGCCCATGACTGGACATCTTAATCGTTGCTTCAGTAAAAATAAAAACCAGTGAATCCATCATGTTATCACCCCATAAGCGTAAGGGCCTTTTTGCATGTGAAAGTAATTCTTATTTCAAGCTTTGTTTTTTGCAAGCCCAGCATGCTGGGGGAGAAGGGCATCAAGTTCAATATGCAACTCAAGTTTTCAAATAAAGCAGTATAGAAGGATCCTGTAAATTCAGTTCTCCTCTCCATAGTTCACACCCAAGTCTGATACCATTGTTTCTAAATATGTAAAGCAAAAAAAAGTTCAGTGATTATGAGTTGTTGTCATTTATTCATATATGCACTTATTTATGTGCATATATGACACCATAACCATGTTGTCTACACTTACACTTAATACAGTGAAGTAAATCAGTTAAAGATTTGYCAGCACTGCTGTCACAGAAGCTTGCTTACAAAGACTTAGCCAATAAACTGGGACGGCTTCAAGAACAAATTTTTGCAAAGTCATTTAATTTAAAGTGCTACACTGRTCCGAGCAGGATAACAGTATTTTTACAGTAGGCCTGTCCTCTGGCTGAATGCAAATACAAGCATCAATAGTTAGAGAATTCCCCAAAACACTCCTTTTAGCAAAAGCAGGTTTCAATTTAAAATGTGAAGGTACATTAGTATTTTCAAATTTACTAATTATAACATAGTGAGTATTACATAACATTGCAATTGTGAAATTCTTCAGCCTCTAATTGGCTCAAAAGTACTACTCCAAGATGGCTTTAGTAGTTTGGGGTCAGTATGTGAAATATGTTGTAAATGTCCACGAATGTGGGCAGTACTTTTCCAGGATTACTTCACTGAACAATGGATTGCCTTGAGGATTACAAGGTAGGTGCCATAAACAATATTTTCTGTACAGCCATTACATAAAGTGTGTGAGATAGGGAATCTTCTCCACAGCACTGTTCCAAAGGAAGCCTAGCTGCTTCCATGGTGCAGTTGGAAGCCTGCAAGTATAATGGACAATTATCCAAAGAAGTTACTAAGTCTGCTAAGGCTTCCTCAGCCCCCAGATTGAGATGTGCATTTGTGTGAATTTAAGCAGTTTTAAACTGCTTTATAAGCATGGTTATAAGCTTCAAGTGGATAAGTATTATCCCCATTAAAGGGTGGAGAAACTAAGACAAAAGGAATTAGCAAGTGGCATTCCTCCGCAAGGGTCTCAAAGTTTTCTTGGACCACTGAAATATCAATCAACTTGCAGACCCAGTTTTTGTGTGTTGCAGAGACCAGTTTTGCACAGCTAGCAGACAACTTGAGAGTTAGCAATCAGTTTACCTTTATAAAATTTCTTCTTTAACAGAGAGTGCTAGCTGGGATTGTAACAGACTTTTCAATATCTGTCAGCCTGTACTGCTATGCTCCATGCTATGCTATGTTCCTTGTGTTTTCTGGTTCTGTATATGGCACTAGACTTTGACTACAAATATAACTTATTTGTCGTGAAAATTCCTTTAAAAGAAAAAAAGTGATTTCTTAGTTCTCTATCATTACGGTAGATCTTCTGAGGTACCTTATGTGGCTCCTAAATTTCAAATAGACTTCCTCAACTTCTGTTTCAATACTTCTCGCAGTAGACTCGCTGAGAAACAGATGACCTGGGTCTAACAAGCCACCAACATCCATATGGAATCCGAGAGTCCCTTCGGCAGAACCTAAACAATATAATTTCCTGAAAGACAGGAGAATAGTTATATAATGCTTTCTTTGTTAGTAAGGCAGATATAAATCAGGACATAAAGGATGCCAGAATAATCTTTAACTCAGCAGGCAAAGTCCTAACATAATTCATTGCCTGGAAAATGAAGGTTAAGAACTTTTTTTTTTTAAATTACATATGAGTTTAACACTAGAAGTAGTTATCAACCTGGACACCTTACCTTCTCGAAGACCTGGAATCAATCTTTCATCCTAGACTACCCTTTCCTCTGAGAAGCATCCTCCTTTGTAGGACCATAGGTTTTTTTCTAGAATCTCTAAGCAATTATTGATGCAATCTCTTTTTGCCTTACAGAGGGCCTTTATATTGCCCACAGGAACATCAATTAGCTTTCAATATTTTCTGGAATAAATTCATGCATCTATAAGGGCATCACCCGCTCAAATATAAGATATTTTGCACCTAACATGTTAAGGAAACTTAAGTAAATCAGTATCTTGAATGAGAGGAAAAAATTGCAGAACCCCTGCTTTCACTGCAAAGGTACAGGCTAAAATACCCTCACAGACTGAGTGCCATTCCAACCCATCACGATGAACCACATTTAGTGGCTTACATACAAACATACATACTCATTTGGTGCTGAGATACCTCAACACAGAAGGGGGGGGGGGGAGAAAAAGTCATACATACCATCATCTCTACTGTTTATAACACAGAGAACTGAAGTCAATAGACAAGGAAGCGAAGAGAAAAATCTCAGCTTCAAATTTCTTTGCTTTTGTATGGTTCAGTCAGACTTCTGCTGTCACTTGTTGTGCAGTCAGGCTGAGATGTCTTTGTTTTCAGCTCCACTCAAAATATAATTTCCTGATCTAATTCTGTTTATTACCAATGTGACTAAAAGGTATCCTAGCAACATTAATGACCCAAACATTAATTCTTAAAAGCAGCATCTCAATCTACTGAAGCAGATTCCTTTTTGCTCCCAAGTAATTCAGACCAAAAAATCCCTCTAAAAGATAAGCGAGAGTCTCACTTACAGAACCTCTTTCCCCCAAGTAACACAGTCATATTCCAAGATCAAAGCTGGATAGTAACTTTGGAAATACATAAAATTAAGTCTAAATGCTTCCCCTTTTTATCAGAAAAGGAGGACAAGTCTATATAACAATATCTAGATGATCCCACAGTAAAGCCTTTATTAACTTGTCGATCTGTTGCTCTGATATCTTTGGTCATCATGTGTTTTGTGAAATACTGTATAAAATAGAAACAACAGAAATAAACTTCAAAAGAAAATATTTTATATCTATATTCAAAATGCAGATGCATGTCTCTTGCAAATGATTGGTGTGTTTAAAGCACAAAGTTGATTGACACATGCTTTCACTTAATGATGGTAATTACAAAGAATAACAACTCCAAACCACATCTGTTCAATGTAACAATCTTGTTGTGCTATGCAGATTACATTGAGAGCTGTCAGAAATGCCAATTTTACCACAAATCATGCACAAGCACATTTGTAAGACAAGAAACAGATTAATAAGCATCAACACTTTTCTGTAAACACTTGTTGAAGAGAATAAAAGCTGTTAGCACTGAAGGAAATGATACAACAGTGGATGCTTTCTCTATCAAGCCTGAAATAAGAAATCACAGGAAGGACAAAAGTGCAGGCTGGATCCCTGAAGAACAAGTTCCTCTGTAGCAGATCAAGATGTGGAAAATTCAGCACCCACACTTCATATGAATAATATTTAATCAAATTCACTTTTTCATTTTTATCAGTTCTCATTCAAAACCTTCATTTAACACAACACTAGATAATATACAAAACAGACCATTTTAAACTGTGCTGAATTCAAGTATCTAAAATCCTGTAGAAAAAAAATAAGTTGAGTAAGCACAGCTATAAGTTCATATATATTTTTGTCCACTACTTTAATATTATTTTAACATTTTGAAAAAGTAATGCTTTCAGTGTGGCTAATCTTTTTTTTTTTTTAATTACATAACATTCAAATAAAAATTGAAGCTAAAACCACTAAATGAAGAAAAATGAAATAGCTAAGTCATAAACACCATCAACTTTTTTACCATATCATAAATGTAGTTACGTTTATTCAAAAGCTGTTTAAGCTTCAGGGTCTTTTTTTTTTTTTTTTTTTTTTTTTTGTTATAGCAAAGGAGCATGGAATTATAGGCAGGCAGTCATATGATCTCAGACAAGTCATTAATGTAACATGACTTTGTTTGCTTTTGTATGACACAAGACATTACAAGATATAGCTGACATGCAATATAATTGCAGAATAAATAAATAGCGTGATTTTAAAACAAAAAAGGTTCTTAGATATGTTCCTCTCAGTAATATATATTTCATTTTAAAAAATGAAAAAGAATTTAAAAAAATTTGAGAAGTAGTTTTCCACTAATATAACTCAGTTATTTCTAAATAATCAATATAGAAAATGCTATATATTTTGGGACATGCACATATAATAGAAGTTTAACAAATCTCTTTTCCAAAACTCTTTGTGTTCTTGTTCACAGACCACCACAGCAGATAAACTGAATATTACCTTAGCAGATCAGTCAGACATCCTGCAGATTTAGCCAGAGTTGGGACCTTTTATTTTTTGTGTGCATCCTTTGCTTTTAACTTTAGCTTCAATATATCTGGATTTGCTCAAAATATTTTTTTAAACAATTATTTATTGCTAATGCTAAGATAGCTGTCTCAGGTATTTAAAACATGCAGATAAGCCAACAATGATTTACATGACACCCAARTATTTCATAAAGAGAGTGTTATTTATCCACTAAATATTACCTACAAAATGTCTAGAAATAATGGTACAATTATTTCTCATGTTCTAAGTTTATTCAGTTTCCTATAAAATAAATAAAATACTTTTGTAACTAACAGGAGAGATTCTTATAGGACATTAGGTCTCATATCCTGCAAATGCTTGTATTACTGAGGCAATCCTCCTGAAGTTCATGAAGCTACACATATAGAGTTAGGATCCTGCCCTTATTTGGTATAAAATCAATGGAGCTCTGGTTTCCTGTTAGAACTGCAGCATTCCCATCAAGCTGTCTAGGTGCATATATGATGATTCTGCAGATCATGGTCCCCCATAAGGAAAGGAGGGAAACATAGTCAAAACATATTTATAAATGCAAATTTTAGAAATTCTGAATGTCTCTAAAATCTACTGAACATCACAACAAAAGTGACAGCTAGCAGGATTTAATAACATTGTGACATTGCTTCCATCCAACCAGTAGCAATAAAATTCACATTCAGTGACTGTATCGCAAGTGTCAAGCAGCAGCAGCAGCAGCAGCAGCAGCAGCAGCAGCAGCAGCAGCAGCGCCGCTACTTCGCCAGCAGGTTTGCCCGCTCGTGGCTGTGCGCGACGAGGCTGGAGGCTCTCCGCGAAGGAGGGCACCTGCCCGTTAGGCCAGTGCTTAAGCCTCTCTTCAGGGCACAGCACGTTTTCTGTTTCAGTAGGAGAGGATTCTCTAAAGTAATATTCTTCATCACCACAAATATGTAAGCCTGAACAAATTTTCTCAGACCCAGCTGCTTCTGCTATGGTATCCTGGCATCCGAGTAAATGATTTGCAGAGATTCCAGAGGGAAGGAGGCACTCCAAAGGCTGCCAGCGAGCGCGATAGGGCTAGAAGAAGAGTGAAGAGGCACAGCTGTGACAGCTGAGAGCAGGATAAGCTGCCACTGATCTGTTTCTATGCTTATCACAACACCCATTAATCAATCGCAATCACAGCAGGCCCACCAACTAAACCGCACTCCACCTCTCAAAAACTGACTACTCAGCCTTGTAATCCTCTTGAAAAATTGTTCATCTGAGGAAATGTCAGAGGGACAGTGTACTGTTTACTTTATTTAAAATATCTATATTATATTTGCATTAAAAAAAATTTTCAAGCAACAGTTAAAATATCCACAGGCCTTTCTTCTGGAATGTTTTCAAAATTTCACCAATTTGAATGTTTTGTGTAATTTTAAATGGGAAGAAAGTATTTCCCTTCTGCCTTTTGTGGTAAGTTGTGTTATAGATGCTAATTTTAGTGAACTTACAGTCCTATCTGACAACTGTTGACGTTATCTTCAGGACAACCTGAGACACAGATTGTGTTAACACTAATAATTAAAAAAAAAGTTTTTGAAAATATAAAAATTTAAACTAGAACTACATTATAAAAATATGACAAAATACACAAAATTAGATACCAAATTCCATCAACTGAAGCATAATTAGATATATTCCAGTTGATAGCAGACTTATTTCCTACTATTTTAAGATGTGCTTTATGTGTACTTCCCATTGACATTACCATTATCATGAATTTGAATTTAATCTGAATAAAGGGCTGAAGGGACACCACTGCCTGCTATTTGTACATATGACAATCTCATCTGGAGATGCAAATTCTGCCGGTTTTGAAAGGACAGTTTTATTTGTTCAGTGCTTAAGTTGCGATAATACTTGTTCATGTTCACTGGTACAATTGAGTAGGCACATCTGTAATTCATTTGTTTGCTCGCTAATTTGCTGGTCATTAATGTATCTTAATTCCTGCTTCTTTTGAGCCCTGGGTCTGTGCACACCAAAACAAAGTTGCAGGTTCAGAGAATGTATCATCAATGAATTAAAAGCAGAAGGAAGAATATTTCTATTCAATGCAAATTCCACAAGACATTAAAGGATAACATAGGTACACCTTTCCATAGAAGGTAAATCCAAGTGAGCTGAGATCTCATGGAACAAGGAATGGAGATACCTAAATGTCTGGTCCCTGGCACTTTCTGTTACAGAGAATTTAGTCCAGTGTTGACAAGCCTGAAGCTTTAAGCTTGAGTAGGCATCAAAGAAAGCACTTAATCAGAAGCCTGGCTACTTAAAGCCACCACCTGGAAGGATTAAGTGCACTTTGTGTATCTCTCCACCACATCATGTTTAAAGCTTGGAAGGAGGTTTTCAGAAGCACCGGACAGATTTAGAAGTAGAAGTCCCTTTATTATCCAGTGGGATCTGTGTGCCCAAACAACATGGCAGTTTTTTTAAATCTCCCAATATAACACAATACTTCAACAGTCTTCTTATTTATGCAGCTGTCATGTCTTCTTTAAGGAATTATATTCAACCTTTTTATAAAGAGCTATGTGTTTTAATAATGCTATAGGTTTACAAGAGCTGGATGCCTGTTGTGGCATTTGTCCAGTTTTACTAGTTACCAGAGAATGGCATAGGTATTTTCCAAAGACCACATTACAAATGCATGCAACAGGGCTTTAACACATGTATTTGCTGAGAGCTGCTATTATTTGTACAGCATCAACAATTTTGTAGTTGATATACAGGCAAAAGAAAGGTTCTGGAATAATTACTGCATAAAAGCATAGAACATTAAAACAGCAACATTTGCAACATTTACTCAAGGAAGCAGCAGCCCAAAATTATCACTGGAGAGCAGTGTGCTGAATCGTTTGAATTCTTCCTTTATTTAATATGAAGGTCTCAACTATCAGAGTGCCAAGAGAGAGATCTCATTTCCACACTGATTTTAAATCTCTTCTCTTACCAAGCCAACATTCTGAAAGGTCCTATATGCTGTTCATGCAGACATATCTCATGTGACCTATTTTTATGTTTGTTATTGAAATCCTGATAAATAGGTGACTGCCTTGGCATGGCAGAAAGAACACAGTAAGCACATTCTGGGGAAATTCAGTATTTAGAGTCAAATCATGTAAATGATGTGGTATTTGTAAGTATTTTTCTAACACTATGAATAACTTCATGTGTATCACACAACTGCTATTCTCTATAAGCATGCATTGCCTTCCTACCTTTTGTCATCTTCATCATGTTGGAGATTTAAAGATCTTTTTTCTTCCTTGACCACCCATCAAAGTTGGTACAATTCATCCTTCTTCAAGATGGCATTTCTAGGAACAATAGCATAACATAGAAAAAGCTAATTGAATATTATCAAGGAACTTTATCAGCCCCTGCTATAATCTCCAAATGATAATTTTTCCCATGTTTTGAACTTTAAACTCTTTGGGACAGAGATTGCCTCTATGTTTGGAAAATGCCTACCACATAGTGAGTGCTGACATAATTTAAAAAGGAAAAAAAAAAAAAAAAAAAAGCAGCTTTCTTGGGCTAAATAAATTCCTGATGCAACCATTGCAATGACAAACTAAAAAGGTTTCACCCCCTTCATACAATGTTTACAAACTGGTTTTGCATTTACACTAAAATAGAGATGTCTATATATTTCTCATATAAAAATAAACACAAAAAAACTGAAGGGAAAAAATTGCTTCCAGCAGACAAAGCACAGGCTAAAAAACTACAGGCAGTGTGAACCTAGAGGTCTGCATCTTGTGAAGATGGAATACAGCAATGTGCTCTGAATACTGTGACATTTGAAAGTACAGAAGTAATAGAAAACAGATCAGATGTGTGCACACATAAGAATGTGCTTACTCTTTATTTATAAAGAAAACATACTAGCACTGGAAATCCATTACATACCAGGTTTGGATGAATCTAACAGGAATCTAATAACTCAGTCATAAACCACTATTCTACATGAATATGGCTTTTATTGACGTCCTTTGATCATAACAGCAGCAGCGATAAGCTGTCAAAAGAAATGTACACAGCTTCTGATTTACACAAATACTCAAATGTTACAATCAGAAGAAGTGACTGTAAAAATAAAAATCTTACTCAACACAAAAGCTAACTTTGTATATTCAGTGTTCTATTTTGCATTCTGTGGTAATGAAAAGAGAAGTTTTACTACTACTTCTTATTATGACTATACAGTCCAAACAGAAAAGGGAAAATGAGCCGGCGCACTGCACTGTCTACTGAATTATTAAGTTCCTTTTGAAAATTCCTGGCAGTTGAGTCCATCCTCACAACAGACAGAGGAAATGAAGACATTKCATGACAGAGGAATTTCTGTTAAGCAGTAATCACCCTGACACTGGGTAACAGTACAATGTATCAGCATCCTGCTAAATACCTCACTTTCATATTCTAATGCTTAGACAAGGCAGAGAAATATTTCAAAGTCATGTTATTATGCCCTTAGTCTAAGAGAAACTTCCCATTTAAGTTCACTTAAACATTCCAAACACGAGAACCTATTTTTAAGGTTTAACTGCTTCTATGCAGTGTTCTGTATCTCCAAAATACTACTGTGACTTTTATTAACTTTCACTAGAACATTTTATTAGATACTAGGAACAATAATCTTTTAAGGGTTTCCTCTTCAATTTTTAGAATTTTTTTTGCCTCTGAAGGCTCCAGTTATCTGAGAAACGGGAAAAAAAGCCATCTGGCGAGTTCTGCTTTGCATCTCCATGCATTTGCAAGGAACAGGTCACTGATGCCCTGACTTCTTGGTGCAGAGGACGCTGGTTAGTGTGCTCTGTGAGCGCGCAGCAGTGCTTGCCTAAAACACCTAGTCCAGGACTACCTGTATTCTCTGGACATCGTAACCTGCCAATACAGTGTTGCCAGGGCAATGTGTCATAAATGAGTTTTATGTATTGTGCATCTCATTGACATCTCATCTTTCCTAGGCCACTGCTGTATACTAACACTACAGAAGAAAGTCTAGTCTCAAGCACAGTGGGAAGGGRTCATTGAGGTGGCAGATTTAAAACGAGGTTCCCCTGGGGTTCTAGTTACTGTAAGAACGACAACACATGTTCATAGTTCTGTCACCAATACTAACCAGCACAGGCAAGGAAAAACTGCAGGGCTTCACCTACATGCGGTGCTCAAAGCCTGCTTCGCCCATTACTGTACACGAGGCTTGTGTCTAGCTGGTTTGTGAGCAGTCAGCTATGCTATTGAGTTCCTTTACAGTGTTATTACTGTATCCCTGCAAAGTCTGCTCCAAATTAATAGTTAAACTGTTGCAACAGTGTATACATAGACTATCCCTAAAGCTTAAATTACCATGAGATGATCATCTCAGACAAGCAGATCCTGCAGATATAAAGAACCTACTACTTCAATAAGGGCTGTACATAAAGATATAATTAGACCACTGATTTGCTGTGCAGCTGTGACACAGGACCCACCTAATTGATTTGAATACTTCCTCCCTCCCCGACATGTTGAACAGGGGATAGTTTCTCAGTTTTGCAAAGCACTGAGATCTACTAGATGAGAAATGCTGTAGATTTCATGCAACTCCAGACACAACAGGAGAACATAAGATAGTTTTATGATGGCTCAAAAATATCAGAAGTTAGAGAGGTCAAGCTGCAGCTATTATGATCCAAGTACGTTAGTACTCTGTAAGAGAAATCCTCTCCTTATATTTACTAAGGACTGTACCTACCTCTGGCTTTCTAAGAAAAAAATGTGACGTAGCTTCTGAAGTGCAAGATGTAGATATATCATCTCCTTGTACATCATTGCTGACCTGTCTGCAAAGTGCATAATATTGCTCCTTAATTGACAGAAGGATTTTTTGAGACATTCCACAGAACTGTTCACTTTATAACTGTTACTTTCATTTTACAGCTACTTATGTTGTTTGTTAACCCTTTTATTCCACTGAAATGCCACTTAATGCAGACAAAAAAATTCCAGCAGAATCCCATACTGCTGAGGCACAGTTAATAAACCAGTTTCCAAACCTGTGGTCTACATTTTTGTAAGCACAATAATTGACTAGTTGGATTGCTTCCTGCCTATTTTTATTGGAGGGGTAGGATGCGGGTGGGATTGCGGTAAATGCAGATTACTCACTAAACCAGGAATCTCTAGGTGTGCGTGGGGGGGGGGTATGTTTTTGTTTTTAAACACACAAGAGGGATAAGGAGGAATAAGGAGCCATCCAAGCCTCTGCAGGCAAAACACTCAAGCTTATCTGTAAGCTTTTTGGTGAATCAAAGTGACTGAAGTATCAGCTTGAAGTTAAACACACACAGTATTTGCTGGATTTGGCCATTATCTCTCTTTGCTTTACATTCTAAATATAAAGCTCTAAATCTGAGCTAATAAAATTATTTTTTTCCTCCACTAGTCCTGTAGATATCACAGGAAAGAAGTGAAGTTGTTTATATAGTAAGGCCCCTTTTTTAAAAATATATTTAGATATAGCTTGTAAGAAGTGTTGTTGATCTGTACAGTACTTTGTCACAAACAAAATTATATTTGTTAAAACATTAATAAACTGACAAATGTTAAATTAACAATATGAAAACATAGATCTATGTTTTAGATCTATGTCCTGCATATTTTCATACAGTAACAGCTCTGTCTTCTATCATTATAGCCATACCATACCAGTCATATAAATACCTAATAGAACATGCCACAGAAAAGTTATCCAATAAACTATACAGAAATCTGTTTGTTTGGAGGTTTGTAGGAACTGGATTTTTTTTGCTAATACACTACGAATGTTAACGTTTAGGTGTTGATGAGGTTCCTTCCCACGCCTGGTTAATAAATGCTGCCTAAAGGACTCATGATTAGTATACCCTGGTGAAACACTTCCATCTACTGGCTGGAATTGGAATGACTATAAACTGCTGAAGTAAATTGCAAGTAAAATGCAAATAGCTGARATGCTAATCTTCTAGGAAACAGCTTAATATTTATCCAAGCTTTTCCACCATCTTACCAGAGTAAAACACACCATATAAAACACCCATATTTCTCAAAGCTATTATTTCCAAGAACCTACGGTATAGTCAGCAGAACTTTATTTCCTTCCTAAAATAAAATTAGAAGCTCTATAAAAACCTATAGAAGTTCTTGCTACTATCCACCTCCTGAGGATGCTGTTCATGGACTGTGCTGACAAGTGGCAGAATTAAAGCCTAAGGTAGCGCAGAGCTAAGAGAATAATGGAAGAAGTGCTAATGAGCAATGAATCTTTTCTTTTGAAAGAAAATTACTCTGACAGTGAGAGGCTTTAAGTTTTATGGTAGAACTGTTCAGGAAAAGTAACCCATCTGTCTCCTGAAATGGTGCTGGGACTTGTGGCAGCAGCACAGACCCAGGAGAGCCCAGCAAGGACTCTCACCACTGAACACAGTTTAGAGACACTGTGTCAGGAGCACTCCGTGTGGATTGCCCCAAACCACATGGCGCGAGTGCCAGCTCCCCACAGCCCTCCAGGGTAACACTGCAGCAAGGCAGCGAGCAGCGCGGGTCYGACCCTGTCCTGTCAGCTGCAGCTCAGGTGACCATTTAGAAAGGGGGACACAAAAGTTCTGCACAAGCAGGAAATTAATGCCAATTATCTAATATCCTCATTTCATTAGTCCACTGCTTCTCACTCTTTTGCCACATAGAACAAACTTCTCCTTTTCAGTGCTACCTACTAGCAGCTTTACTTTGTAAACAATTTTATGTTGTGGTCTGGATTCCCTCTCCTGACAACCAGCAAAATTAGAGCAATCAATATACTGTTGCACAGCATGATGAGGAACACAAAAGAACACCTTTGGATATACACTTTACATGCTCCAGGTTGGTAAGCTTCATATAAGAAGTTTTATATGCACACTTCCCCACTTGATCAATCATCTTGAACAAAGTTCTGGTTTTGAGAAGAGACGAAACGTACATACTGCTGAGCATAACCAAACAAGAACTGAAGGCCAGCTCAAGCAACACTGATGTAAGCTCTTCTGATTTTATCCTCATTAATACTAAATATTTAAAGAAATGCTTTTTGGAACATAGCTTTGATATTTTAGGGGTAAGAATCAGCTGCAGAACTTCTGAAATCATTTCCTTGCAAGGGGAGTGCAGGAGACAAAACAGAGGACCAAAACACTGAGTCCCATTTACCAACTCTACTGTCAGGAACAGTCCAGAAGTGGCATCTGTTTTATTCCTCATTTCCCTTTCTGACTTTGTCAAGTCTCCTGTAGCCAACCTTTCTTTGAAGAAAGTTTTTAGGATACCTACTTTCAGCATACTCCAGAATTACACGACAGGCCACTTTACTTTTGAAAGAAAGCATCTGACACTAAATATTGTTTAAATCACATGTTTCAACTTCACATTTTATTGCTTCACCTTATTTTTTCTGTCTCCTTGTATAAGTGACCTCATACAGATAGTAAAGTTACAATACAAGCTAGCAACAAAGAATTACAGATTCAATCTGATATTCAGTAAGTTGATTTACATTTTTCCTGCCCTCTCCCATGTACGTAGACCATCTTCAATAGTTGATGCTCCATAAAACCATACTTAGTTGTCATTCTGTATTCACTTTTTAAACATAATTTTCAAATAAGATTTTCATTTTACAGTTACAGAAAAGGCAATGAGTACACTTTAAAGTTCTGTCATTAAAACAAACATAAAAATACTAAGAATATAATTCTCAAGATGTTGTATCAAAAGTTTTATATTTCATGAATACAATTCTGAATTCAGTTCCAGAATTGTGTTTTGTGATGCTAAAGTACCCAAAGAATGCCAGCATCAGTATTTTGCTATACAGAGAAACACACGCAAATTCCCCCCAGACACCAATAAACTTAATGGAGCCCACTGTGATAAGGGCCATTGCAATAGCACATAGGAGTCTTAATATAGGATCAGACTTACACTGTAGAAATTACTAAATCAGATTAAACTGTAAACTCTGTGGACTAGGACAAACAAGGCATATGCACACACACACACACACACACATTTAGTAGAAAAATGGAAAGAGTGCACACAAGTGTGAATACATACATGCAAAGCAAAAATTCAGAAGAGTCTCTGAAATCTCAATACCAAAGCCTAGATAAATACCTTGGAAGGCAACCAAAGCTGCTGACCCAACCAAGCTAGCTGATCTAAAGGTATAAGGAGAGCATCACCATAACAAAAACCTACAAATCACCACCCATCCAGTTTCCTTTCAGGAGTTCAAGAAAGTAAGAGTTATTCTTGAGTTTATGGGAAATAACTTTCATTTCATATCCATGACCTGTCCTTACACTACCTCTGATTTCTAGATGTGCCTTATCTGCATACGTATGTATACCTATAGCTACCTAGCTACTTATAAATGTATGGATGCATTTGAGCACCAGATTTTGCACAAATATGCTTATGCCAGTATGTAACATAGCTTACCGTTTTTTCAGGGTTAAGAATCTCTTTATAAATACCTTCACAAGCACACTAGGGGGAACTGTAGAAGTGTGTTAATGTGATGCAGTTTTCTACCACGGATAAGACCGTAGTTAACTAACACACACTTACATCATTTTAGCATAATTTAGTAAAAGCACTTTTATACCAGTGTACAATCCAAAGAGTTAGGCTGTGAGCCCAAAGGCAGAGTGTAGTACCAGTTAAAATACACTAGTGCAGTTTGAGAATTAAACCAATACAAATGCCATGTTTGAACAAATCCCAAGTCTCTTAAATATTTAAGCAGCTTAAATCAAAGTAATCATGGTTAGAGTGAAGTATTTTTTGATTTTTAGAAAGGTTTGTCTCTATGCTATAGATACATAGATACATGAATGAATTAAACTATTCAGACAATAGCGTATAGCAAAGTAAGTAAATATTTGTTAATAAACTATTGGAGTTGTGCAAACAACCAATCAAGTAATGTTTGCAATATTCCTGAGGAATCTGAAAGACATTCAGCATAATTTAACTCCATATAAATATTGTTTTATTATTACATGTGACTACCATGATGAGGTTTTCTGATGTTTTTCTTTCCTTTCCCTCCACTCTTCATAAACCTTTCTGATGACAGTTTACTTAACCTTATTTTAATTAAGATATTCAAAATTATCTCATCATATTCCAAAATACCTGCAATACTAGTTTTTATCTTGTCTATAGTGCTTACTATTGATGCAATGTCAAGTCAGGAGAACTCATTTTTCCAGTTTTGTTCCGTTTTCACTGCAACAGTCAAATTGACATGAACATAGATTAGAATATATACCATTTCCTATCCTAGAAATCAATACCATATAGACATACTAAGAAAACAAAAACAAAAAAGAAGGAAGGGAAAAAACAAACAAACAAACAGAGGAACAATTTTTATTTTATTTTTTAAAYATATACTGCTTCCAAGGACAGTCCTAAAAAGAGCAGAAAACAAAGAAAAGATGACAAATGATTTATACTTTTTATATCAAATAAAAAATTAGAATAGAAGCAAGTTTTTTTAAACCTATGTGAACTCCTCTTTCTTGGGAAAATACATAATCTCAGAGCCTACTGGAAGCCAAGAAGCTGTCATTAAAAAGAAAGACTTGCCATGAGATAGGAAAAAGCTGCAAAACATGAAAAAGCAATGGGACTCATCCAATTACAGTATGTTAGATTACAGGAGTTTCCTGTTCAAAAAAAACAGTTTGCATTTGCAGGGGTGAAGCAGATGCAGTCTCTTCTTCTGCCTGTGGGTGCCATTACTGGATCAAATTAAATCTAAACTGCAACTTGCTGTTGTTTTTCATCTGCAATATTCTTGAGTCAGTGTGTGCTGTAGGAATTTACTTATCCTTAATTTTTAACATTTCTACATGTTCCTTAAGGAGGCATAACTAGACTCCCCCCCCCCCAAAAAAAAAAAGCCTGCTTACATACAACACATCTCAAGAAAGATGGGCTACATTGTTTGAAAGTTTCTCAGACAAAACAATGTTCATATTCTGGAGATAAGCTTCACCCAGGAAGGTTTTCTTTTTCCGGGATAAAAACGGGCTGTTCATGGCCAAGTTGCAGTTAGTATGAAGCTAGTAGCTTCACCAATTTAGAGCAGCCCGCACCCCCCMCACACACACACTTCGTTTGATATTTTTGTGCAGCAGTTCACCTCATATTTTGTTAATATTAGCTGATATTCAAACATGTAATTTTCAACTTATTTTTCAACTACTAGACAAAAAAAAACTAGACATCKAACTGTAAAAAGCTGCAATATCTTTTTCATGTGAAGTACTGAACTGAAAGAAATATCTGTTTCTTATGAACTTCTTTCATCTCTTTGGCTAGCAGAAATCACTGGATGCGTATGTGTGAAGAGAAAGCATCTGGTTTATTAGTTCTTCCTTGATTTTGTATTTTTAAAGGTAACTATGGGGCAGAACTCTGAATAAAGAATTTATTTTATATTAAAAAACAAAACAAATCTCCCCCCTTTTACTGTCATGGTAAATTAATAAATCTGTGGGACACCTACATAAAGTTCTAATAACCTTTTAGCTTAAAATCTGACCAAAGACTATTTTCTTAATTAAATAAAAGAGAGGATATCAAAAGAGAAAAAAAAACAAAACAGCAAAACCCACAAACATGGATTGTATCAACTGACATAACAAAATAAAGCCATTGTAACTTCACTAACCAATACATCTYGTTCAGGTCTCTAAACATTTCCTCATAACCCACTATGTTTAGAGCGAGTGATACGGATGCTATATTCAGCCAGGCCARTCTCACTGCTGACCTGCTCCTGACCTACACCTACTTCCAGCTACTTTGAAAGACTAGTAAAATAAGACACCATTGATAGCCAAATCAATCCATCCATCCCCAAATCTGCCTGCCATGGTCCAAATTCTTTGACATCTACAGTTTATAGATCGACCAGCCTATAGTTATAAATATACCTCCCCCAATGGTATATTACACCAATAGATTACAGGAGCCTCAGCTAGGCTTCTTGATGTATTAATGCAATATGTTAGGAGAGCACTAGCTCTCTCTGATGATGTATGGTCACCATACATATCATAAGAGTGCAGTACTTCAGTGATGTATAACTGTAACAAGGGCACCAACCAGAAGAAAACACTAGCAGAAGTACATTTTGTTAACTTACTAGAATAAAAAGTGAATATACTATTAACTTCATGAATACTAGAAGCGAAGAAAAGCCGCCCCCCTCCAGGCCAAGAAGAAAGTAACTGGCCACAGTGTCAGTCACCCTGCAAGAGCCAAGCTTGATAGGGTTAAGGCTGCCCATCAGACTTCTGATCACTTTATTAAAACTCTAGGCAGAAGCGCATTTGTTTGCATGCTCTTTTTTTCTTGATTTTTTTTTTTTTTTAAAAGAAACGTTTAAAACAAACTTGTCTTTAAGTTTTACAAAAGAAAGAAGCGGACAAAAATATTCTGATAATGACACACAGAGCTATAAAAAAAMCCAAGATATTTTCTGAGCAATGCTTCTTATTAAATACCGGAACACAAGCAAACATGATTAATCATCTGGGCAGGTGGAGTATCAGTGAGTATCACACTTGAACGTAATTTGATATTAAGTTAAGATCATTATATTTATTGGTAGAAATTGGAAAAGATGAAGTATTGTAACATTAAGAGGCTGTAGATTAGGTCATGACTACTCAATCTCTGCTGTTAATTGTCTTCATAGACAAAAACAACTTGGGTAAAGTAGTTATTTTTTGTTTCACTTGTGAGCTACAGAAAACACCTTTCTTATAAATATTTCAGATTTTTGCAACATTGCAATGTTCTCAGTAAGTGCACCATAGGAAGGTCTCAAAAGCAGTAGCATACAAAAGAAAACTGACAAAAAATTTACTCTTATAAAAATTGGTAATCAGTTACATAATCCAGTTTCACTCTTCACAACAGCTCACACACATATACATGATTCAGAAGAACCAGTTATGTTTAAGTTTCAACCAAATATAAAATAGTACATTTACAGAAGTACAAGTATACCAAGTTTCTCTTCATGTTTACAGCTATAAAAACCTGAACTGAATATGCTTTGTTAACCTTTAAATAGACTTGCAAAAGCCTTTACAGTAGAAAAAAGTGATTAGGCAACATCACACCTTGTGTGAGAAAGGCATTAACTAAACAAAAATTCTGACAATATTTTGTTAAGCATTTTTGATAGCAGAACTGCACTGCAAGACATTTTTCAACAAAATATTAAGCTATACTGGTCTTAAGAAAAGTGTATGTTGGTTACTAGTTCAGCATAATTACTTTTGCCTGTATCCCCCAAAGAGGAAAAGCAAAAAAAAAAAAGCCACACTGAGTGACAGCATTAATTACAAGTCCACTGTGAAAGTACACAAAGAAGAAAAGGGTGATTGTCTCTCTTCACTGTAATCTATTCATGGAAAACAGTTTTAAGAGCCTGAGCCTGAAGTGTTCTTGAAGAGCAAACTACTCAAGATGCTGTGTATTTTCCCTCAGAAGGGGAGATGAGGGCTGTGAGTACCTGGCTTGGAAGCTTTGCTATGAGCAAAATACTTAAGATGCAGCTCCAGATTTTCTCAGTACGACTGTGTGCAAAATGGGCTAGGTTCAGGCCTCCCAGATCCCAGTAAGAAAGAATAAAACTTCAAATTCATTTTCATCCTTGTTGTTAATTTTCACTGTCTTTAGCCAACAGACTAAAGGTAAGAGGTTAAACAATGACTGCAGTAAAAAGCAAGAGGAAGTAGCTGATTGGCAGGTTGATTCTCTCAGCCTAGAGCTGGTCCGTAGCTCTGTTTCTAATACTGTCATCACTACAAAGGCAGGAATGATATGAAACAGTCCATGAAAGGGGCAAAGATGAAATCTGCTTCTTATGCTTCCAACAAGCACAGCCCAGTGCAAGTCACAGAGGAGCAGGAAGTAATATCAAATAAAATACAGCAATGTTCTTACAGACAGTTCAAACAGTAGCACAGATAAGCCCAGACCACAGCCCAGCAAGTACTTCTAGAGGAACTGTACCTCAGAAGGAGGGAAGCTAATCAAGCAGGTGATGTGGAAGTGGCAGAGTACCATGCTCTCTCAAATTTTAACGCCAGCATCAGTGATAGAGAATGAATCTTGTCTGCATTTATCACTGGGAGGTTTGTTATAATCTCAGTAGAGCAAGTCAAAGTCATCTAGATTTTCTGAACATGTCTCAAAGAGGTTTAAAGATGTGTGTAGATGTAGGCATGGTACTTTCTATCTTTGCCTCATTTTTCACTTTCAAAATGTGAAAGGTTAACCCCATCCGGCCCTATATCTGCAATATGTACCTTCTGGTTTTACTCGTAGATTCTGTATCAGTGCAATTCTCTACAACCTCATGGCATGACCTGCATATTATTCAGGAGGAGCCACGCTTCCAATAGCTGCAAATAGTACTGAAAATGATTTGAGCAATGACTTTCAACAACATCAGGCAACATGAACTACTTAGGATGGAGTTGAGTACTATCATTGCCACTTTCTTAAACTCAGATTTTTCAAAGGATTACAAAACCATTAAAAAGCATTCTTCAAGCAATGTTATATAGTATTTTTAGTATCTCATAATTTTTCCCTACAGAAACAAATACAAGCTTTTCTCCCCAAAAGGTTGACATATCAAAAAATGAATGATTAAAAAAACACTTTAAATATGCAATAGTCCTACTAGATCATAATGCAGCAGGGGTGAAGCAACAATATTAAGAGAAAAATGCTGGTATTCATATAGCCTACCTTTTAAGTGTCTTGATAGGAAATCAGCCTTCTTCTCTAACTATATACAAACATAAATGTATGTTACAGTCATCCTTTAAAGGAATCTCCTTCCTTCCACTGCCTCCTTCCTTCCTTCCACTTCCCTTCCTCCTAACTTAAGCTCCTAAGTTAAAGGCCTAAAAAAAAAAAGTGTRAATATCCTACCAAGCGTTTGCTGAATTTCCTGGCTTTTCCCCCCAATAGCTTTTAATATCTCAGTTCACATCAGCTCCAATAGATAGATAGATAGATTTTTTTTACTTACTGCTTTAGATTATTTCTTACACACTACTCTGTAGTTGATATGAGATCTTTATTAAAACAAAAGTAAGACACTATATTCAAGTCTAACAGTGTCTTAAGGAATTTCATTTTTTCTATGTGAAATTCAGGGTATATATCCTCATACAATCAAGTCATCCACTTTCATACCATATAGTAGTAGCAATAAATTTTAGCTTTTTGCAATATGTTGCTTTCCCTTCTTATACAGAAAAGAGAGAGTTTCCCCAAATTTTGTGACATTAGTATTTTACACCCACTGTATCCCACTGGGTGAAAGCTCCCCTGGGAATGTAGGCGATGACTGCATTTTATACACGTGTTCTGGAACTTCCTTCTGTTTCCTCATGGATTCGACTTCACTTGTTTCAATCTGTTTTCTTTGAGTCCCAAGAGTTCCATTACAAAGAGTCTGAGATTTCAGTGACTGCTGTCCTTGTTCAAGTTCAAAATTCACAATAAGGGAATCAACCAGAGAGTCCAATTCATCAGAGTTCATAAAAGGCATAGGTATTTTCTGGATAGGATTGTTTGCAGAAGTAGAAGGCAAGACAAATAAACTGAAATAATTGTTAAAATATCCAGCTAACATACAAATCTTTTCTGCACAGCTCCTGAGATGGCTTGTATGTCGGTATGACCCTATGAAAAACAAAAGCAAGAAGAATCAAATGCAATATTTTGCAAAAAAAGAGACCAAACAGTCCTCCCTCCTTCTTGCCTTACTGGTCTCCTTTAGGCTACAGGTTACTGTCAAGACAGGCAATAATCCAGCTAAATACCTTGTAATGTAGAAGAAACAATCTGATAGACTTCAGCTAGGCACTGCTCCAATTCCAAATATTTTGCAGCAATGTTCATGTTTTTCTTTATTTCCTGATATACACATTCTTCCTCTGGTAACTGAGATCCTACTTCTTTCTGTGTTAATAAAGAGAAATTTGCTTGAGAAGACCCAAATAAATGATAGAAGTGTTCAATGCTTAATATACTATTACGAATTCAAGTCTCGCAAAACAGGCCAACACTGAAACGCAAAATGAAAGTGATGCTAACTCACAGAACATACGATAACTCTGAAGAAAGCGCAATTTTTGAAATCCTTAAAAAAAAAAGCGCAAGTGGAACCATAAAATCTAGAAAAGTTTTCACATTTACAAGATAGATTAAATTCTCTCTCCAGCTTTTGATTCAAAATGCCAATAACTGTAGCCATAAACTACTGCAGTAGCTACTTTATCACAATTACAGCAGCATTATTGAACCTGAGGCTTTCAAATTAAAAAAGTTGTCAGGCTGTTCATAATGAACACATTCAAATAAATAAATAAATAAATAAWTATTTATATATAAAAATACCAGAGACACTACAAGTAAAATTAAAATCAAGTAGTTTGGGGTTGAAGTAAGATGGCCAAAAAATTACAGTGTTCCAGTCACAAAAGTGCTAACTATCATAGGAAGTGCTATCATGCAATTACAAATATATAAAGGGTAGTTTTAGTTCCTCCTTTTTGTTAAATACATCTTTTAAAATTAAACCCCAGCCTTCAAACCACATATTTTGTGAAACATTTCCCTTACCTTTCTGCAATAAAATATGTTATTTTCAAGGAATCTGGCTAAAGCCACAGCATTGTCCTTTATTTGATTTTGAATCTGGAGGGGGGGGGAACAAAAACAAAAACACACTTTTAATTTTATTGTACACTTGATTCAAGATACAATAAGTATCCATCAATAATTTAGAAGCATAGCAATGAATACCAGCATAGTAACAAGGAAAACATTCAAAAGCAGAAGCAATGAAAAGTGTGAATTTCCGGTAACAGCATGCAATTTCTCAAATGAGGGGGAGAAAAAAAAGGAAAAAAAGAAAGAAAGAAAAAGGTTAGCTGGTAGAGAACATTTTTAACTATATATGGAAGGTTTTAAATATCTCTTATTACAGGAGGATCATATGAGCAAACCTAAGTATTTGCCAAAGAAAAATTCTCCAATAAGTTAAAAAATAAAAAATAAAAAAATAAAACCCCACAGTCACACTAGGCAGCAGGGGCAAGCTCAACACCCAAGAGTTTTCAGACTTCACATGAGCTTCCCCCAGCAGGACACACAAAGGACCCCGCAGCTGTGCAGCAATGGGCTGCAAGCCAACACACTGCTGCTCGGCGAGCAGGCTGCTCAACGCCTTTCCCTAGGGACATGGAGCGTTCAAGACTTGACTAAGCAGATAGGAATAAAGATTTTTACTGGTTCCACTGTTGCCTGTAGGATCAAGACTAACAGTAGTGAAAACCAGAGTAGGAAGAAGTTTTTGTTTTGCTTGAAACAACAAGCCTATCACTCCTGTCAATCAGATTTGAACCATTTATCCCAAGTCACTGTTACAGACTTATTTTTGAATGAAAACAAATTCTTCAAGAAATATGCATTATAAATACCCCAGCTCACTAAGGATACTTTCTTATTGACTGTAGTCCTGCAAATTCCTGAACGGGGAAGGAAGAAGGGGGGGAAGGAAGAAGGGGGGGAAGGAAGAAAAAAGACACCCCCCCACCCCTCCCCAAGGCAGAGGACAGGATTGCTCACACACAGGTGAAGCCGTTGGCCTCACATGCTATCTGTCCAAAACAGGTTTTTTCACAGAGGAAAAGAGGCAGAACAAGCCTCTTGCCTATCCTAACACTGGAAGGGAGCACGTACACTATGTGCCTAATATCTTGCTGAAAAACATTTCAACCTTTCCAAAATCCTGCCGCGGAAGCCAGCCAGCCTGCCTTTCTGTGGACAYGGCTTACCCACTGAGCGGCCCATTTCCAAGGGCTACTCCAACTTGCCTACTGGAATGTGCACACAACTCTACAAGTATACAGTCACAGAAATATTTTAAATGGGGTGCTTATCCTTATACTCTCCTTTGCATAACTCTAGTATTCCTTGCTGTCACCTAAACAAAAATGGTAAGAGCCCTAAATAACAGGCTGGGGCTTAAAATAGTTGTGCCACTTCTCAAAAAAAGCAAATGTCTGTCCCCCCTGTCAAAGAGTTAATTAAAAACATATTTTACTGAATTCAGCATGTAAGGATGGCTGTTCGGCCTGAAGTATTAAGATATACCAAACACATACTCATAAAAGTATGTTTATTTCACATAAGAGCTGATCCTCCACAGCTTGTCTTTTTTTTTAATTAAATACAGCTCTGATTTAAGTATTCTGAAAAAATAAGCTTGAAGTGTATTAAAATGCTTTTGTATGAAAGCATATGAACTATTTAATGTAGTAAAACATCACAACTGCTATCTAGGGAGAAAAACTTTAAGCATGAATCTTTTAAGAAGGGATATTCCTAATCATTCATAATAAAAATTACAAAAATAATTAGATTGAGGTCTTAACATAGACATAAAAGCTTTACATTGGTGCAATATCTTTTCTTATTACAGTAAGCTTGAAAGGTCACAGGACCAACTCATTAACAAATTATAAGTACATTTGCTGTAATTATCCTATAAAATGTTATAAAGAAGCTGTTTAAATTAAAACAGCACTGCTGCTTAGCAACCTGGAAAGTATTTGAAAGTCAGCCCTGATTCCAGTAAATGACACTAAAATGAGCAGGATATTTCTGCATTTGTGGTATCAGCTGCTTCAGTCAACCATTTTCGCCGTAAAGGCCCCAATTCAAGAAAGTGCTTCAGCATCTGTTAAGCATTAAGCACATGAGAAGACTAGTTCTTAAAAGATAAAACTGAACTACTTGGATACTTAGTTAGTATGCTGTTTGGGACCAACACTGTAAGAGCAGTGTGTGACAAAATAAAGTTTTTTAAACTTTCTAACCGTTTTCCTAACACCAAGTACAGTAATAGTAGAGGTGTCTGCAATTATCAATAAGAAATAACAAACCTTAGCTTTTAGGTTCATAAGCCATTGCTATATATTAAATATTAAAACTTTTTACAAAATAAATTTAACAGTAGTTAACAGAATAATAGGTCTATTTGAACCTTTCTGCTAATTTTCATATTCTCCCTCTCTTTCATGGTTACCCCATGTGACAAWGGAACTAGGGAAACACAGTGAGATTTTGTACAAAGTGCCGTCCAACACATAGAAAAAAAAAAAAATTCTGAATAAAATACATTCATGTGTTCAGCCTACAGGTAGTAAAAGACTCTGCAGTGTAAAAATCTCTGCAAGATTACAATCAGTGTAGTACCACCCATCTCAAATCTGTCTGGAAATGTTTATAGTAGGAATACAATTACTGACAGAATTGCTGGAAAATAAAAAGAATTGATGGAGTGGCTCCAAGACGATGCACTAATAGTTTTTAATCTCATTTTCATCTCACCTCATTTTGTGGATATTGTTTCACCAGTTCTTTCTGCACCACTCTTGCTTTTTCCTGTACTGTATCCATAAGAAGCTCCAGTCCCGAGCCTACTCCACTGTAAATGGCAAGTACAAAGTCTTTCTAAAAGAAAGGTTCAAAACAAAACAGTTAAAGTAATTGCTATGGCCTTGAACTAAAACAGATTTTATGTAATGAGCTAGAAACAAGATTCTGTGTTAAGCAAATTGGTCAGTGCTAGTCTRTTCAACCATGTGTGTGCTTTGGACCTTATAGGCTCAGCTCTGTAACTTCCTTTTTCTACCTTTCTTCAGATTTCTGAAAAAATCAATGCACTACAAATCTGAAAACAGTGGCAAGCCTTTGAAAGGTTGCCTTACTCACAGATAACTAAAATAAGTACTGAGCTTCATTTAAATAGTTATACTTGTACTATCTCAGTGTAAATACGGTTCTAAAAGCACAGTATTTCCTTCTCTTTATAGGCGCAAATTATACAGATTTAAAGTTTTTTTTTTTTTAATATAACATTTCAAGGGCATTAAACACACATCCAGTCTCTCCATAAAAACGAAGCATTAGACAAACACTGAAAATATTTAAGTCAATTGATTGAGAAATGTTATGAAGATCAAATTCTGTTACATGGAACTCACTATACTTTTGAGCACAGTAAATGTGTATGTCAACATTAAAGTTACTTTGTTTTTAAATTCTATATTCTAGGATATACAGGCACAAAGAATAAGGGAAATTCAAAAGATATTGAGAAAAAAAGTAAAGTCTTGCACTTAAATATTTTTCTGAAACTCATCTAGAAAGTCACTGTATGTGATAACATTTCTTTTCACCTGTAGGCTAGTTGCAGTAACGTTCTCTTCAGAAGAGCAAATATCAGCTCTTGTGAGTACTGCCAAGTGTCCTATATATTTCATTATTTGTCTTAGCGTTTGGTTTACTTTGTTCCATGCTTCCATTACCATTGAGGATATATCTGAAGAACATCCCTGAGAAATGAAGGCATATCATTCATTCAAGCTAGAAAGCATCTGTGGTCAAAAAGCACGCATTTTCTATTGCACAATAGTTTATCTTCAAGCATTTTCAGCTTTATATCTTCCCATTTGTAGTGACTCAACCACCACAACTAAAAGGAAAGCCAATGCCTTGCAACCACAAAGAAGAATGCTATCGTTATACTACAGAATATTAAAAAAGAAATTCTGTGCACAAGACTGTAGCATTAACAAGAATAATATTTACTGGCCATTGGTTTTTATAAGTTTATAAACAGTAGCACTCTAAAGATAATCTAAAATAGCATTAACTCTTACCACTGCATATTTTGTTTTCCCCTTTTATCTTTTTTAAAGGGGGGGGGGCAGGAAGCACTATATATGACTGATATTCTTATCTGACATTTTAGAAAAGCAAAGTTATGACAAAAACCAAGTTAGACACTTTTGAGGATTCCTGGGACACTCAAAGGAAGAAGCAGAGACAACCCAGCTAATAGTAGTTGTGATAGGTCTAAAAACCATACACAAAGGAGACCCCTCCCCTTCCAAAAAATAAGCAAACACAAAAAAATCCCCACACACAGCACAGCCCACAAAAACACACAAGAGATGCATCAAAGTGATTTTATGTCAAGCTTAGGAGGCAGGACTTACCAGCTCAGGATTGATACCATACTGACAAACTTATACTATTTTCAGGGCCTGGGCACACACAAGTCTGCGCTGCTCTCAACTAGCATATGAAAGTACCAGTTTAGCTAGTACAAAAATACCCTTCATTATTCATCTCACTTAGGTCAGTCCATTTGTGACTGCGTGTGCCGTTTGACTGGTTTTAGTAAGTTTGTGGTCAATATCATATCAATGGCATAGAATCTCTCCACGCAATTCTCTTGTCTTTTTCTAGAATATTGGATGAGCAAGGAGCTCCTGGTAAAACTCAACCAGAAGAAGGAAGTATACAGAAAGTGGAAAGGGGGACAGGCCACTTGGGAGGAATATAGGAACATTGTCAGAGTATGCAGGGATGCGCTGAGGAAGGCTAAGGTTCATTTGGAATTAAATCTGGTGAGAGATGTCAAGGACAACGAGAAGGGCTTCTTCAAATACATCAGTAGCAAGAGGAAGACTAGAGGAAATGTGGGCCCACTACTGAATGGGGTGGGTGACGAAGGAYGCAGAGAAGGCAGAGTTACTGAATGCCTTCTTTGCTTCAGTCTTTACTGCTAAGACCAGCTCTCAGGAATCCCACACCCTGGAGACAAGAGAGAAAGTCCAGAGAAAGGAAGATTTTCCCTTGGTTGAGGAGGACTGGGTTAAAAATCATTTAGGCAAACTTGACACCCACAAATCCATGGGCCCTGATGGGATGCACCCACGAGTGCTGAGGGAACTGGCGGATGTTATTGCTAAGCCACTCTCCATCATCTTTGAAAGGTCATGGAGAACAGGAGAGGTGCCTGAGGACTGGAAGAAAGCCAATGTCACCCCAGTCTTCAAAAAGGGCAAGGAGGACCCAGGGAACTACAGGCCAGTCAGCCTCACCTGCATCCCTGGAAAGGTGATGGAGCAGCTCATCCTGGAGGCCATCTCCAAGCATGTGGAGGACAAGAAGGTGATCAGGAGTAGTCAGCATGGCTTCACCAAGGGGAAATCATGCCTAACCAATCTGATAGCCTTCTATGATGGAATGACTGGCTGGGTAGATGAGGGGAGAGCAGTGGATGTTGTCTACCTAGACTTCAGCAAGGCTTTTGACACTGTCTCCCATAGCATCCTCATAGACAAGCTCAGGAAGTGTGGGTTAGATGAGTGGACAGTGAGGTGGATTGAGAACTGGCTGAATGGCAGAGCTCAGAGGGATGTGATCAGCGGCGCAGAGTCTAGTTGGAGGCCTGTAGCTAGCGGTGTCCCCCAGGGGTCAGTCCTGGGTCCAGTCTTCTTCAACTTCTTCATCAGTGACCTGGATGAAGGGTCAGAGTGCACCCTCAGCAAGTTTGCTGCCGATACAGAACTGGGAGGAGTGGCTGATACACCAGAGGGCTGTGCCGCCATTCAGAGAGACCTGGACAGGCTGGAGAGGTGGGYGGAGAGGAACCTCATGAAGTTCAAAGGCAAATGCAGAGTCCTGCACCTAGGGAGGAATAACCCCATGCACCAGTACAGGTTGGGGGTTGACCCGCTGGAAAGCAGCTCTGCTGAAAAGGACCTGGGAGTGCTGGTGGACACCAAGTTAACCATGAGTCAGCAATGTGCCCTTGTGGCCAAGAAGGCCAATGGTATCCTGGGGTGCATCAGGAAGAGTGTTGCCAGCAGGTCGAGGGAGGTGATTCTCCCCCTCTCCTCAGTCCTGGTGAGGCCACATCTGGAGTACTGTGTCCAGTTCTGGGCTCCCCAGTACAAGAGGGATGTGGCACTACTGGAGCAAGTCCAGTGAAGGGCTACAAAGATGATTAGGGGATTGGAGCATCTCTCTTATGAGGAAAGGCTGAGAGAGCTGGGCCTGTTTAGCCTGGAGAAGAGAAGGCTGAGGGGGGATCTTGTCAGTGCATACAAATATCTCAAGGGAGGGTGTCAAGAGGATGGAGCCAGACTCTTTTCAGTGGTGCCCAGTGACAGGACGTGAGGCAACGGGCACAAACTGAAACACAGACAGTTCCATCTGAACATGGGAAAAAACTTCTTCACTGTGAGGGTGACAGAGCACTGGAACAGGTTGCCCAGAGAGGTTGTGGAGTCTCCTTCTCTGGAGATATTCAAAACGCGCCTGGATGCAATCCTGTGCAACTTGCTCTAGGTGACCCTGCTTGAGCAGGCGGGTTGGACTAGATGATCTTCAGAGGTCCCTTCCAACCTCAGCGATTCTGTGATTCTGTGATATATACACTTTACCTGCAACAGTAACTGTATATAACCTCCCAAGTTCTTTACTTCCTGTTTTAATTCCTCCTCAGTTTTTATAGATGTGGAGCACTTTTGGACACTGTTAAGCCAAAGCTTGGTTAGAACCACAAGCTGGTCAAAAGCGGAGATAATTCTGATGCCATAGGACTGAGCAGCACGATCAAGAAGAAAAACTAAAAACAAAAAACAACAAAAACCGAGATTTATTACAAGCTCTGCTCTGCAAATGAAAGTAGCAAGATTTATTCTTTCTATAGGCAAATATATGAATGTTTTCAGATCTGAAAGAGAAAAAAGTAATATTTAATTTAATATTTATCAAAAAGACTTACTGTTCTCTTGACATTCTTCATCTTGCTGTTCATAGGCTTTTGAAATGGCAGATACTCCAGTGAAAATGGTAAACAAATTAGTTAGGAGATTATCTGCTATGCTCTTTCCTCCTTCATGATTCTGTTCCAGCAAATCTAAAGCTGAACTTACAGATTCTTTGCAAATTCCAGGAATAAACAATTCAGAAGAGCTTGGGCATATGTTGGATTTGTTTGGTGAGCCTGTATTGACATAAAGGCAAAACCTATCAAGAGTTTCTTGGCTGTAGGAGCAAGCAGAGAGACAATCTTTGTAATGACTATTTTATACTGCTTCTTCTACAAATGTTTAACTACTAAAGATAAAAATAGTTGGAAAAAATAGAAATATGTACACAAGAAAGCTTGCATAGTTTCTGTATTCCGTTAGTACAAATTCCAGAGTGAAAGTTTTTAGCATGAATCCATCTTACCAACTACAGAACCTATGAAGAGATAAAAGAAAAAAAAACACACACACGAACATGCACCAGCCAATTTAAAATAGCTTACTGTATAAAATATTTGGGAGAGTGAAGCATCTAATACCTGGGAGGGTTTAAAAAGGGAAGGGAGGGAGGGAGAGAGAGAATGAATATCTAGGGGAATCTCAGCAGTTGAATGAGTAGCAACAACTCAAGCAAAGTCTCCAAATGTTTGTGTTGGGATTCAGTGTCTGACGGAGCAACTAGTCAGGTGAACTATCAGCATTCTTCATTTAACCTGCATAGTTAAGCAGAGTAATGTTTTAGGCAAATTGCTCAACATGAAGGTCTACGCACAGGTCAGGAAATGTTTACCCTAAGAAAGCGTTTCACAAAGACAAAAAGATGCGCTATTAACATTATTACTTGCATTCTAAAGTTGATGATATTACAAACAAAACATTTTCCACTTTGTTTACAAACCTACCATTTGGGGTTTTGTTTTTTTTTAAATAATTAGAAGTGCATATGTTCTATCAGTATGTAGGAGTTTCAAGTTTCTCAGTATGACATGAAAAGTAATCTGCTGTATAGCAAGTACCTGCTATATAAGAAGTTTGAATATTCTGGACTGGGTATAATTTTACATCAGACAAACATCCAGAAATTCTCCTGTTCTTCATGAAACTTCTGCTTCTAAGAAAGGATGAAGACATGGAAAATTTATTTTAAAAGATTATCACTCCCTCTGCCCCACCTCCCTCCACCAAAGGTTCAATGAAAATTAACAGACATCAGACAAACCAAAAGCCCACCTACTCACTGAAACTGGTAAACACAGAACCTAAATTAGAGTGAAAGCAAGCCAACACAGGATGGATCCTGCTTAATTTCCTCAGGTTCTTGCTTGTTGATGCTGGACCTGAAATTATTCATTTTGGGCAAGGCAGCAACAGCAGTAAACAGCAAGGCTTGGACAAATTTGCTCCTAAGGGTTTCCTTTTCTTCTGTCCTTGCTATGCCTCTGATGAGTTAAGAACAAGTGGACTCTGACTTTATGTGCAACTTCAGCCAAGAAATTGTGATCAGAGAACAGGATTTTCAGGAAATGTAAGTTACCATTTTTCCAGAAGAGTCACTGGAGCAGTGGCATACAGCATGCCCTGCCTTCAGTTTGAGTATGCTGGAAGTCCCTTAAAGCAGGACCACCAGTTTACATTCCCCTTTCTAGGCTACTGTTTTATTACTGGGTAATTCTCCAGAACCTGAGAAAAAACAAGTGTTTCTTTCCTAACTACTCAGACCACGGAATGCAGACTTGTTGGCTCTTTTGAATCTTGTTTGCTGGACAGGATAAATTGCTTTTACAAAGCCAGATGAGCTTTTCATTTGTTTGTTTTGATAAAAGACAAGTTCCATGAAGCTTGCTGTTGCTGGTTGGACAATCTTATGCAGGTTCTTGGGGCTGGTGCTGGGGATTTACTTGCCTGCACTCAAGACCAGCTCTCTTGACAGGAGGGAACTGTTTGAGGAGCCTCAGCTAGCCCTTAATATGTTAAAAAGCTGGAAGGAGGCTCATGAGGGGCTCCCCCATGCCTCCAGGGAGCTGCACTGAAGCTCAGTCTCATGCCCTTGGCCCTGCCCAATTTACCTTGCAGCTGTGGTGCAGCCATGCCTGTGCCTGGCCATGGCCCCTGTTGATCCGGACCCTGACCGGCAGCCTTGACTTCCCAGCGTGGCCTGGGACCTGGCCACCACAGCCTCGCCTGTCAAATTCCAGCCTGCAGGCTGAGCCCGGCCACCAGCCCCGGAGCGGCCCTGCTTGCCTCGCTCAGCCCTGGGGCTTGGCTGGCTCCAGGGAGAGCAGCGCCCGGCTCCCGCTGGCCTCCCCTTTGCCAGCGCCTGCCTTGCTGCGCCCTGCACTACATGCATCAGAAGCGGCAAACCCTGGAGTAGCACATGAAATTCATTCTCTTTTCCCTAGTACGTGTGAGCCGCCTCAGCTAACCGCTGTCAATGCAGCGCAGAACACCGATACCCGGCGTTCCGGTACCTTTTCTTTTTCTGTTCTATTTCTACTGTTGCATTTTTAAAATAGGCAAAACAAAACCAAATACACTTCTGAGATTCAACAGTGCACAACTATAGCAGTCTTGCACTGTCCAGAAGGCAGCTTCAGACAAGGAAGAGTGTTCCAACATTATTCTAGCATTAAAAGAGTATTTAAACTAAAAATAAAGTTGTTGTTCACCCATCATATTATTTTCAGATAACTTCTATTTACTTTGAACTGTCAGGAATGCTTTCCAAAACTTAGTCAGCTAAACTGGCCTGCTTTACTGCAGAATCACAGTAATCATTGGACTGCTACCCACTAGTAAAGCTATAATTAAGCATCTGTCAGCATTTACATTACAAGCTACAGTTTGCAGGAGTTTGCAATTCAGTCATAAAACTTGTGACAAGGCTAAAACTTATAAGGTCCCAGGCCAGCTGCAATTTACTCTTTTTTAAAAACARTGCTTTCAAATTATGGAAACATGAAGAAAACCTTAAAAAACACACACCTTACTCTGCACTGATGATTCCTAAATACATGGTTTAGAAAACCTTACACACATTTTGACCAAATATACCTTTGGGTTTGGGGATTTTTTGCTACTATTTCTTCCCTACAAGAAGGGATAAGAAGATAAGAATGAATGAACAGAAGCACTACTAGCAACTAAAATACAGAGGAATAAACACAGCTGTTTTATTTCCACAAAATTTAATCTCTAATAAAACATACTGTTAATTTTTATTTTATTATTAATATATCCATTGGAGAGCCTATAAGAAGCTATTCTTGCACATAGGTCAGTGTAATAGATTACCTAAAAAAATGCCCATTTTAGTTTTTCCATCATATAGGAATGTTGTCCAATTCTTAGATTGCTTAAAATAATCCCCATCCAAAGAAAAAAAAAAAGTGTGTAGAGAAAAGTTTGCTCTTTTCTTCCATTTTAAACTCAAAGTTTTAATCTGTTTTTTTTCCTGGAAAATGTATACAGATTACTAGTATCCTTAAGACATAACAGAAACTGATTAGTTTGGAGAAAAGATAAAAAGTTAAATAGTAAATTTTTGATAGAAAAGGTGTTAGATAAAGAAAACACATGTTAAAGAATTTTAAGAGTTTAGTAAGCTTTCAAATACATATTATTCCTCCACTTTTAACCTTACATGCAATGGAGTAAGGTTAAAGTCCATGAGTAAGCATTGCTGAACATCTAGACTGGCTTACCCAGTTGCCACAGTACCCTCTGCATTTAAAACCAAAAGCATCTGTGCAGCCACACATTGCACTGATCTGGCTGGAAATGTTTTTCTGTCAAGCTATGTTTTCACTTGAATTATTTCCCCCACTACTTCACCAGGTGACTGTGCAGGCACTCAGCAGCTGGCACAAGACATGGGTAATTACCCCATAATTGTTAATCACCTCCAACCAATTGCCAATTGGTTATGCATAAAGCCCTGTGGAACTGACCAGCCATACATTGCATATATGCCATGCCTGACCTCAGAAACACTGCTGTTTAATCTGCCAAACTGGTTTTGTTAGTGGGCATGCAATTTTTATTAGCAATATTGCACTGGCAACACGTTGCATAGCAAAAAAACCACATTTCGTGATTGAAGCCAGTAAACCAAAGCAAGACAACCCATTTAGTCTAACTCCCCCTCATCACAAATATTCACATAACTTTTCATTTAAGTTCCACATTATAAGAAGGTAAAAGAAGAATCAATAAATGTAAAGTTATGTTAATGGCTCTGAAGCATATTTATTTAGATAATTACACAAGTTAGTAACTTTTACTTTGTTTTAAATATAGGTAAAGGAAGGAGCTACAAAAAAAAAAGTTACCTTCTTCTGGAAAAAGAGGAAACGGAAGCAGCTGAAAGGTCAGGTTCCCACTCATCAGTAGGGTCATAAAATACATCAGCAGCTTTGTTACCATCATTATTCTGGAAAACAAAAGAATGAGGGATTAAACAGAGGACTAATGTTATAGTAAACAGATACAACATAGAGATGAAGAAAACAGATGTTCTAATAGTGGTAGCAGTACTGTTTTTGTTAGGATATGTCTAATTTAGAAGATAGCTGACTGCCAGCTAACTTGAGGTATGAGTGCAACAGTTTTAGCCATATTTTTTCATGTGGAGTAGAATACAATCTCCATTATTGCCAAGATCCAAACAGTTCTTAGTAATTAATCAAAATACATCAAAATATACTTCTGCCACTTGGTATAGTTACATATTACAAAGTAATATCATAAGGGAATGTTTCCTCAGTTTTTTCCCCTTTTTTCCTTTGATACCTTTTTTTCTATTTTGGACAAATCATGGGAAGTTTATTTCAAATACATAAACAAATAAATATGAAGTTATTTTTTCAAACAGTAAAGTATAATTCTTTAACTAGATGTAATTATTTAAGAGAGGAAAAAAGTCAGTTCCAAAGCATAAAATGCCTTCATATTTTTCCCTACCATGAAAATATTTTTAGAGCTCCAACAATTGGGATTTCTTCCTTTGCAAACTTCAAGTATGTTATTTACTCCAGAAAATGATTTACCTTCAGAAATAGTAAACATCTCAATACTTGTCTATATATTTGAATCATTTTTCTACTAATTTTTCAACACTGTTCCAGGCTACGCATAACACAGATATTGGGAAGACAAGAACTTATATAATCAGGAGAATCACATACTGAAGCACAGAACAAATTCAAACTCATCTCTTATCATATGTATATATTTTGTATGTATGTATATATGTGTATATATATCATACTTTTTTTTGTTCTTTTTAATTAAAAAAAATCCAGTGTCTTTTTGTTAAAGATCAGATAAGAAAGCCTCCTGATTTTCCTCCTGTATGATTATCAAAATACTATCTTTGACAAAGTATTTATGATTATTAGTGTTTTTTCTTTGGTTCTTACAGACCTCATAAAGTTCTTTCAATGCTGCTAGTTTGCATTCAAATTTCTCCATGCTCCAGAAAGTTGCAATTCCCAGTTTGATATTACGAACCTGTACCTGAACAGTTGCTGTTCCTGTTTTATCATCGATTTTGTCATGCCTAAGAATTTGAGAAAAAATTTTTTAAATAATAATTTTTTAAAAATGAAGACAAAGAAACAACTATACTTCTAAAGTAAATAAAGTATTTTTTTKGGGGGGGGGAAATCATACTGAGGCTAAGAATTTGCTTCATTACAAGCACAGATACAACATGATGCTTGGGACATCATGTTTCTCACAAAACCACAAACATTAGTGTGTCCGTTAAGATTAAGTTATTTTTATAGAAAGGGGGGGAAGGGGAAGAAATTCTTGCATTCAGAAGAAAACATCTGAACTAGCAGATAAATTCCTGGCCCTCAACAAACTCGGAACCAAATATACGCTACAGACTTCTATTAGCAGAGTTCCTATTGATAGGCATGAAGAGACAACACCCGAACAACACAACTGTACACGTACACCTTAGAAACTTCTAGGATAGCTGCATTTACTGTGGTAGTTTTTAAAAACCAGCAGAGTTTTTTCCCCTGTGAGGACAGTCTTCTGCCATTGTAAAGCACTAGTGTATCTCAAACTGAGCACACCCAGCCAATACACAGGTCCACTTTGTGAACACTTCCACTACGATTAGCAAGAAGCGCGGCATAGAAAAAGATCTGTAGAGTGAAACAGCTGGTCCCAAGCACTCAATATCCACATTCTGAGGTTTTTGCTTTGGACTATCTCTACTGTGGTCTATGAAGTGAACATCACTAGCAGCCAGTTTGTCCTCTAATTGCCCAAAAGTAATGCAGTTTGCGTGCCCTAGGATCACTCAAATATGTAAGCCAAAGCATGGCATGCACAGGCATCAGGAAATTCACTTCCAGAGCACACTCAACCCAAAGTGAATTGAGTAATATAGATGCATCCTTAAAGTCTTAATCTCAAATACACATTTYGCACTAACAAGCCTAAACTAACAAGTTCAACACTGCAGCTAAGCTAGCTAGTAAAACTGATTTGTCAYGTACAATTTAATGAAATTCTTAAGAGAAAAAACAAACAGCTCTCTGCACATCCCAAAATCTTTTCCCCCATCTCCATATACCCTATTAAGCAACTCCAATACTCACCTGCAGAAAACAGTGTTTTTCCCTAATTCATTACTAATGGCATTGGCCTCCTTGATCATCACTGATAGTTTCAGAGAATTCCAGTTAAGTGGAACTAATACAGAATACGGCACATAATGATTAAATAGTTCAAACATAACATGAGGCAACAACATAAAGGTTAAAAAAAAGAACCCACAAATATTTAGCCAATAACAGTTCCATAGATTCCCAATATATTAAAAAACCCGACCCTTCTGGCCAAATTAACCCTGAAGACAAAACAAAACAAAACAAGAAAAGCCCCACACATCACAAATAATAACAACAACAGAAAGAGGTTGATGAGGGGTATTTCAGAAATAAGAGACATAACACCAGATACTGTATATTGGCCTAATCTGAGGCGGGAAACTAAGCACAATCTATTCTGGTACTCCAGTTTCCAAAATGAGTTACTCCAAATCAGTTCATCCAGATGGGGGAAGAACTTCTTAGTAATTGAGGTAAGTACAAGACTATGTGTATATCCACCTGATAAATATGATTAAAATATGATTTAAACAGAACTTCTAGCACTGTCTGATACATATGGCTTAAGAAGGGAAAGGAACATATACCAGCCATAAGATTATTTTCATTCAGAAACACTAGAAGTGTCAGAGGAAGAGAGGAAAAAACCATCTGACTCCAAACTCCTAAATCCAAGCCCACTGAGTGAAAGAAATCTGCATTGCCCTTGTGACATTATGACATACTAGTCATAGTTTTATTCCCACTTCCACGATTCTTTTGAAAGGTTTGTATTTCTTCAGCAATCTTCTGTTTTTCTGCTTCCAGAGCTTCAAGTATCTTTGCATGACGAATAGTATGATCTGCCAGAGCCTAAAAACAAAAAAGCAGRAAAACAAACAAACAAAAAAAATCACCACAAAACTCTTAGCAGTATTATTCAAGCAGCAAATCTTGTTGCTGTTGTTTTAAGGACTCTTAGAACAGAAAGAAATATATCTTTCCTTCTTAGAAGGAAACTTATCTACCATATCAGTATGAAACCCTTTGTCTTCAAATTTTGACAATTTTCTGGTTTTACTTAGATATCAACATGCTTAAGAAATACTTAAGTAAAAAAAGAAACTAACATTTTAGTCATTACTTAAGTTAAAGCCCTGCGTCACAACTTTTGGCACAGGCAACAGTCGCTAAAGTTTGGTACATCAACAAGATGGTCCGTGTTATGTAAGAAATAACATGGTTGGTTCTAGTTTATCTCCCGATTTAATAAAATAGCATATTCAAAGGGTAAATAAGACATCTGTCTACTCACATAAAATCATTTAGAAGAAAAGTTCTGAAGAAGCAGCAGTTAACTTGGATATAGAAAAATGATTTAAAAAAACACGACTGATCACCTAAGAAAAGCTTGGTTTTTTAAACTACCTGCTTGGTAGCTAATGTCTCCATTTCCAAACGCTTCTTGTTGAAGTGTACTTCTAGCTCAAGATCTTGCTTCGCCTTTTCTAGCTCCTGTATTTTGTTTGCAGCCTTTTGATTATTCAGTTCTTGCATTTGCTTCTTATGAGATTCTTCTTTCTAATACAAGAAAGGACAGATTAGAGGACATATACCATTTCTATAGCCCTTCTGATCCATCCCTTAAGGCACATAAAGTTTATTTTCACTTCAGTGCATTGAAAACATGTGGGCCCTATGAATTACTCAGCATGCTGTCAGCAATGGAAGGCAATATCTCAGTTCACAAGCTGAGTTCTTTATGTCATCAATAGCACATTTAGGAAATAAGCTACTCAGTCTTTATCATTGTGTATAATTCTGATACCTGCTTTATAGTTTCTTGTGTTAGAAAGGCTCAATTTTTTTTTTTTTTTTTTTTTTTTTAAGAAGAATGGGGCTTAGCATTCACTAAGTGGCTATATGCAAGACAAC
Source organism: Apteryx rowi (assembly GCF_003343035.1). NCBI lineage: Eukaryota > Metazoa > Chordata > Aves > Apterygiformes > Apterygidae > Apteryx > Apteryx rowi. The sequence goes on along the minus strand of NW_020451027.1, from coordinate 1,818,776 downwards.
AGAAAAGATAACACTACAGCTTTTTGTTTAATTATATAAGACCTACATTATGCTGTTTTATGTAATGATGCAACAACAGCTCACCAGTTCTGCTTCTAGTGATTTTATTTTGCTTTCATAAACTTCTTTTTGTGATGTCAGTTCTTGCTGAGCCATCTCTTTTGCAATTTGGATACTTTGCATGATTTCTTCTTTGGCTTTGAGTCGAGCCTCTTCAATTTCTGACTCAAGTCTACAAGTGGTAAATTTTGTACATTTAGAATGCTGGCTTGAATCTCTAATAGGCTGCACAGAAGCTAAAAAGATGATATTCTCTATCATAACAGGTGGTGTAATGCCCAAGAGCCTCTGATTTTAATAATGAAAATTTATTTTACATCTTTTCTACTTTGCCGAGGTATTTTTAGTTTCATAGGGAAAAATGCAGACACAGGAAAAGAGAAGGAAATGCAACATTTTAAACTATATTTGATTTCCAGATTTATTTTATTACTCTTCTTCCACAAAATTAAGAACTGTAATAGAAACTCACTAACCCCCATTAAGATGGGTTGGAAAAGTATATTTCAAGTCAATAAGGCTTGCACCTTCGTAACTCCCAGGAATGGGACAAGTAGGAATAACAGTGCACCATGTCACTTTAATTCCCCACGGTCGTTGAAGACCAAGGTTGTAGCTTTGGTGTCCTCTCATTTTCTTAGCACATTTGCTTTTCAGACTTTAATCTTCTCTGAAGCATCAAAAGTAAATATTAGAAGCGCTAAGTACTATTTACGACTCATTATGTATATGAGAAGAAATGTCACTGAAGAGAAACACTACTCTTGTGGACCTCTGGAGCTTAGCATTTCTTGCATTGTTTTCTGGATTCTTGAGGATTGGACTGGATTGTGGTGACCACCTCTTATACCTAAGCATGCATTTCAGCTAAGTCTGGAACTTCAATTTCCACTGCAAAATGAGTTAACAATAATCTTGCTTTTTTCAACTTTCACTTAAGAAAGTTATAGTTATTAATTATTTCGCTATTTCTTGAACTTAATGCTGCATTAGCAATTGAATTTATTTTTAGAACAGGAAGATACAATACTTACTGTGTTCTTTGAGCAACAAGAAGCTCATTTTTTGCAAATTCAAAATCTTTTGGACTATCATACAGAAACGTAGTCCCACAAGATGGCCTTCTAACTTTCTGAACCTCTACTGGATGATTAAACCTGAAATAATGGTCTCCCCCAAGGATCACTCGATCACCCTGCAAGGGGGAGGAAGGAGGGAGAAAAACGACCTATAACTTTAGACTTACAGTTAAAGGTACAGTGCTTAAAACATAGGGCTGGGGTGGAAATCAAGAAGAAAGAGTCAAATATTTAGAAGTTCCAGAGCCGCCTTAAAAAGAAAAAGCCAACAGAAATTGTGATATTAATGCAACTGTAAGTTCCACACACATGTATATTACTCTTTAAATAAATCAATTACTTACATGATGTAGAACTGTTGGGTCTAGAATGTGTTTCCCATTAACATACGTCTTTGCTTCTCTCAGTGGATTAATACTCACTTTGCCATCAATATTTTTTATAACACTGAAAGCAAGAAACATTTGTGATAGCAGTAGATAATTTTAACTGCAAGTGATCTTTTAATAGACTAAAATTCATGCTTTAGATAGGGTTCCTGTTATCATTTTTGCAGATGCTGATTGTCTTCATACAACACTCTGTTTAGTTATTTGATAACTGGCAACCTACATTTTGAAAGAGAGTTGATCTTTAAATCCGAAGAGTTCACTATTAAAAAATTACTCTAATCTACTATCGTGACTGTTTCTTTGACAATGCTTAGTCTCCTAACATATCGACATCCTCCATATTTATAGTAACAGATAAGTTAAATTTCTTCTGCCATTCTGTCTCGGATCAATTGCAGGGGATGCACTTAAGCATTTCTGAAATTTGGCCAAGCTATTCTCCACTTGGAAGACTACTCAAATGTATGTATTTTTCACACCCTCAATTTCTCATTCAGAAGAGGAGGTAGATATTAATGTATAGTCACACACAAAAATTGCAATGGATTTATGGATAGTCTAATTATTTTGTTCATACACTAGAAAATTAAATATCAGATATAACTATCTTATCACAGGTGAAAGTTTCATTTCCCAAACCATCTTGGGGCAGAGAAGAGGAACAACAGGAGTGCACTGTTTCATAATCCAGAAGGTGAAACATCATAATATACAAGCATATGAGTCAGTATAACCAAGACAACAAGATCTGGAAAAAGGTTTTATGTTTCAAAAGTACTTTAACTTATTATGATGTATTACAACCAAGGGAGTGGTGGGGGAAGGACATCTAGTAATAGGAAAAAAAMCACTTTTGGTCAGTAGAGAGTACAGGTACACAAAGTTATATCACTAGCTTTTATCTCAGCCATAGTAACTACTGTTTCCAAGGTAGGTAGTGACTGAGAACTGCTAAAACATAAGCTTGCCACTCATATCCGCTCCTTTATCTGCCACTAGAGATTGTTTATTTAATGTAAATAAGCAACTTAACCAAATATTTTTCAAGTGAAAATTATATTGATATAACTAAGAAAAGATAACAGGCAAGTTAATAGAATTCTGAAGACTGACATTACAAATGTTTATGCCCATTTTAACAACAAATTTAGTTCTTATGTAAAATTGATAAACCTCAAATGATTTTAAAAAATAAAATAAAATAAAAATGCATTCCCTAATAGATGATAAACTATCCCTTATATGTAAGTTTATAATTACTGATGCTAGATAGCATTACTGTAATGTTGATTTGCTTTCTTAACTATCACAGATCATAACCATGAGGATTGAAACACTGGAAGTGTCTCTGTCAGTTCATAAATTTGGGAAGTATCTTATAAAATTGAAGCTGAACACAGGTATTTTAGTGCGTTTCACTTAACCACCCTAACAGAACTACCTTCCTGGAAATATCTGCATATACATACACATTTTGCTGACTTGCAGTTTTAAGTGAAAATTGTCAAGGCGTTTCACAATTACATGAATAATTGTGACATTACATTGAAAAGAGTTATCACACACAACATCATTTGACTAGCTCCTTCTCAAGCATTTCTGCACAAGTAGAAAACTTCACTGTATTAACAAAACAGACAGAGAAGTTAAAACTTTCTTAGTTATCAGATTTCTAGTGGGAAATAGGAGGAAGCTTCCTTGAACACTGAACAGTACAGAATTATCCCTAAAAAATAATTGTCCTGGTTAGAAAAGTCATTTTGTTACTGCCAGAAAGAAGAGTGACTCCAAAAGCAGGGGCAARGGTCAGAAGAAATATTTCTTACTCTCATGTGAGTATAAAAAGGGCAACTTTAAAGAATACTACATACCAGTGGTCAGCAGCAATCAGCACTCCAGAAAGCTGGATATCGTGTCTTGAATTTGGCGTATGCTTTCCAACAGTAGTTTCTCCTTCTTTGATCATATACAACAGCATCTCAGAAAGCTGGGGATCTTCATTGAGATTAACAAGGTTTGGTAAACGATTGTCCATTTTGAATGCAACTCCTGCTTTCTAAAGAAAAGAGAGCTCAGCATAAAAAACAAAATTTATTTTGTGCAGTCAAATTTATTTAAAATTTTGTACGAAGTCACAGTTGTCAGTTCAAAGACTAGTATTACGGAAATCAAATGCTGAAAATATTCTAGCTCTTCTGCAAAGCTCGCTGGTGCTATATATTTTCTATACAATCTTCTATTGGAAGTGAAGTGTCAAGTGGAAGAAAGAAGATGTACCTGTAATTCTTTTGTTTCTTCTAATTTTCTTTTTTCTGCTTGTTCAAGCTTTTCTTTCCAGGCCCTTAATACATTAGGGAGAAAATGACTTAACACAACATATTAGGAGAAAAATTCCAGAATATAATATTACCATTAGTTAGTTCAAAAGACATTAGTGACTGCCCCACCTTTGCATTTCTGCCATGTCCCTCTCCTGTTGGTGCAGTTTTACCCTCAGAGAAGTTATTTCCTGCACGTAACGTCTGTATTTTTCAGGATCAGTATTCTGAGCACTTTTCTGAGCTGCCTTCAGTTTTTCAATTTCAGCTTTCAGTTCTATATAGACATACCACACACACACAGAGTACATACACAAATGCAGACAAAATATGGATCAGACATTAAAATAAGATTCTGGAAAATTCATCCAGATATTTAATTAAAAGCAAAATACCTTTCCCTATTCAAAGTTCTCAAACCTAGCCCAAGATATCACCTTAAACTTGGCAAAAAGCTCACAGAGAAGCATTACATTAAGAAAACATATATCCCAGGTTGTGTTTAAATGTAGTTGCAGGAATGCACATGAAAAGCAGAAGGGAAAAAATCTCCCCCCCCACCCGATCACAGAGCATCTGAGAAGTGTGTTTTAAGAAAAAACAAACAAACAAAAAAAMCTAATACTCAACAGTGCTCTTATTCATTCTGATCTGACTAAGCTGAAGTTTTGCTCTAGTGAAAAAACTTCACAAGTTGGATTCTTTTCCAGTGGAGGTGAACATATCTTAAGCTTTCACATTCATAAGATTTATGTGTGATTACTTGTACAAATGTTTGTCATTGGGGCACTGCAAAATATTGTTTATAAAAATACATTATTAAAAAGTTAATGAAACAGCAAAACTGTTTCAAAGAAATGACATTTGCATTTTAGAAGTCTTGACTACAAACATTTTAAGAGTGCAGAAACCACAAATAAGCGATCAGTTGGCACAAGAAGTTATTGGTAATAACATCTCTTACAGAAAGATAAGTTAGAAACACGTACAAAAGAAAAAAAAAAAACAACTTCGAAGACTTCAGATGCCAGCCTCACCTCTGATTAGTTTGGCATTCACATCTTCATTTACTTTAGCAATGTTGATTATTGAACAAGCTTGTTTTGCATAGCGAAGAGTGCTGAGTGTTTCTTCTATACTGCTGGCAGCTGGACTGACCGTGGCAATCATAGCAGTTCGGGAATTTCCACCAAGACTTTCCTTTAACAACCTTTGTTTGACATGAAACTGTAAGTCATTTTCCCCCCCCCGGTATGGAAAGCAAAATCAGACTTCTCAACCTGAAYGGATTTAATACCAAATATCTAGGGTTTTGCCACTTATTTGAAAGCAATTTTTAGCTACTTAGAATCCAAACCAAGGTCCTGTTTGTTCTTTACCTGACGCAACAGCTAATTTCTTCCGTCCATAGATCACTTTGAAATATAAGTTTTGGATTTCTAAGCAGAAAGAACACTTGCTCTGGGTGCAGAAACATAGGAATTGCTCTAACTCCCATTTTTGAGGTTTTATCTTTACCTGAATGTCATTATGGAATTAGCAGCGTTGTAAGAATGAGAGTTTTGTGCCAAGCCACATGACCTAAATGCCTCTGCCTTAATTCAAACCAGCTTAACCACTTGCTAACAAGCCTGTCACTGGTAAGGTAAGAAGCAGTATGAAACTGAAGTTTCTGATGCAAGATGACAACACAAGCAAATAATTGAAGAACACAGTTTCTTACCATTAAAGATCAAAAAGGTGTTAGAATTCAGTAGATGCCAAAAAAACACGGAATCACTTCCATGGTAACAAAGACAAGGAAGAGCAGCAAGGTGAGGACATTGTCAGAAAAGACAAATGTAGTAACACATTTCTTTGTACCGCATATAAAGGAAAATGCATTGTGAATGCACTGGCTCCGCAATCAGAGATGTAATTATTCTATCCTCTCTGCTCCTCATATCAACCCACTTCTGCAATAYAGATGAGGTAAAGGAAGGGATGTTTCCTGAACAGAAGTGGAACCCACAGTCTGAGGCGGCCTTTACTTCTATATAAGTAATTCTGAAATGTACATACCATGTAAGGATGGACTCCCGGTAAGGAATGAATGTTTTCTTTCCATTTTGAGACTGTTCAGAGAGTGCAGAAATAACCTTTCCAAGGGTTAACAGTGACTTATTAATACTCACACCCTCCTACACGAAACAAAAATATAATTGTAATTCAATTGTATTTTCTTGTGTGATGTTATTGACTGTACTCTTTCACTTAATTGTGCTTATTCAGTGATACAGATATACCATATTAAATGTCACTACTGATTTAAAAAATTGCAATAGTATCCCAGATGATCTTCATTCAGACAGAAGAGACCCCCTTTTTAAAGTGAGTAGTCCTAAGAACTGGAGACCTTCTTACGAAGGCAGCTTGAAAGTCTCCTATTAGAAACTCCATTTACTTAAGCCAAGAAAAGGGACAAGCTCTGAACCTGCACAACATGTGAATCATGATTTAGAAAGTCAGCTACTCATATGGGCAGTTTTTCCTCATTTCTTTGAAAGGATCCTCAGGTCTGCATAGCGTAGGGAACACTGGCCTCCTAAGACACATTTGGCCTGACAGCGACTGCACTGTCAAAATAGCTCGTTAGAGTCACCTGCCCTCACTGACAAAATGCTATGTAATATTTATAAGAAGTATTGAGGGTTACAAGTCCTTCTACGATGCCTGTTCTTCCCAAGAAGATTTCTGGGAGATGAGGGTGCTTTGGAGTAGCAGAGTTTAGGGATGCTCTTCAGAACCAATCTTTTTTCACAGATTTCCAGTGCTGATTTACCTTCAGCCTCTCTCCAACAGTCTGAGTTGCTGAGCAGCGTTCACTGCCAGCTAGATCTATTAGATTTATGCGACTGGTAATCCTACGATCACATTGCTCTTCATCCACAAACTCTACCTGGAAGAAAGAAGATCATTGCATTCAAACCAAAATAAAAAGCAGAGAATAAGCAAAAATCTAACAAGCTGTTTACTTAAAAAAATAATAATAATAATTAAATGACACTTCCATTTACTTTTTACAGGATGCCTTAATGTACATCTCTTGAAGGCAACATTCACACAATTAACCATAGCATCATAGCATCAAGCATTTACAATGGAACAAATGAATAAGCACAAAAAGCATGAAAAAAACAAGCAGCCAAAACTATAGTTTGCTACTTAAGTTTGACTACTGCCTCTATATAGTACCCATGGAAATTATGACTTAGATCAGTGAAGATCAGGTAAATAGTGACTGGAAAAGCCTCAGGACTAGGTCTCATGGAGAAAAGAAATAATCCAGTGGTGAGAATGGTGAGTGAAAGGAGGAGGGGAAAAAAAAAAAAAATTATGAAAGGCCAACCAAAACCCAAAAAACCTGCAAGTTATTTGTGAATGGAAGAAATTGACAGTCTGTAGACTTGAGGAACTCTACCTATTTCACTTCTGTTTCTAGGCTCCTCTCTCAGAGGTAGACTCTGTCTCTTATACATAAATCTGTCAAATAAGAAGTTGCAGTGTCCCTATATCATGAAGGCACATGAGCGAGAGAGGTATCCGGAAGCAAGGAAACATTTGCTAACTGAACTGTGCTGAAAATGAGCAGAAAGCACCTACTGCATCTCCCAGCACAGACACAGCCTGTCACCTGCAGGAACTCAGAGCCTTCTAGCTTGCGTAGCCCAGTCTTCTTAGAAACCAAGATGTGTTGGCACCAATATGAAATAAGGTCTGGCCCCAATTTGACTTCCAGATACATCTCAAAAAGACACTCAGAAGCCTGGAACTGCTCCTAGATCTACCAGTCTAGACATTTATATTACTGCTATAAATATATGTATAGCAAACTGGCATTAAAGTCTACTCATCAAAGCATGTAAAATAAAACAAGTTTTGCTTTGTAGAAAGCTATGTTAATATCACTGTCCTTTACTTATCTTTTATGTTCTCTCCCAACAAATTTCTAGGAAGCACACAAAACAATTTTCCACTAACATATTTGAATAGATAATTAAAAATAAAACATCCAGCAATACTTTTGTTTGCGTCATGACAAAGGTGAAGACTGAATGAGATCTAGAGCTCTTGTCATTCATTCCTGTAGCAGCAGTTGCTCTCTGTTTATTTCCTAGTTCAAGCCAACTCTGTAAAAGAGAGACGTTGAGATGTAAAAAAAAAAAAACAAACAAAAAAMAAAAAAACACTTTCGAGTAGTTAACTGAAGTTTAAAGTGTTTGCAAATAAAGTTAACAACAAATGATGACTCTATAAGGGATAAATCAAAACTCATGATAATGTGGAAAGAGAGTGACACTTGTCTGTTTGAACCTAGACAGATCTGTGATAGGAGTAGTGTTCTTATTACTTTTCATAACCAGCTGAAATATCATGGAATCCTGGGCAGGCTGTAAAGTATTTTCTTCTCATCCATGCAATTTAGTTTTCAGTGGTAAAGGAAAGAGCAAGGAGAAGTATTTGCATTCACTTTTAGTAACAAAGAAAGTCTTACCTGGATATCAGAATAAGAACTGACAACATTCCTAGGGGGAGGGAAAAAAAAAGTTTGGGTTCAAACTGTTTTTACAGTGTTCCCTGCTGCTTGAGTTTTGAAATATTTCCCAAGTTACAGACAAAATACAAATATACCATGAAAGCTCAAATTGTGTCAAGACTTCCATGCCTATTTGTTTCACTGAAGCCAAATGGAAATACAGCAAGTTAAGCTACACACAGGTGCAAGTTTTTGTAAAACTAGGTGGAGCTATGATCTTGCCAAATCCATTGGCAAATACACAAGCTTGCACAGAGCCACAGGATAATAACTGGAACACCATTTCAGGATTAAGCCAACACATTTATTACAATGAGAATAGTTAAGACTTACACGGTCAGGTCTTCCACATACGGTCCTAACACTGGGTGTTCCCTTACACGGAGCTGGTAAGAATAATTTTAGGAGGGGAATTCATTAGTAACCTATGAATTGGACATAGCAATCAGGAATTTCTTAATTAAGAGAAAGTTTTTCTAGTATGAAGATTATCACCAATAAAATTCAGAATTAATTATCTAGAAGAATTTTCATGAAAATACCAACAACCGATTTTTTTACAGTTGCACGAGAAAAAACAGTAGACTGCACCAGACCATTGCTTGCAGAACTAACTGTGCAAGAACATTTGGATAAAGCACCAAAAAAGCTAACATATTAAACAAGGGATTTACATAAAAATTCTGCTGCCACAACATGGAAGGTTTTAGAGCAACGTAAATCTATTTTATGGTTCCAAGTTCAACAGAAGCTTAGCTCAAAACCACTGAAAAACACTAACAAAATCACTTCTACTGTAAGCAAGACAATATAGTCCTATCTCTGTACAACTGGTTCAGGTAAGTCTCAAGTTTAAGATAAAGGGCTTATTTCAGCAGCAAGTTGTACGTAGTATAGCCTACCGTAAATTGGCGATACCAAAATATTTATCCTGAATTAACCATTTCAATGTAGAAACAAAGAACTTTATCTTCTTTGCACTGAAGATAAAGATATTTTTCTTCTTTTATTATAGATGTATGTATACCCAAACATATACAAAAGAGTTAATTCAGAGAGAGAATTATGACTCTGTGACTATAGTGCCACTGATTTCAAATAAACACTCAGAACTTGCACACAACCAGAGGCCAGTACACTGCTCAATATCACAAAGCTCAAAGAATAGTGGTTTTTTTTGTTTGTTTTTTAAACTTGACAGGGATATGGTGAAGGAACTTATCATAATTATTTAACACAAATTTCTGAAGCTTATGATTTTACATATTTAATACAAAAACATTAAGAACTAGCTTAACTAGTTAATAGGGTCCCTGAGTCCTCCCCCTCCCCCAACTTCTTCAAAAGAAGAGTGGAACTTCCTGCCAGCCCCGTGGTTTTAAGCAGTGGAGTGTCTAGGGCAAAGAATTTGAACGAGATCATCCATCTTGGTTCCGAGTTCTTAATCCAAAAGTAAATTTCCATAGTTGGGTAGTATAGATGTACAGAGGAAATACAGGGGGGAAGAGGGATTCTCCCTTTGCAAATATTAACAATTTTCCATGAATATACTATTAACTGCAATTAAATGGTAAACAGGCATCGCAGCAGATAAACAATACACAGATATTTTCAGAAAGCGTATGGACGCTTCAGTAGGGCTGAGAATTGAGGAGGCTGATGTGTCACCTAAATTAAAAAAAAATACTTTATTACAACAAGGCAGCCTCCTAATGCTACCAAATTACAAGAACGTAACTCAAATTAGACAGCACAGAAAACTTGATGGAATCCAGAGACGACTTAGATAAATAATATCCTATTACTGTCTTTTTATAAAGGCTGATAATATCTTCTTCATTTTGCAGATAAGGAGAGATGTTAACAGCAGCTTTGAGAGCCTGCTGACCTGCCTTGTTTCTATTTCAGCAAGATTTATGGTTTAGCGGTTCTTAAGTACAAAACATTTTGCTTGAAGTTATATCGTGAGATTTTTTTTTTATTTCCAGTTATTCACAACAGTCTGAAGTACTTAAATAGATAAGAAAGCAACAATCACTTGTCATTTGTGCCTTTTTGTTTAGGGAACAGATGTCACCATTTTGAGATAGAGTATATACATTTATTTCTGTGAGCAACAACTTACTGGGTGTTTCTTCTGTCCACTTTCAGCTTTAAAGACGAGCAAATCGTGAATTTTCTCATTGTAAACTTCAAAATAGCTCATTTCAAGATGATACAAAATCTTAAAAAAAAAAAAAGTTTTATTTGTATAGTCTGCAGCATACACGTTCATCACCATTTCTGTTTCATAAACATAGATTACCAGTCTTGTTTGCTCCTGCAGTAGCCTCATTCCCTTAGGGACCAGGCTTCTACAACATCATACATGCAACAGAAGGCATTGACTGGTGTTATCTACACCCTGACATGGCGAGAAAGGATTACCTACTGGAAAAACAAAACTAGATACTATCCACAGCAACCTTAAAAGTATTGAACAACAAGCTTCCATGAAAACACATCTTTCCTTTGAATACCTCTAGGAGCTTTTGGGGAATATATTTGTAAATGGAATTTTGCTTACAAGGCAAGGAAGACTGCAGCAAAAACAAATCATTAAAGTCAGAAATACATACAAGGTTCAAGATGATTTGTGGCAACAGAATCACTTATTCACAATGCATAAGCAAAGAACAGCAAACTTGCATCTGGTAGTTTTGCATTTATTAGAAGTTATACTCTATAGCCAAATTCAGTAAGCAATAGCATTCCTAAATTTCTCAGCATCTGTCAACCTACTGAAACATTAAAATATTATGAGTTGCTTGGTATTAATATTCAAAACCATGAATTCATGCATAAGGTGTTAAAGAAACTTGAAATAGTTAAAAATAGAAAAGTTTGTCTGCATGAACTTAACCAACTGTTCCTTCAGCTGTTTTATAGTCTGTTAGCAAACATCTATTGAGTCACTAAAAATAAGCATGCAACCTCTACTGACCTGTGAGTCTGTCCCTACAGATGTAGGCAAAATATATATTAAAAAAGAGTATAAAAATAACCTTAGACACCAGCGTGCTTGGAATTGGGTATTCCTTATCCAAGTAAATAAAAATTTTTAATCCTTTTTATAGTTTTAAAAAACATTCAGGGTTTTTAACCAAGTATTATGATTTGTGTTACTACCAGGGACAGCTTTAGCTGCACTGTTCACATCTCAAGCATTATACTGTAGTTGAGTTGGTTCCTCAAAAGTGATTCTTTACTAGAAATTCAGTCTTAGAAAAACCTTAACAACAGTCTGACAGAAAAAGAAAGTATATCTGACAAGTGCCACAAAAAACAAACTCCACATGTACCTACATTTGCGATTTAGGTCTTTTCTCCTTCATAGATGGGAAATAGTTCTGTATGTACATACACAGCATGCACTTTTGACATGTGTATTTACCAAGTTACTTTCTAGGTCTCACACACTTGTTTAAATGAATTTTAGCTTGTCGGGCAGCTCTAATGACATTCTTGCTGCATTTCCACAGGGAAAAAAACATTATTCAAACTGTTGTCTTTGATTCAAGTCAACTGTGGATTCATCAGTTTGGCTAACTGCTTGCTAACATTTCAATAACTTTCTCCCTGATGGATGCAGTCAATCATAGAACCACTGAGCTAGAACAGACCTTCCAGTTCACCCCTACTCCAAGTCAAACCACATGCGGGTCATTCCCGACAGATGTCTGTCCAGACTGTTCATGAAAAACATCCATTAATGCCTCCAAAACCCTCACAACAACCTATTCTAATGCTTCTCTAGCCTTATCATTACATACTATGAAAAACCTCCTCAGATTATGTTGAAGTGACACATCAGCTGTATGAAATCATAACGCACCTAGAATTAGCTTACGCAAGCAGACTATAAACAACTACAAGGTTGTTTACTGTGACCATGACAGTGATGGTGCAAGATGTAGTATTCTGAGTTTTGAAATATTTATGTAAGTAATCACATACTCAAAATAGCAATACAAAAAGCATATACAGACTGGTCGAAATTGAAAGGATTATGAAAAATGAATTACAGCATAGCCAGAAATATACAACAAAATATATACATTTTTACTTTTGTCTCCAGTTATGATTTGCTAAATTATCATTATTACACAAATTACTTTTGGGAGAAACAGAATATAACCCTTCTTTAAAGCACTCTGGAAAAGATTACAGCTCTGTCTTTTTAAATCTACATAACATAGCTGTAGAAAGGGACTCAAACCAAAATGTAGTCAGAGTAAACATTYCCCCTGCCCCCCAAAGAGCACTCTCCCCTACAGGCTTACTTATTAATAAAGATCCATTCTCAAAACAGAAAAGGAAGCAAAACTTAAAATTTACAAGGAAAATTTTAAAGTCTTAAAAATTCGGATAATGATAGTTGAATTGTGCCTTTTGAATTTCAGCAAGAATACTACTATTAAATTGTATTTCACATTGATATATAACAACGTTTAAAGCTGAATTCTTCTTTTGTTTTGAGTTCTATTTTATATGCCTCCACTAAAAACATGGGACCAACTAGGATTTTTTTTACCTTTATTTTTGTAATTCTTATCTTGTAAGACACGATATATATAGAAAAAGAATGTCCAGCCTAGTGGCATATCAAAAATATCACGCCCATATTTCTTTTTCACATTGTTGTCACTAAGGAATCAGAATATAACATCAGTTTGGACTATATAGAGAATATTGTTAACTGGATCCACTAGCAGAAATAAGACTTAAATCAGCAATAGAATATAGGCATTAATAACCAGATCAGTGCTAAGGTGTAAAATTAAAGAATGAAAGATATCAAAACACTGAAACACACCAGTCTCCTCATAATTCAATATTAGCACAACACAGCATAAACACTATAGTACCTGTTGCTTGTCCATTTGCGCTATTCGAGTGAAGAGATCTTCACAAAATCTTGGAATTATTCCTTGGTCTTCATCAAATCCCATCATTCTGCAGTTACAAGAAACCCATGTTTTATATATGCATTCCATTTTCTAACTCTTCATAGCAATTACTATAGTTTTGTTAATTGTACAGTTCTATAGTTACCATAAGAGTAAGAATGCATAAGTAACAAAAGTAATTAGTTACAGAAATAAATCTGATCTAAGCTGGCCCTTGTTTGAGTGGAGGGTTGGACAAGATGATGTCCAGAGGTCCTTTCCAACATATTTGATTCTGTGATTCATTCACGGAGAAGTGGGTTGAAAACTGAACTGACAGAAACCCTAGAACAACTGAACACTAAGTCAAATTAAATAATAAGCCTACAGATGTTTGATATCCTACATATACATATTTTATATTCTCTGCATCCTGCCAGTGCAGTAACCCAAGCTCCTCTCCACCTCTAGTATAGCTGTGTCCTGTCTAGCTCTGCCACTACAGAAAACCAGTATATTGGACTAATTCAATTACATCAGTCAAGTCTCAGCTCATCACACAGCTGCACAATGCAGCTGTCGGCAGAAGTGTGTAGTGGAGACCAGACCTGAAGGCACAGTTATTACTGATATCTATTTCAGCCTTGCTGAAAATACACAGGGGTGAAGGTAAACAATTGTTTACCGGGGGGGGGGGGGAGCACACTACAAACAAGATGACAATATTGATCATATCTTCTTTTTAGGACAAGGTAAATAAACAGTAAAAGTAAAAACAGGACTCCCACTTAAAAAGAATGTCCTGCGTCTGTATAAGTCCTATTTATTGTAATAAATTTCTACTCTTAAAATGTGTTGTTGAAGATCAACAAAAAGTTTTTCATCAATCTACTTTGCAAATTCTATAGTACTTTGTGGGAATTATAAAGCATATAAAAAGGCTTAAATATATATGGTTGGAAAGAAAAAGGTTCACAAGGCATTCTGTTGAAAAACATATGTCAAGATTGGCTGTAAAACCTCAGAATGGGTGTGTGGGTGTGTGAAGAATAGATTTCAAATAATTAGTGGCACTTGAACATCTGGATCTCATTTCTTTTAATTCTGAACAAACACAACTGTAACTTGAATGACTTATTAAAGATCTTGTGCAAGAATCATAATGTACTTCATAACATGCCATTTCACGCACACAAAATAAACAGTGGTGAACAAAAGCACTCTCTACATTTCAAAGATTTCACAGAAGAAAAATCTGTATTAAAGAGCTTTGTTTTGTCTACTTCTTCAGAAGCAGAAAGAGGTCAGGGACAGATAAATACAAAAAACATCTACAGCTTTGTCTAAATTCTTATTATAAATATTAATATCTTAATTGGTTTTAAAATGTGTAAAAAGATTTTAACACAATCCAGTAATTACTAGATTTATTCTATATAATCTCTTTTAAAGACTAGACATTGCATAACAATTGGCTCCTAGAGAAATCTAACAATTATTATTAGACACTTACGTGTATGATTTTCCAGAACCAGTCTGTCCATAAGCAAAAAGACAAGTGTTGTACCCCTCAAAAGCTCTTTCTAGGAGTGGCAGTGCCAAAGTTTTATAAATCACTGCTTGGTTTGCAAAATTAGGATGACACTTGTCAGAAGACCAGAATGAGAAGTCATAACTGAAGCTGTAAACTTGGTTTGTGTCCGGATTTTGTACAGATGTCTCTGAACCACTCATGGAGACCACAGGGAAAGCATTTTCAGTTTTCTCTCTGAATAGGAAGGGCAGGGGGCGGGGGGGGGAACAAAAATAAAAACATAAGCTACATTCTGTAAGGAAGTAATTTCAATCATCTTGCCTTATGGAAAATAAGAAGTTGAGTAATAAGTTTTTAAAAATCCTTTTTACTATGATATATATGAAAAGATTACAAAAAATCATTATTAAAGAATTGAACATCCTATTTAATAAATGTATAAAGTGTTAGAATACTTCAGCTAGTGAATATCTTAAAATAGCCCCAGACAACAATAAAATGATGAATTCGTCTCTTAATAAAATCATTTGCTTGATACTACATGAAATATTTGTTACTGTCAAAAGTTACAACGTATTATAACTCTTTAGCATGTCAGTAACTGAAACAATTCAGAAAATAGGAAGCAGGAATCAACATGTGCTATAAAAGCTATTCTTTAACATCAGAAACAAATCTAAGATACAAACCTGTTACTGAAAGGCCGTACACGTACAGCTACGGTCACTTTGCTGTTCTCTGCTTTGAAAATATCTTTCTCAGTGCTGTTGCTGTCAGCTAGAGTTTCTTCCTTAAAAGCTAGTACATATGTTGTATTCTCTTCTGCTTTTGCACTTCTACTCACAGAAAGAGAGCTGGGGACACTCATTTTCTTTTTCGCTACAATTTGAGGATGAGGTATTTGTTTCTTTGAAGCAGATACAGAACAGTTTCTGATAGCCTGAGGAGTGCTGTGCTTTGGTGTAAGCTTCAATCCTTCTGTTGCATCTTTTCTTGGTGTCCTTGACCTTTCCCAACTGTTATGTTTTATAATTAAGTTTTGTAACCTTTCTTTTTCAGCTACCTTATTTATATTGCCTTTTTCATTCAGCTGTTCTCCTAGTATCCTATTAATATATTTTGAGGTAACCAATTGTGCTGATCTAGGAACTTCATTTTGAAGTTTTTTATCAGAAGTGATTGTCCTATATTTTAAATGTATGCAGCTATCATTTTCAGACAGACCATCAATATTGCTAAGGGAATCCTTGCTGTTCAAATTATAGTGCTTCTTTGTATTTGACTGACCTGCAGCTAATTTACAGCTTGGTTTAGCATAATGGGTATCATTACTACTAGTACTTAGTGGAAGTACAATCTTGTAATTTCTTTGTGCAGCAGCAGAGTCATTATTTTCTATTCCAGCCACAGTATTCTGATTTATTTTACTCTTCTCTGTGGGGTCTATCCTCACACGTCTCTGCAGAGTAAGTCTTTTCTCTGTTTGCGTATTTTCTGTGTTCTGTGCTGTTTTTTCATCCAACTGTTCACCACCACAAACTGATTCTTTGCCTGTTCTAGTTCTCCTCTGGAGCATTAATTTAGCTTCAGGTTTAAACATAATTGGTGTATCACCTGCTTTTTTACAGGCAGAAATCACGTAAGTCCTATTTACTTCTTTAGCCTTATTCTGAGAGCATGAAAGTAGATTATCCTTTTCTTCCTCTGACACCTGTGATTTCAGTTGTTGCCCAAACTTTTTGCTGCTAGCAAAGGCATTTTGTGAAGAATTCTTCTGTAAAGTAGTAGTACACCGCGCCTCAGAGTGGCTTCTTGCAGGAACTGTGTAAATAGGCATTTTGTCTTCCAGCAAGTTAGCGCTAGGATTTAAAAAAAATACTAGACATCTTTTCTGAAAGATTAACTCCGTTTCTATGTGCTCCTCCTCACAGGATCTGAAAAGACAAAGCAAAATTCTTATTGCGCTTATGGCTGATGTGAGTTGTGTTTCAGTGTATGGGGAGTTTTTCACATATATTGCAGTAAATACTTATTTTTAATGTTTGGGGAAGAAAGTATCTCCCTTTCCCCTCAGGCATGTAAAAAAAAGTTATATTCTTCTATAGCTTCTGTATGAAGAAGATAACTGCTTCAGCCAGTAGTGGGCTGTTTGATTCCATTTATCAAGTTCCATTTATCAAGTCATACAGTTTGTGTTGAAAGGTAAACCAAACACCATAAAGAAGCACCAGTAGGTACAAGGAACACCACAGACATTTCTTCCAGTTGACCTACAATGATTCCCAGTTAAACAGAATTCAATATCGCGCCTCCATTCACTCAGAACCATTTATGCTCATGGTGTTTCACAACTAGCAGATGCCAATAGAACAGTAAAATTACTAACAACACTGGACAGGAAATCTGGTTTGTTTCTTTGTTTTAGCACTGATAGCCAGTATAAAGTCCACGATCAGAACAGGACAGTAAATAAGGATGACAAGTACAAGAGATTTGGGTCATATTTTAACTCAGTATATTACATGTACATACATGTATATGTATACACATATAGCAAAAGAAACCTAACCTAGCAGGTGAAAGAGAAATTGTAAGAAGTGTTTCTCATCCCTTTTACTTTTAAATATTTAGAAAGTTGCATGCCTCCTATCTGTGTACAGAAGTATCCTTTTTACTGTTGCACGTGCATCTCGGTCATGGGATCACTAYGGGTTTGACAGCACCACCCACCACAGACTTGCGGCTGCAATTGCTTTGCCGTCGAAGGCGAACAGGAAGGCAGCGGAGTCAGCCCAGGCGCCTCGAGGCCTCCGGACGGCATCAACGAGAGAAGCGGGCAGGGGGCAAGGTGACGGCGAGCGAGGTGGAGGCAGGGACCTAAGCGTTACTCAAGCGGAAGTTTCTTCTAGTGTCACATCTTCACTTACAGCTTTTGGAGCGCTCTCAGAATTCGTGGGATTGTGTCCGCTTTCCCACATTTCACGACTGCGCAGAGTTTTCATAGCTCAGAAGCCGTGAAAAAAACTTCAGGAGCTTCAGACCAGAACGTATTTATTTCTGAAGCCCGCCTGAAACGATTCCTGCTGCTCGAGCTCTAAAACACACCTAGGGCGAGGCCTCTGGGGGCTCTTCCGGGCACCGCCTCCGGCCCCGCGGCTCCCTAAGCGCGGCCCC